>NC_069108.1:6024695-6336665 GCF_947172395.1 Bicyclus anynana | reverse complement strand
TTCCAATGTGTGAGACAACAAGGAGTCTTCCTTTGCCTGTAAGGCATCAAAGCCCAGTGGATAAGCCATGTAAGAAAGCTTGTCGGGAAGATTGTATTTTTTGTTTTGTGTAGGACCTGAAATATAAAAACATAATTTTTTATTAAACATAAACGATATGTAATATATCATGCAAAGTAAATTAACTGTCATTAATAATTATAGATAAATACCTTCACTGATTCATGTCTCATCTTGATTTTATTTAAATTTTAAAAGCTAATTTTGGACCGTCGTACTCGTATTTCGTTATCGATTTACACCACAGAATATGTTCCTTGCTCATCATCAAGGAACATATTCATCATTTCATTCTTACACTTTAAAATTTTAAATACCTACTATTTTTCTTTGACTTTGAGCGAGAGCGATTATGATTAATTTACTCTTTGGTAGCGACCAAAGAGTAAATTAATATAAGGGCGTATCTAATAATCTGTGGTAGCGACCCTCTCGTCCAACTGTCGTCTCTGGCCTCTGCGTTTTGTGGTAGAGACTAGAGCTGTCAGCACCTTCATTTGTGGTCTGTGGTCAGCACTCAGTAGGGCTACCTTACTAATTTAGACTAAAATTGATAAGGTCTTAAAGGTAAGTACTTCTCTCTTAAAAAACTATATAATATTATTTATGTTGTTATAATTCTAAACAATGAGAAGCTTGGATTTGGATTAATAATATATTCTTGTCAGTTGTAAAACGATATAATTTATAAGTTTATGCCATTAAAAAACCCTTTTGTGTTTTAACAGTTAAAACCCCGTTGAATGTTGATTTTATCACGGTTCAAATGGCTAAACAACTTGAAAACAAAACAATTTTTCATTCTTTTAAATCTTATCGATAATGTCATTATCCACATTGCTCTATTAGCGATTGCAACACAAACTCGCGAAACGAAAATCATACTTTGACGTTGACAGGATGTAATATGAGATTGAAATCGGCATTTCGCAATTGAGCTACAGGTCTACAACATATCCATAAAATGGGCTCATGATCATGATCGTCCTGACCAAAGACGTTGTACTAAGACATTTCTTATAGCTTCTCCATCAATGTCTTGATCTTCATGAGAGTCTGAATTGCCTACGCTTCTAGGGGAAGGAATGTTTATTATTTCCTCTTCTGCAGGAACTATAGTCCACAACTTTAGGCTTTTTACACAACAATATCACTTCTCAAAAAGGTTCTTTTAGGGCGACACTTTTCGTTTCGATCAAAGAGTATAATAAGTATATGGGAAAAGAGAGCCCTCTTGAAGATTTTCGGTGGCTTAAATTGAAGCGCCAACTGCGGTTTGGAGTAAACTTATAGGTACTACTAAAACAGCGGCAATTTTATTTAAATGGAGATTTTAATCGAGGTTTAATAAAACACAAAAAATATTAAAAAAAACTAATTAAGAAAAACAAATAAAAAAAACAAAAAAAAAATATATTGTGATGTAATCCATTCCTCACCCGGGCTCGAACCCATGACTATTCCTTCTAATTACACATATCTTTGTTATACTCCGTTCGACCATGTACACCACTGGACCAGATGACAGTTCATGGCTATGTTGAAATTAATATACTTAACCTAATAACTTACAATCGCAACCAACACAATTTAATTCATGATCATACTGTAAAAACTGTTTATGTGATATTCACGGGAAATCGGACAAAACTAAGGAGTCAAAACATTTTTATTTAAAAAAATAATTGCAGAATAAATATAGAAAAGTATATGACGTCGTAACCAATCTGTAGACATTATTTGCAATCAAACGCATTAAGGACTGGAAAATGGCTTGGAAGAAAAACGCCTTGCCTCCCCATGAATATCACATACTATAAATATTTTGTTCCCGGACATAATATAAAGATTATTACTTCATATCATCTTAGCCATTTAGTTAATATTGTTGCGTAGTTGCCATTTGTTACTTAAAAACTAACCAAACACTCTATAACGTATGCGTCACATATTTTATTAAATGAAGAAGTTTGATTTGCAAAACGATTTAAATATATTTAAATATATATTTCATGTAGTGGTCTATGAGATTATTACAGAGTTACTATTTTTTTCATTATCGTTAAAATTATTAAATATTACGAAATGGTTGCAAATATTGATACTGGGCACACTAAGATTAGCGATGGAATTGCTGCCATCTGTTGAGATATTTTTACCAACTTAGTCGAAAAGTTGTTTCACTACTAGATCTAGATGGCCTGTAAGTCAACAAATTGCTGAGAATGTATGGAACTGTCCCCCCCCTGGTTTCGATTCACATACATTGTATTTTTAATAATAAGCTTTACGGCTCTGGGTTCTAGCCCTTTTGAGCCCGGATTCACAAACAATAAATTAATTATCTCGGACCAATAATAGAAGGACCTACCTCGCAAGACGTTACCTCTCTGTCAAAGAATCAACGATCTATCTATATAGAGCGGGGCATTTAGAAGTGTTTGTAAAATCGACTGGGATAGTTGAGCGGCTAACGCGTGTAAAAAAACTAACAAACGCGTTAGATTGTTCGATTGTATCGATGTTTCATTGTTGTAATCGTTTTCGTCGTCTAAAAAACTCCCTAAATATTCCGGTTTGTGTAGTAAGTAGTTCAATGGCATGAAAAACGGCCAACAACTTCTAATTCAGTAAAAGATGACGTGACGTTCAATTTGAAAATATTTCTATTTTATTTTTGTTATTCTTTACATGTTAGCCCTTGATTTCAGTCTCACCTGATGGTAAGTGATGATGAAATCTAAGATGGACGGTATGATTTCTACACGACATCATACCGGAACGCTAAATCGCTTAGCGGTACGTTTTGTAGGTAGGGTGGTAACCAGCCAGACCTGGCACAATTAAGAAATTCTCAATCGGCCCAGCCGGGGATCGAACCTAGGTCCTCCGTCTTGTAAATCCACCGCGCGTACCAGTGCGCCACGGAGGTCGTCAAAAACATAATTATAATTTATAATAAATTTGTAATAAAAACAATATCTAAAAGAAAAATCGATTCTATTCTTCTAACGAACGAACGAACAGAACATCGATCCATTAATTTAACGTTCTGTGTACAGATTATATTATTCTTGTTAAATATTTTATTATTTATTCTTGTTAAATATTTTCGATGACTGAGTTTACCTCGTCCCTTTCAAAAAACGACAGACAATTTTGTTGCTGCATTTGGGTGCGATGCATTTCCATTTCTAATTCCTCTATGTTAAATATATAGAGTTTGCACAAAAACAATACAAACGACATAAAAAGAACCCAAGCAGACATGAGTCACAAACCATTATGAAAAATAAAGATATTGAGTTTTATGGGTATTAAATGTGCATTTATAAAATTAAATAATAACTTTAATAATTTTTATAAATGTCGTATTTTCATATCAAAAGAAGATGTTTTCTTTTATTTTAATGTGAATTTTACCTTTCATTTATTGCAGAAATACCTATACTATGATTAATTTTTTGATTTTGTGTTATTAAGTGAAAGAAGATTTGACATTTCACACACACACACTTCACAGCACAAAACACTACTTTATTTGTTGTCTGTGAATAATACTCCTACCTCACAGTATTCGTTAACTAAATCCAGACTGTTGTGCGTATTTTCTTCCTTTGTAATTTTTATTATTTCGTTTTGTTCTCGTTTCGTTGTTGTTGTTAATTATTGTTTATTTGTTGTTTGTTTTTCGCGCGTATCTTGTATGTATTATTTATTACCTCATATCTTCGAAACCGCTGAACGGATTTACGTAATTCAGATATCCTTAGATTTGTTTTAATAACCCAAGTGTTCTTAGATAGGTGAAATTAAAAAAAAAACCAACAAGACGACTGTGAGATGCTATAGAATCGAGGTGATTTTTTTTTAAATATTGCAACAAGGGAATCAAATTCAAGGGCTTTTTGTGAGAATTTCAAAATGGTATATAATGGCCAACAAAAAACTACAATTAGAAAAACGTTATTTATTAATTGTATATACATAATACGCGAGGCGGACGACTATAAGGTTTATGAAGTGTAGTTATAAAATACCTTAAATAGACTAAATTAAATATATTGATTATAAAACTCGACATGTGCGAGTCGGATTCGCCCACCGAGGGTTCCGTAGATTTTTTTGAATATTTACTTATCCTCGGTTGGACGTAGGTATACACTATCGTACTTTGTAACAAACGTAACAAATAAATCCGAAATTCACCATCTATCTAACTAAAAATTATGAAATAAAATAATTAAATAAACGAATAACCCGACTGCATAAATGATACAAAAACTGATTAAACTAAAGTGGGGACCTATTAAAAAATGTAGACGTAAATCATTATATTCAATATAATAGGTCCCGACTGTTTTCTTATTTTTTTCTACACTTCTGGACTGAGCTTGTTTTTTTTCTTTTCAGTTTTTGTATCATATAGGCAGTCGGGTTTTTTATTTGTTTAATTAATTAATTTATTAATTTTATTTAGTTTAGTACGAAAATGAATGAAGCGGAGCCTGGTACTAGCCGGAGCAGTTATTCCGCATTGCTATCGTTTCCGTCACCAAAAAAGAAACGTACGAAGCTATCACCCTTATCGTCCTCCGAGAAAACCGTTTTGATTAATGTGTTTAAATATGTCGAGGATACCTTATGCTTGCTTATACATAATAAAAAACAAAACTATAAGGGTTCTTTATTGACTACGGAACCCTGAATATAAGTGAAACATTATCTGTTAGATAAATAACAGGATATAGGAATATAGAATAAAAAAAATATTGGTTATCAAAGGAAGTTTTATTTCATGACAATATTCGTAAATAATGCTGTAGTAAAATGTTGAGCACTCCTGAGTCAGCTGTTTTTGTTTATTTACATTGTTTAAAATACCTACCCGATCTGACTATAGTGCATTGAATGCATTATGTAGAACAGCACAAGCATTAACAATTTTCGCTGCTTTAACAGGTGCATAATGCAATGCCCTTGTAAGAAGACATCGCCATCTAGTTTTCAGTACACCAAAACAGCGTTCAACAGTGTTCAAGTATTGGCGTCAATAAGTATGGCTTGGGTGCATAGCCCGAATCACCTGAATATTAAATTTTTTTATAATTATTTATTATAATTACTGACACATGCAATTTTATCATTGCAGATTTTGAATTTTTCTCTTTCCAGTGAAACAATTTTTCATACATATTATCAGACACATTTCTAATCAGAAAACTATATATAATAAAAAAAATATTCTAATGTTTATTGGAATCATTTGATTTTCTAATTAGACGTAAAATTTAACTTAGATTAGATTTTTTTAGATATTTTTTTATACTTCTAAACCTACATACTTTAGAATAATGATTGAACATTAATGTGTTCTTCTACCTATCTAAAAATATGTATTTTGTATGAGTAATTTGGTGTAGAGATTTGGTTTCATAATTAAAACATTACTCATACAAAAGGAAAAGATAATATTAACTTTTAGGGTACTTACAACTTTACAAATAATTTTAAATTATTTATCTTAGATGTAGGCACTTAGCTCTTATAAACTATACCTATTATTATCTTAATATCTAATTCTTTATAACATACAAACACAGAAACGCTTTTATTTGGATCACAAACGGACTACGAGATATTTTGGATTAAAATATTCTTGGCAGTTGGTATAAATTTATATCAAAAAAATATTCACATTTACAGTTCGGTGGAAATTGTCATGTCACTGCAAAAAAAAAAAAAAAATTCTTACTTTTAAATTTTATCGATAGTGTCGTTTCGCGAAACGAAAATCATACTTTGACGTTGACAGGATGTAATATGAGATTGAAATCGGCATTTCGCAATTGAGCTAGATAATCAAAAAAGCCAGTCATTGACAATGACGATCATTCCAATCATAAAACTGCGGCTTAGAACTGAGGCGTCACTCCAATCCAAATGGTTTTAAGACTTACTCATTCACTGGTGTCACTCCGGCTCTTCATTTTCAACATTAATTATAACTGTGGCTACTTTTTATTGGCATACCGCATAAACTCCCGAGAAACGTGAAAGAAAGTAATGGATGAAATGGCTTAGAATAAAATCTTTTCTTAGAGTCTAAAATACTAAAGTAGTCTGAACTAGCATTATGAGTTCGGACAACTATTTTTGGATTTACCGCCCAAAAATCGTTCATACTCGACTAAAGCTAGGTCATCTTCAAAAAATATACAGACAAATGTTGGTGAATGAATTGTAACATTCATGTTCATATTTTTACTCATAAATAATATAATCTGTGGTTCATACGTTTAGTAAATGGTCTGAGTCGGCGTCACTGTCAAGTGTCATGTCACTTATCACTTTGACTTTGTCATTGTCACTTGTCGTTTTAGGTTATAAAAATCCAAGAATAATTTCGATTCGAGGACTTCGCGCGCGTCGGCTTAGGTTTACACACGTGCGGTGTATATTAATATATTTCGAGTGTTTTTTTTTTGTGAAAAGTAGCTGATTTTTGTGTTTTACTATCATCTTTTGGTGGTGGTGAGTTACAAGTAGTCACACAGGTAGGCATGGAGGTGGATCCGCCGCCTCGGAAGCCTCCACACCCCGGTGGTTCAGAAAAAGCACAGGGTACAAACAGAAGGCGTCCTGTCGATGATAACAGGCCGTCAAACGATAGTGGGAAAAAAACTTCCCCTGATCTAACCCAATCTTCCTTCCAGACTGTTTTTACCCACCCATCCTTTGCAGATGGCCCCAAAGAATACGACAATAATAACGACAAAGGCCCATATATCATTCAAGTCTCCAGGGAAACCTTAGACCCATCTGCGGGTACTTCTATTCGTGCACTTAAATTTGGACAGTTCTTACATAAAAATAAGTTTACAGACATAGCTTGTGAGGGAGTGAAAAATATCGGACGCAATAAGATAAGTGTGGAATTCAGTTCCGCACAGGCTGCAAACCTATTTTTGAACAGCCCTATCTTAAAACTGGCTAAATATCAAGCCACTATACCAACATATAACATTACTGGGATGGGTCTAGTCAGAGTGTCCCCACAGAATGGCATATGGACGAATTCGTCGATTCTCTGAAACTACCAAATGGATATGGGGCAGTACTAAAGGCCCGAAGGCTAAACCGCAAGTCGTCCAATGAAGGAATTACTGAATGGATTCCAACGCAGTTGGTCGTAGTAACCTTTAGGGGCCAAATGCTGCCTTCTAGAATATTCTCTTTTTATTGCTCCCTTACCGTTGAACCCTACAAATACCCCACCATCCAATGCCTTAACTGTTGTGGTTTTGGCCATATTCGCACTCAGTGCAGGTCTAAACCTAGATGTTATAGGTGTGCTCAAGCACATACCGGGGACTCTTGTGAGGTACTTAAAGAAAAATCAACTTGCCTATACTGCTCAGGAAACCACTTTGCATCTGACAAGAGCTGCCCTGAGTTCACTCGTCAGCAGGACATCAAAAGTGTAATGTCACAGGAGAGCATCTCCTATATAGAGGCTTCGTCACGCTTTCCCCCTGTCCGCAGATCATTTGCCTTTTCACCCTGTCCTTCATCCACCCCTTTTCGCCCTATGAACTCTTCACATCCAGCTAATGGTACTCCCCGCAAATCATACAGAGAGACAATCCTCCGATCCCCTCGTCCTCAAGCCCCACTAGGCAAGGGATTTGATAAAAATGCCCATGAATCCATCACAAATAACCCAACATCATCCCTTCCCAATGGTTGTGCTCTCAGGCCCAACCCCAGTGATAACCTTCCATCTCAAGGAAAAATGATGGAACTACTAACTGAATTTCTAGTTAGCATTATTGCTCCATGCAGTGAACTGCTTTTACCGCCCAATGTTGCCCAAAACTTAACTGAACTGTTTAACATCCTTAAAAATGGCCCCAAGAACAATACTGCAATGGAATAGCCAAAGTATTAGACCAAAGAAACATGAATTGATATCAATTATTAACCTGCATAAACCTGTCATTGTTGCCATCTCAGAGACATAACTGGTGAGATTGTAATCAAGGGCTAACTTGTAAAGAAATAAAGATATGTTGTTGGTCGCATGCTAGGCATACTCATTATAAATAATTTAATCACATACTGCGACTTATTGTGTTGTGTGGGTTAGAAGAGTTCTTACAGAAAAAATCTTTAGTCGGGTTTGGGTGTACTCTTCTATATCAAGATCCTCAAGACTTATGGAGGTCCATAACAGTCTTGGGGATCTTGTTATATAAGAACTATCCTTCGCAAATAGCTCAAAAGGGTTCTTCTGAATGGTTCACTCTTGGGAGAGTGGTCGTGGTTGCAGTTTAAACCTATGCATTGGCACCACTGCATTGGCAGGTTAAACAATGTATTAAAGAACATTTACTAAGTCAATCACTACCACTTTCACACAGGAAGTAAAACTAAGAAATTGTAATGATGTCATCAATTGTAAATTATAATACTGTATGATTTATTTTAAAAGAGCTACTGTTGAGTTACTTCCTGGATCTTCTCAGCAGAACCTGTCTTCCCAACTGATCGTTGAGTCTTTACAAATAGTCAACCTTGAAGTTTCAAAAGTGCTTGTAAACTGAGCTTACTTGAAATAAATGCATAAGCTTTGGATAGGCATATGTAGAAGTTGTTATCATTATCATTATCATCATCATATCAGCTGATAGACGTCTACTGCAGGACACTCCAAACATCACAATACTGAGCCACCTGCATCCAGCGAATACCTGCGACTTGCTTGATGTTGTCAGTCCACCTGTGTATTGTGATACCACAGAAGTAAAAAAAATACAAAAAAATTTTGTTCTAAATTTAAGACATTCGGTTGTAATTACATAAATTAGTTGCCTTAAATATCTGTAAATTCCCCATGTATTAATGGTGAAAAATACATGGAATGTTTATAATTATTATTATTTATATGTTTTCCATCATAGTTTTTAATAAATACTGTGCTGAAATAAAAGATTGATTATTGTAAGAAGCCATTAAATTGTTTTGTTGGTTATAATGATAAAAATAATTAAAGTCGTTCGGAATAAAGTTTATTTATTAAAAACACACTAATTGTTAATTTAATTCAGACATTCATGAAAAGCTTTGAAGCAATTTCTTTTCGAGTTAAGACACAAATGAACATTACAAGGCAAACACTTTGCAGTGGATTTCATTGCACAACCAGTGAAGCGACATCGCATTTGCTTTTCAGTAAAATCTGGCATATGCGTTGCTCCTTGCATTCGACGAAGCTTAGATGGTATCGGTACAAAAGCAGATCTTCCGCGTCGCTTTTCGCCAATCTCATTATCTGAACATTCGTTATTTGAGTCCGAAAATTCCAACGGAGCAGTATTCGTCTCAATTAGTTCTTCTGCTATTTTCATCTTGAAAAATCTGAGCTGCAAAATGTTCCTGGCTGGAGTTCGTTTCTGTTCCTCATCCTTTTTATACTGAATCCAGCCATTATTTATTGCCAGGTCCAGCATGTGAGAAAAGAATCTCACTGTCCACTTTTTTGTGCGGCACCTTGACGGACAAACAGCGAGTTGTCTGTCTGCCAAATCTACTCCACCCATATTTCTGTTGTACATTCTAATTACGTCTGGTCTGCAAACATACATTTTTTGTTATCACCATTTCATAATATTGTCTAAAACCAAGTACCTGGCCATATACAGCGAATCACAGCTACTTTGAGGGCCTCCGTGGCGCAATGCTATGCTCGGTGGATTTACAAGACGGAGGTCCTGGGTCCGATCCCCGGCTGGACCGATTGAGGTTTTCTTAATTGGTCCAGGTCTGCTGACCCTACCCTACCGACAACGACGTACCGCCAAGCAATTTAGCGTTCCGGTACGACGTTGTGTAGAAACTGAAAGGAGTGTGGATTTTCATCCTCCTCCTAACAAGAACGTTATCTCCGAATTCTCACTGCATGTGAGGGTGAGCGGGGTTCGATTTTAGAACCTCCTACTTTGAAGTAGGTTAAAAAGAGGCAAGGAACACCATTACTTGTATTCCTTATAGTAGAAAGACATGGCATTCCTCTCTCTGTCGTAATGCGGGTGGAACTGCGTCTTGCACTTTGCACTTTTGTTTTCACATCCCAGTGATGCACCAATCACGCATAAGAACATTTCTAGAAGAAAATCATTATTATCAGTTTCCTGCTTCTTGGAGATAGGATATGGAACTTACCAACAACGCTGCCCGAACAATCAGCGAGAGGTGGTGGCTCGATCCCCGCCCCGTTGATCTATTGACGTACCCATTCCTAATACAATCTGTTATCGCCGCGTTGTAACGACTTGAGGTACGGACGGCTTCAGTGTGCTCGTGGCGTTCGAGCCGTCCACATCTCTTGTTGAGTAATTCTTTATGGGTTACTTGGGATAGGCGGGGAGAGTGACCTGAGTGGAAAAGGGGAGTGTTAGATATCTGTCGAAGGCGCTTTTAACCCTACACACATCGTTCACAAGTGTGTGACTTCACTCAAGGTCATTCTCTGCCATTTGTTAATTAAGTTGTCCTGACTAATGTTGTGAATCATAACCTTTGTTCGACATTGGTTTTCTTATTTTTGTAATCACCTTTAAGTAAGTCTGCTAAAAAGTCTTTTCCGACGAGTTGGATGGTAATGGGAATATTGCTTATTAGCACTCGGTGGCACGGAATATGGCCTAAACGCTATGTGCATTTTAGCCGGGTTTTTGGCATTCTCCTTTGTATTCAATGCGAAGCATTATTGAGATTTCATTAAACATTAACGTCAGCAAGCGATCCACTGGACTCAATTCTTTAAAAGTTTCCTTAAATTTTAAAAACAGTTTCTCACCTTCTAATTTTAAGGCCTGGTGCAGGGGTTCTAATTTTAACTAAGATAATAGGTTCTTAGTTCCAGGCGATGGTAACGTAAAGAATTTCGAGAGCAGATTGTAGTTGTTAGTACTTCTATTGGAGATCGTTAGCGATAATACCTTTTCTTTTAAGGTAAATCGGCGTTGATTGGGTTTCTTTGTTGTTGGTTCGTATTGCATTTTCTTGAAAATTTTAGCAGCTCCTGCCATATTTTGTGTCAAAATTAAAAAAAAAATATTTCTGCAAATTTTTTCTGCATGCGTCACTCACGCGCACACACGAGTAAAACGCTGCACGTGAAAAACCCACGACTGATACACCTCACTTCCACGCACGATTTCATACCCGCGCAGTCTTTCCCCCGTCGCCTACATATCATGAAAATGTCATCAACGAACATGAAAGCCTATGTCTTCACTCACTTCAGCTCACTTTGGGAAGTTGTATATTTTTTTGTTTTATACAAGTTTACACGATCTCACCTGATGGTAATGAGAATAATAAAATGTATTTTATTTTACGAAATCACAATAAATTACCTAAGTTACACTGATAGAAGTATTTCTGCAGAAAGTCACACAGCATCGCATCGGTGGGGCCAGTGCCGATTTAGGGTAAATTGATGCTTCCCTTTAGGCTCCTATCCACAGGCGTGCACTACGTAAAAAAAATCAAAATTCATTAATTTCAATTATGAGAAACGTACGGGGAGCGGGGGGGTCAGCGGTCGACCAATCAGCGTTAATCACCACTGACGCCGCACAGGGAATGTAGCTCCTGTCCGTAATAGTTTTCTCTCTGTTCAGTTTATGTGTTTGCAATTAATAAATATTCAGTTTAGTAAGTCAGTGTTTCATTGAACCCGGGTAATGCGCCGTAACCCGTTTAGCGCCTTTGACTGTTAACAAACACTCTCCTTTTCCACTCAAGACACTCTCCCCGCCTATCCCAAGTAACCCATAAAGAATTACACAACAAGAGATGTGGACGGCTCGAACGCCACGAGCACACTGAAGCCGTCCGTACCGCAAGTCGTTGCAACGCGGCGATAACACACTCTTGAATTTTTTGTTGGGACAGTGCACAAACTCGTCTTATCAACATTAAATATCCGATGGGGTGGAAGATAATGTTATTCTTGCATGTTTTTCAAAGTTGAAAAAAAAATATCTACTACAGGCTTATTACACGTTGATTCTGTAACGCATCGTAATGTCCGGATGTCTACGTCAAAATCCACGAAGCCATTCAAGTCCAACTTTTCCTTTTGCTTCAAAAATGGATGCGGTAAATTATTTCTTTCTGGCAGTTGGTAAGCTAAGGTTAAAACATGATTATTAATTATATATATAGATGTTAATGAGGATTGACATTACGCGCTTAATTGCTTTATTTTACAAAAAAAAAATTATTCGTTTTTACATTTAATATTACTTGAGCATCTGGTCGGTTCTCAATCAAGGGATGAAAGCAGTTTATCAATGCAGCTGCAACTAACAGATCGTCCATTGGATGTAGCGAGGCTCTATTAAAATAACCTTGTCTAAATAATTTAAAGTCTCTTTTTATTCTGCCGTTTGCAACCTCTACAAAGAGTCACACTTTTAATAGCTTGTACAGTAGTAGTGACTTACCTTTATTTCTCGTTTCTGGTTTATATATTTTATAACCAGACAATTCCAAACCTGGTATACAGTCTCTGAATTTGCGGTCTAAAATGAAAATGTCATTACTTCTAAAAACGACCTCATTGGCCCATTCTCATTTTCGAAACATTTTTTGTCATAATTGGCATAGGTTTCTGTTGCACATTTTTTTAAAGAATATTTCCCATATTTTGAAATATGACCAATATTCTCATTCCCTTCCAATTAGTCGGGGAAGACTGTGTTAGGAGTGGGTACGACAATAGACCAACGGGGATCGAATCACCACCCCTCGGTGTTGAGTCGCTCTTACCGTTCAGCTATTGAGGCTTTAAAATAGGGCCTGTGATGTCTATTACGAGTCATCACAGCAACCTGTAGTGAGGCTCGGTGTGCATGTAGTTTTATTATCATATTGTGCCCGTAGACCGTTTATGACAAATTATAAAGAGAAAATAAAAAGAAACGAATTACGGAAATTAAAATATAGCATTTACTAGCTGACGCCGCGCGGTTTCACCCGCGTGGTTCCCGTTCCCGTAGGCATATTATCAAACCGGATCCACATCCTTCGGAATTGGAGGCAGAGGTCATATCCACTGGGTTATCACTGCTCTCAACGACTCACACTGCTTTAATAGAAGATAAAATAGGCTCCGTGCGGTGACGCAGCCCACACATCTATGCACACCTAATAAAAATTGTACAACCTGTATAGATAGTGAAGATAAACTATGACTCGTAGCCACTGATAAATATGAGTGAAACACCACTGGCTTTAGATTCCTGGGCAAAATACACCTTAAGACGCCTGAAATTAACTCTTTAAACCTTCCAACAAACGAATATTGTTGCTGTGTGAACTGTGACCATCCAATATCAATACGAATTATTCAAGACTTTTTTGTTGCAAAAATATCTCCTCAACCGTTTCTTAAAGAGCTCAGAGTTAATACGAAGACTTTTTGTTCATAAATACTTGTGAACCGGGTTGTCCAGAAAACTGAGCCTTATTGTAGGTACCTTTTTAAAACAAAACTGGCGGCAAAAAGTCACCCCTAGCATGGCAGCATGCAATGACAATTTTCCGTTTCTTCGCCTTTCATTTCCAATAGCCAAAAATAATTGAAGTACATTTCCATCTTCAGTACCACTAGCAGGACTTTTCTCAAGTGCCAATTCCTTAGTTGTGATTACTTTCAATGTACTCCCGACCTGAGCTAGTCTGGATTTCTTCCAGTAACACTGTAGAGATGTACAAGATGGTTCTTCTTTATTAATTCTTACCGCAAACGATACCTTAACGGGAAATTGAATTCTTTTTAAGTTGAAAGGCAAATTCGTTGGTATCAGGGATGCGAGGTATCAGCACTGTTTGTCTACTGCTGGACCAGTCAAAACTGTAGCACCAATCATGTTATTGCGAAGAAATTTTACTTGGAGTCTGGTTCCGTTGCATAAATTTGGTTTCAAATTTCACAGCAACACAATTGGAGAGCCAGTTTTTAATTTGAGTGAATGTGGGGGAAGGCCACTCGGATTAAGATAATTTAAAAATTCTTGTGGGTAATGTACCGCATCTTCTTGATCCTCTTGATCCATTACGTTATCAATGGACATGTAGTTCACGCTATCTCCTGGAAGTTTACTCAGTATTTTGTTATTGATGTCGTCAACGCTACTATTTGTAGCTGCCAATATTTCCCTTTGACACATCCATTGATAGTCTTTTTGTTCTATATGGACTACATCTGGATAGACTTTGGAGATTAGTTCTTCAATGTTGGTAACTTTCTCACCTAAATCACGATCAATTTCAATGTTAGTATTGAAATGAGGAACTTTCCCGTCTCCTATTAAAAGTAACTTTGAAGGAAAATTTATATTACCTCCACCCAAATGTGCTCTCATATTAGTAGATAACTTTCTGGTATGAACGAACTTCCATAATAGGGAAGTTTTTAAGCAAGACTTTACAATGTCAGCTCTGGTTCCCCTAACTATTACCGGTAATGTTTGGCGAAAATCCCCAGCAAACATGACAGTGATTCCACCCATGAGTTTGTTAGTGCTTCTAATATCTCTAAGAGTTCTACCTTAAGCATCTACATGAGCTCTATGAATCATAGTACATAGCTTAATAAATAAGCAATTGGCCATAGTTTTTTAGACCCGACTACGTCTTGGTATTGACAACTTAGTTTTATTTGATTTCAGTTGTCACAAGGACATTTTTGTTAGACGAATAAAAATATCAATAAAATATGAAGTTTTAACTTATATGTTTTAAGTAGAGTCATGAGCAAAAACTATACTACTGTACTATGTAGAACTATTAGGATAAAATTTTAAAGCATGGTGAATATCCCAACAGTTCTATAGAACTACGATATGGGGCACTACTGGGATGCACCCCTATGGACGCAGCCCACGCACACATATATGCGTACTTAATAGAAACACTCCCGAGCACCCTGTATAGGTAGGGAAGATAACCTGATCACTGTCACCAGTTCTTAATTTTGTCAAGTTTATTGCCAAACAAGTTTTAGCATTTTTAATATTTTCTAATTCTGGTATAACAATGTTGTGAACTCTGTGACCGTTAATCCAATAATGACATATTCGCTGTATGAGCCGTGATAGCCCAGTGGATATGACTTCACAATTACACAGGTACTCCTATTTTTCAAAGGATGTTTAAAAATTTTCCTATTTTACTGAAGTCGGTTCTGTTTTTATTGAAAAATTAATGTTTCACTTTTTATAAGTTTCTAATGTACAATTTTAAAAACAATAGCATGAAACGGAAAACAAATTAATTAAATACAATAATTATTAAAGTAAGTTAAAATATTAGGTAAAATATTAGGTATACAAAACAAAAAGTAAAACATTAAACTAAATCTTACAAATAATAAAGACAAACTATTACTAATTATAAAATGGTCATGCAACTTATTAACCGACTTCCAAAAAGGAGGAGGTTCTACGTTCGGCTGTATGTATGTTTTTTTTTTTTTTTTAATTTTATTATACTTGGCACATATTAGTCTTATGGGGACTTGTATACCAAGGTTAGTCTTTATAAAAGGAATATGAAATACTTCCGCAGTACGGTAGCGAGACTAACAAGGATAGCCTTTCTAGTAAGTTACCACACTTGATTTTGTTGGTTAATAATTTGTGGAGATCGCATAAGTCAAGCATATCACGTCTTCTTCGCAGCGGTAGCATTTTAAACTCTACTAGTAGCCGGTGGTAGGGCATCCTATGCGAAATACCGGTCGATGTAAAGGCAAGATGCCTAGTAAATGCCCGTTGTATGTTTTCAATGCGTTGGGAATGTATACTGTAGATCAGAGTTCACCAAACTTTTTTGTGTCGTAGACCCTTTGCCATGTTTTTCCGTGTTGGGTAGACCCCCTACCCCTACTTACCTGATATTGATTTCCTGTAAATTTTCAACTGTAGTGAAGATTAGTACTAAAACCTTCACATGTTAATTTATACATTTATTAATTGAATTTAAATTAAAATTACTCAAAATCAAATTTGGTATCTGTTATGTAAAATATACGTAACATGAAATAAACATAAAATAAACTATAAATAAAATAACTTAAGCAATAAGTCAATATTTTTAGTGAGAAGGATGAACCTGATGCTTTAATAATAAAGATATAAGATAGTATGATGTAAGTAAATAGGTACTATCAGTGTATGTGTTAAGATCCACTAACGTGGACCCCCATTTTCATTTCATGGAACCCCAAATTTTTTTCGCTGACGTAAACCCCTTGCAGGTTGTCATAGACCCCTAGGGGTTATACCACTTTGGATATCACTACTGTAGATGGATGTGATGCCCTCCATATTTAGATTCCATAGTGTTGGGTATATCGAAGGACCGTAATTATATATATGTTGCTGGTTCAGGGGTTGCGTTCTATACCTATAGTTGTGATGAATCTGCAATTACCAATAATTGACTCACCCAGTTGACCGGCAGAAAAACGGCTGGAACGTCCAATGCTTCACTGACGGCGGGATCCCTTTATATGCACGGCACAAAACATCACCCAGGGTGGTACAAAGTTTAGGTTTTCACGGAAAACAGCGGTAAAAGAGTTCTCGAATTTTTAACACGCTGAGGCGGTTACGAACCGGCTAGCATTCAGAGTCCTTTCGTACTACGCCGATGGTGGCGACGCGTGCGTCGATTAATGTTGGCGGCATTGGCGAAACTAGCCAATCGCAAGCCGTGAGACGGGCGGTAGGTTCAATATTACCAATTGCAGAAATCAAAACAACTACAGATTAATAATTATCGAACACATAGAGACCTTGCATATTTAGTCTTTTTTTCTACCTAATTCTTGGAAAATAATAAAAAACGATATATTAAATTTTCATTAAAGTTTTATTTATAGTAATTTGAGACGAATATCTTAGAACGCTGTGTCCGCTCGCGTCTCCCGGCCCCAGTCTGGTACGCGCGTGCACCGCGCACCAGAAAAACCGGCTGCAAATCCAGCAGAACCAGTGCCTGCACCTTGCCACGGAAGCTCTGAGGTACGTCAGAAATGACGTCATCCATCGCGACACAAGGACGCATATCATCATCATCGTCATCATTATCAGCCGATGGACGTCCACTGCTGGACATAGGCCACCTGCATGGACTTCCAAACAAAACGGTCTCGAGCCGCCAGCATCCAGCGTTATTGTCAATACGTTTTGTTGTTTCGATTTCAAAATAAATTTAAGTGAATTTAATTGATGTGAATGTGAAACTATAATCAGAGTATAAGGGGTTTCACATCAGAAGCGGTTGTCTGCAAAGCACAATTATTGAATGAAAGTCTGTCAGGTCGCACTTGTGAACGATGTGTGTAGGGTTAATGGATCCTTTGACTGTTAACAAAAACTCCTCTTTTCCACTCAAGTCACACTCCCCGCCTATTCCAAGTAACCCATAAAGAATTACACAACAAGAGATGTGGACGGCTCGAACGCCACGAGCACACTGAAGCCGTCCGTACCGCAAGTCGTTGCAACGCGGCGATAACAAAATATTTAATGATAACTAATTTAAAATAAAATTGAGCTAGTGCAGAAACACAAAGAACTAATAGAAAATAAACGAACAGATTGTTCTACAAATGCCAAGAAAGCTTTTGGCTGGGAGAGACTGGCACATGAATTTAATGCAATGAGTACAAATCGTTTCTGGACAGCATTAACCTTAAAGACGTGATGAGAAAATAAAAAAAAATCCAAAAAAGAGGCTACTTTTCGTAAGAAGGAAATTTACAAAACAGGTACCTTTGTTTTCATTATCAATGAGCAAATATTTTCCATCATGGTCATTGCTAGATTCTATCATTACTTTCCTCTCAAAATGAGAGAGGCATGTAGTAGAGGGAAAGTGTTGGTTGAAAACTTTGCTTCTCAGATACTATTTACCGTTAATATGCAGGTTTTCTCATGGACTGTTTATTACAGGAGGAGGTGGACCCCAACCGACTCCACTTTCAACTAGTATGATTGTGGAGGGAATATTGGGTCCAGCAATGTATGGATTGCCTAACAGTTACGATAGTGATGCCCTGGATTGTATTGTATTGTATGTTATGTATTAGAAATTTTGTACTTCATATTTATGATGAATATTTATATAAATATATAACGGGGCATCGACTATATTCCACTTCTGATATCGGCGAAGCGGACTAAATACTACTTCTGATAACGGAGAAGCCTCGGGGCAGGTTCTAAGCTTTGTGTCAAGGATGACAGATACACAAAGTAACACTATCAATCATTACTGGAACGACCATTTAACTTGCTAATACAGTTCTACCCTCTATATTGATTAAGTACAGCGCTAATACTATCACATGTAAACCAGGGTTATCTATCATAGGGCAGGTAGTCAAGCACGAGCGGATTTCAGACTTGCAACTGATGTCAGTTGGATTGAGGGGCCCCTTTACGACTAATCAATGCTCTCCATCTCCGCTCGCTTTGGCTCCCACCTAATTAATTAACAATGCAATGGCCTTACTTCTATAAACTCACCCACTAGCTTCTATATCACGATCACTATTTCACTATGCTTAACAAATGTAAGACGACTATCCATTTCAAATACTCTGTTACAACTCAACTGCTCCACTAGCAGACTACAGTGGGGGCAAGGTGCCTCACTCTCTCAAGCGTACCGCCTACGCGCCATTTCAACGCAATACTATTGGACGAGACACACGTGATCAATCTTTCACAGTCTTATTTATTTACACAGTAAATAATTAAAATCCAATTTCCATGAAACCTGATTCTAATATTATCACAATAATTAACGTAGATTTTGCTAACCGTTCAAATAACTCACTCGGCGACAAATATAATATATGTTCGCGCTCGCGCTCTGTGTTGGTGTCATTCAAAATTCTCCGTCTAACTGACATTACATATATTATGGATCTGTGAAGTTGTGAAGTATTAATCTGTGCCCGCGCGATTCTGTCTTGTCATTTCGGTGCACGCGTCGTATTTCATTGTCAAATTTTTTCACCAAGATGTCTGCCTTTACTTGCCAAAAAATGTAAAAGAAATTATTACAACTGCTTGAAAAATTTGCGAAGTTGCTTTTATTAATCAACGCTGCCATTCATCAACAAAGTCATTAACAAATTCTGGCGACCGTTACAGGACTTGTAATCTTCGAGAACACTCGTGCGCTTCGGCCGGCTCAAGATCAAGAAGACATAGGCCTCTTTTCCATTACACGGTTTCTCGCCGTGAAAATCTACGGTTAATTCGCCGCGTGTAGGCACGGTCGTCAGTGTGGTATGGATCACTATATGAGCTTGTCGACATGCACGGTGGCGCCAAGGCACGGCGCCGCGGCCGCGTGCGCCGTGACTGCCCCTCGGCGCGCCGCGTCTACGCACGGCGTGATTTTCACCAGTGTTGTATGGCAGTCTATCGGGGTGTGTCGACGGTGCCGGACGTACGCACGGATTCGTGACCGCTTATATACGCTGTTTCGCGATTTTATTATAAAATGAACATAAATCAAGAATTATTAATTACGTTGATTCAAGAAAGGCCTGTAATATGGGATAAGACCATCGACGATTATAAAAATAAGCGGCTTAAATATGATTCCTGGAAAGAAATATTTATTCATTTCCAGCCCACATTTGAAGATTTAAGTGGTGATGAGAAAAACAAGTTTGGTAAGTTACAGATATTTAATTATTAACTTTTTACTTATGCATAGTTGTTTTGATAGGAGAGGCGACCTTCGTTAGATACAAAATATTGTGCAAATCTGTTGCGAACTTCATTAGCCGCCAAACTTCCGCGAACTGCATTCGTGATAGGTAACTGGATTAGTTCCGATTCTGAATCAAGGGTGGACTCATTTTCACTCGCATTGTGAAACTGAAAGTTTTCCTGCTTATGTATAAAATTTTGCAAAACACAACATGTTTTCACAATATCAACTGCCAAATCGATGGACACATTCATTGGCCGGTGAAAAATTCGCCATTTATTGGATAAAATGCCAAACGCACATTCAACAAATCTTCGCGCTCTGGTGAGTCTGTAGTTAAATGTACGTTTTAATTGATCAAGCTGATGACCACCAAATGGACGAAGCAAGTGATAATGCAAAGCAAAGGCTTCGTCCGCAATGAACACATATGGCAAATCGTAGTCAATTCCAGGCAAACGTGTTGCATCGGGTAGATTTAATCCGTTGTTTGTTAAATTTTTCCAAAATGGGGTCTCTTTAAACACACTGGAATCACACTCCTTTCCGTAGGCGCCAACGTCAACAAATATAAAGTTGTAATCGCTATCTACTACTGCCATCAAAACTATAGAAAAAAAATGTTTGTAATTTAAAAACATCGAGCCACTATCAATTGGCTTAATAAGTCTGATGTGTTTTCCATCGACCGCTCCTAAGCACAGCGGGAAGTTGGAAGATTCTTGAAATTTGCTTGCAATGTGTAGCCAGTCTTCTTTAGATGGCATTTTCATATATTCTTTATACAGTTCTAACCAAATGTAGTGGCATACTTCACGTACGATGCAACTTATGGTTTTTATTCCAATTCTATAGCTGTAGTATAGGTCAGTAAAGGTATCTCCTGTTGCTAGATACCTGAAATATAAAACAAAACGGTTCAGGTTCAAATACTAAAACCCCATTTTAGGTCGGGGTCGATTCAGTTTAGGTCGGGGGTTTTTATAAATTTTGAATTTAATAATTATTATTTATTTATTTTCAGGGCAAATGGTGATGAAGAAGTGGACCAATATGAAAGATAGCTGGATAAAATATGACAAAAAAATTAAAGAATGTAAGTCTGGTTCTTCAGCAAAAAAAATAAGAAAATATATGTTCTATGATGAAATGATGTTCCTAAAAAAAAAATGTTGAGCATCGCAAGACCGATTCTAACATGACTGAACATGTTCATGATTCTAGCCTCAGTAATGAAAATTTTGATAGTGCAGTCCCGAATCAATCAAGCTCGGGATACACTGAACGGAGTGAGACGCAAAGGGCTAAAAAAAAAAGAAAAAATGAACTAAGTGAAGTTGACATTAGGTTTATGAAGTTTATGGATTCAGCAGAACGAGATGAGAAAAAGAAAAGCCGTAGTATGAACTTTTTTATGGGAATCGCTGATACAGTTGACAAGTTCAGTGATGAAAATATGATAGACTTTCAGTTTCAAGTAATTTCAATAATTAAAAATATTCAACAAAGACAGTGTACTCGGTATATACCTACATCAAGAAACCAATGGGATCAAGGCCATCAAGGATATTTAAGTGGTACAGCATCCTCAAATGCGCAATCGTCAACATATGGATATTCTACAGCTGCTAGATCGGGCTATGGAATAAGTCGTCCACAGACGTCTTCTCATGATTTTGGACACGGTTCTGGTTTAGAGCCAATCCACTACCGACCCGAATCACAATTATCTGTACATAGTGTAAATGCGGAAAGTATCTCGGCAGATTCTCAAGTTTCTATTGAAGACGAATTCGATTTTAGTGCCGCACTTGAGTAGCATTTTCAGCGTAGTGTATTTTTTGATTTACTTGTTCTTAAATTAATAATTATTAAAATTCAATTACATGTAATAATTTTGTTTGTGTGCAATAAACAATTTTAAACTAAAATATGTCATTTAATTTTGTACCTACTTACCTCAGAGTTACAGCCAATCTTTCTGCGGGCGATATACTCTCTCGCATAAAAGTATCTTGATGTTTTAGTTCCTGGGATAATTTTTGGAGCAAGTTGTCGAATGTAGTTTTCTGCATTCTAAAATAATTGTAAAACTTGTCTTCATCTTCTCTCAATTGATTCTTGACAAGTGTATGAAACGCGCCATATTCCTCCCTTTTTTCTAAAATCGGATGTATCCAAAACCTTACTTCCCTTTTTTTTTCTATTTTCTTTTTCCTATATATGTAATAAGCAACTATAATCTTTTTTTTCGTAAGAAAATTCATGACGCAGCACGTCCTACACAGCCCGAGTAAAAAGCGCTACTAGCCAGTACTTACCAATGTCTCGCGCGGTGATTTTGCCGTATCATGTACAAGCTAGCACGTTTTTTCAACCGTACCGTTTTGGTCCACTCACGTCATTCGGCTCGCATGTTCTGGTAAAAGTAGACGTTTAGCATGGATATTCAAGCAGAAACTTTAATTACGCTTGTCCAAGAGAGACCTGTTCAGTGGGATAAGACCGAAGACGTTTATAAAGACAAAAACTTAAAGTTAGCAGCATGGCGTGAAGTATGTTTAATACTGAAACCAAACTTCGATGAACTGGATGAAAAAGAAAGAAAACAGTACGGTGAGTTTTTAATGTTTTATTGATAAAATGTAAATGCATTGATAAATTTTATTTTATAGCTGCTGCCTGCCACGGAACGGAACCAATATCTGAAACAAAATAATTAGTAAATAATGTCCGTATAGCGTTGGCATTAGGGCCACCTCGACTCGACACATTTCGATTCATGGGTGTAGTTTCTTGTTCTTGTCTATGTTCTATATTTTGGTAACTTTCAAAATTTATACCATCTTTTTCTCTTACAAAATTATGTAAGACTGCACAAGCTTTAATTACTTGAATTGCTGTGTCTACGTTGAGATCTATAGCTCGATGGATTATTCGCCACTTATTTGCCAGAATACCAAAAGCGCACTCAACATACCTTCTTGCTCGACTTAGTCTATAGTTAAAAATCTTTTTATCAGTATTCAAATGTGTACCTCCATATGGACGTAGGAGATTAGGTGTTAAAGCAAAGCCTTCATCGCCAACAAGTATAAACGGTAATTCTTCGTGCAAGTTTTCATGAAGCGGTCTAGGCTTTGGTACATTTAAAGTACCATCATTGATCTTTTGCCAAAATGTACTATCCTTTAATATACTAGAATCGCATTCCTTGCCAAATGAGCCCACACTAATAAAAATAAATCGGTACTCTGAATCGACAACTGCCATTAATACAAAAGAATAATACTCCTTGTAATTAAAGAACATAGAACCACTCTTGGCTGGTTTCAAAATTCTGATATGTTTGCCATCTACTGCTCCAAGACAGTGAGGAAAGTTGGCTTTTCTTTCGAATCCTGAAGCGATGTCCTCCCATTCTCTCTCAGTATCAGGCAGCTTAAGGAAATCTGTCTTTAGGTTTTCCCAAATGACGTGGGTCATTTCTTTTATTAGTTTACTTATTGTCGAAACGCCTACTCTGTATGAGTAATGTATTTCTTTGAATGAACATCCTGAAGCTAAATATCTGAAAAAAAAAGTATTTTTTGTTAATACATTATTACTTTATACGTCACCAAGAAACAAATTGTATTGTTTTATGATATTTTTTTATTGATTTCAGGAAAACAGGTTTCAACTAAATGGAATAATATACGAGATTCGTGGCTTAAGACAGTAAAGAAACAAAAAGATGAGTCTAAATCTGGATCTTCGACCAAAAAGACACGAAATTATTTATATCACGAGCAATTAATGTTTTTGAAAAAAGTCTCCGAACCTCGACCACCACATGAGTCAGTTTCAAAAAAAGCAAGAACCGAGACTGAAGTAGGCATGGAATCAGATTTTCGTTCACCTTTAATTAAAGATAAAAAAAAAATTGATAATAAAGAGGTAAATGACAGGATGGTAAAGTTTTTGGACTCCAGAATAAACCCAGAAAAGGAAAACCATCATCTATCTTTCTTCAAAGGCATTATACCAATCTTGAACACTTTAACTATCGAAGAGACTTTAGAATTTCAAGCTAGCGTCATGACAATGTTGCAAAAAATTAAAAGTAGGAATTATGAGAGACCAAATTACGGACATTGGCGTGATTCATATAATCAGATAACCGGACCAGATCAGTATTCTGGATACTACACACATAATAGCGTCAATCAACAGCCAATACCTACGCAAGATCAACACTACCCTGGATACTCTACGCAATATAATAGTAGCAATCAACAGGCAACAACATCTATACCATCAACTTCATCTCAGACATCGAATCCGATTCCAGCTTCGCCATCAGCATCTAGTAATCGTTCCATACATTCCCAAGACTCAGATTACTTAGATTTTGAAGGGATTTAAGTTTGAGTACAAATAAATACTTAAATAATTGTTTGCATTTTTAATTCATAATGAATATCAAATACATACACCCTCCCACACACACACATTATATATATTCACATTCATGAAACAAACATACATAGCAAACATTCATTCATTCATACAGTCTTAAGTAGGTACCTACGTCAAAACTATTATTACGCAATCTATACTAATAGCATTAACAACTGAGTCTTAGGGCCATAAATCATTTCTCTATATCTATCTCGCTTGCACTTATGGGTCTTATGGAGCCGTCTAGTGAAGGGTGTAACAATGAAAGACATATTATCGATAAGTAAAGTTTATTATCGTATCTTGTTCACAAAATTAAAAAAATTAACAATATTTGATTTAATATAATACATATTTCATATTATATAATTATTAACTAAATAAAATTAATCTTCATCTGAGTCTTCATCATCAGAATCTTCGTCTTCTGCCAAATTTATTATATATTAGTATCCATAGTGCGCAACGAGTAACACATGAATGTATTTATTTAATTGCAGTAAACACATTTATAGCAAAAAAAATACGCAATGCAATTACATTAGAAACCGACCAATCAGAATCGTCCAAATCATTATTGACTCATCATTAGCACGTGCGCAGGTAGCCGTTTATCGATAATTAGGGTGCGCAGGTAGGCGCGCTGCACATTCCTATCTTTTTTGACTTTTATGACCGGACGACTCAGATGATAATGCGCATACTATAGTGCATAAAATAATCTTACCTTAGACATATGGCTAATCTTTGTTCTGGGCAAATACATTCTCTGAAACTTGTATCTCGTACTCTTATGTCTAGTCGTCCCAGTAACGCCACGTTCACACGGCGTGCTACCGAATCGGTTTTTTGCAGGATTCGGTTTAGTGGCATAAGTATTTCAATGAAGGAGTTCACACATGCATTCGGTTTCAAGACACGACAAAAAAGCCGAATCTTGCTGAAGTTGACATCCGATTTTGCGACTACAAACCGATCCGGCGATACTGCAAAATGCAGATCCGATACAGTGGTATAGGGCATTCAATAGATGCGTTCATACGATACACGCAGGGGTAGATTCGGTTTTTTGTCGGATCTTGAAACCGAATGCGTCGCACAAGCTGGGAAGGAGGGGTGGGCGGGAGGGACACACTGCACGTGCGCTTGCCAGTCGCCAGTTCTTTTCGCCCGCTTTGACTGACCGCTCGCTATGACGACGAAAAATATAAACGTTGAAAATTTAATTTCTCTTGTCCAAAATCGGCCAGTTTTATGGGACAAAACTCTCGAAATATACAAGGATAAAAACTTGAGAACTGCTGGCTGGCGAGAAATATGTATAAATTTAAATGAAGATTTTGAAGAAATGGAGGAGAAAAACAGGCAGGATTATGGTAAGTTTGTAATTTTTTAAAGTAAACAGGTTAAGTATTTGTACATTAGCAGTGTGTTACAAAATTAACGTTAGATTGATTCGTCTTGCCAAGGCACAGCTCCTGCTGTAGAAATAAAATAATTTGTGAATTCAGATCGTATAACATTAGCACATCGTCCACCTCGTGTACTATTTTGTTCATTGGGTGCATCTGTGAACACGTTAACCACTGATGATACATTGCTTGTTGTTTCTATGTTCGACTGTACACCTTCCATATCTATTATAAAATTATGAAGTACAGTGCAAGCCTTTACAATCGATATTGCTGTGCTGGTATCAACATCCAGTGGACGATGAAATATTCGCCACTTGTTAGCTAATATCCCAAAGGCGCACTCAACATAGCGTCGAGCTCTGGTTAATCTGTAGTTATATATTCTTTTGTTTCTATCCAAATGGTTTCCGCCGTAAGGTCTCATCAAATGTTGATGCAAGCCAAAACCTTCATCGCCTATTACTACAAACGGAATCGATAAATCGGAATCGTTTGTCAGTGGACATGCTGCCGGTAATTGCAAATCACCATCTATTAGTTTTTTCCAAAAAGTACACTCCTTGAATATTGTCGAATCGCATTCTTTTCCATACGAGCCCACACAGATGTATGTAAATTTATAATATGAATCAACCACTGCTAATAATACGATGGAAAAGAAATCTTTGTAATTCATAAACATGGAACCACTGTTGTTTGGCTTTTTTATCCTAATATGTTTACCGTCCACTGCACCAATGCAATGGGGAAAGTTTGCTCTAGTATTAAATCCATTGGCGATATATTCCCAGTCAGATATTGTGTTGGGTAATGTCATAAACTCCCCATGCAAATTGTTCCAAATAGCATTCGTTACTTCCTTAATAATGTTACTGATCGTAGACACTCCGACTCGGTAGGCGTAATGTAAATCCTTCTATGAACACCCAGAAGCCATATATCTGCAAGTAAATTTAATTATATTTTTCAGCTAAATCGATCGTAAAGAAGTGGACTAATATTAGAGACAGCTGGATGAGGAGTATTAATGAGAAAAAGAAATCAAAAAAATCAGGATCGTCTGCGACATGTCCGAGAGCCTACGTTTATCATCGTCAAATGTTGTTCTTAAAAAAAATTGTGTCGCCAGCTGACACACATGATAGTGCAACTATTGTTACACCAAACCCAGCAGACGATAGTACAGCCGCTACAGTTACATCAGATGTTACCCATGACAGTGCGATGGCTCAGGACAATTTAGGGCTTGAACACAAAACTGCGATGCGACGCGACGCGAATTCGCAACGCAGAAAATTACGACACGAATTGCTGCGACGCGATTTCGTGCGGCAAGGCGTCTCCCAGGGTGACCATTCCTTCTACGACCGTCAACCGTACTAAACGTATTTTGAATTGAAAACTAGGTCATGACATGGATCGTAAAAAGAAGTGTGCACTTCAGTTATTGCTTAGGAGATACACGAAAAAGAAACAAAGAAGATTTTGGGTTCATCCATTTATTACTATTATGAATCCCGCTGGGAACCATGCCAAATCCCAAAGAACAGGGCGCTCCTCAATCAGTGATATTAAAAAATCAACGTCGTACTCTGTCATTTTTGTACATACGTCTTGTTCACACGCTGTCCCAGACCGTACTAAAAATGGCGTCAACAAGTGTGACGAAACATCGCAGGAATGCGCGTTGCGAATCAATTCGCTAGTTCTTGCGATGCGTTGTGCGAGCTCGTAGGTTTTTACGATACGATGTCGCATCGCAGTTTTGTGTACAAGCCCTTATTCGGTGAAGATGTCGCAAATAATCAAGATGCTACAGATGAAAGTCAACAAGAAATTGATAATGAAAATTTAGTAGGTGGTTCAAAAAGAAAAAAAAGCAAACCATCGAGGCAGAATTTAAACGTGTTTGATAAGAAAATGAGTGAGTTTATAGATTATCAAATGGAATGCAACAAGAAGGAAGAAATGAAAGAAGACCGTAATTTGTTTTTCTTTAAAGTCTACTTCCATCATTGGCAACGCTAAACGATAATCAAACATTAGAATTTCAATCAGGCGTCTTAAATTTATTGCAAAATATAAAGAACCGAAATGAATGGTCTCCTGCACACTCATCAACATACAACTATCAACCAAATGTGGCACAATCACAAGGCTATTTTACATCGCAGTACCAAGCATCACCAGAGTCTCAAAGTATTCAATCGAATGCTTCTGATTTACCAGACTTTCATAATATGTAGTTGGGAAACTTCAAACTGTGTACCTACCAAGCGATTGTCTATAATGTCTTAATCATATTTTTAATAAATTTAATTATAATAAAATACAGTATTTCAATATTACCTTATACATATCGCTAATTTTTCTTCTGGTCTAATGCTTTTCCTCATATTTGTATCACGCTTTTTCAAATCTTTTTCCACTTTTTTCAAAAGATTATCAAATGTAGGTATAGTCATTCTAAAGTAGTTAAAAAATTTTTGTGGATCATTTCTTAACTGCTGCATTAGAGTTGTAAAGGCACCAACTGTTGATCTTCTTTGTACTATTGGGTTTAACCACAATCTTTTTCTACGACGCTGACGGCGATAATACCAGTATAGTATAGCAAGACTGTTCACGTCCATCGCTTCCAAATCAACGTGAGAAACTGTGCGCGCTCTTGCTAATAAAAGCCGGATGGTGAGTTCACACGAGATCCCGATACGAGGCCGTCGGATACGGCCAAACAAGATGTGCTGTGTGAATACAACATTCGGTTTTTCCAGATCCGATGAAAATAAGATTCGGCAAATCGTGTCTCCGTGTGAACGTACCGTAAATCGTCAAAAGTGGTTGCTGTCATTCGAAAATAATTGAAGAACTTTGATTCGTCTCTTCTAAGTTCACCCATTAATGTTTCAAATGTTCCAAGTGAAAATCTTCCCCGTAAAATAGGGTGTACCCAATGTTTTCTTTTATTTTGCCTTCTATTAAGATACCACCACAACACAACAATTTCGTCGTCCATTGTGCGCGCAGGTCCAAATTCAACTGAGGACTGTCTGAATTTCTTCCGGGATCCGATGTAATGTGAACACTCTGTCCGGTGTCCGGTTTTCGGCAGATCTGCCGGTCCGGCGTAGTGGGAACCCGGCCAAAGAAAAAAGGAGCGACGACGCCATTTCGGTGCTCGACGGCGATGCCAGCAATTTACTTAAAGTGAGCCCGTTCCTTAACAATCCTTTTCTTGCTAATGTGGTCCCGCTTCAAACTGTTACAACTATATTGTTCCGAAGGTTTTAAGTAACTATTAATCAATCACGTGCTTTTCGCGAGCGCCTATTAACTTATTACTTTAATAAGACAACATGCTCGTGAGCCTAGTGCACACAATTATTTCAATTTTCACCAAGCAGCGTTGTATTTAAACAATAATTATGTAACTTCACAGATCGATGTCATCATCATCATCATCATATCAGCCGATGGACGTCCACTGCAGGACATAGGCCTTTTGTAGGGACTTCCAAACATCACGATACTGAGCCATCTGCATCCAGCGAATCCCTGCGACTCGCTTGATGTCGTCAGTCCACCTGGTGGGGGGTCGGCCAACACTGCGCTTACTAGTGCGGGGTCGCCATTCCAGCACTTTGGGACCCCAACGTCCAACGTCCAACAGATCGATGTATAACAACCTATTTTCAATTTCGACGCCTATCGTTTCATAATTAGTATTCATAATTTCATACAATATCGTCTCTTTTCTAATATTTTGTACCTATTTTTAGAATCCATTAGCCGTTTCAAACTTATAAAAAGTCGTAAACTTAACAATATTCCAATTTGTGTTATATAAAATTATCAAGTTTGGTACTAATTTGGCAGTATAATGTCTTCTGGTATTTAAACAAAATGTAATAAGGTTTATTTATCTGTTTTAAACTGTAATTATGATTACATTACTTAGAAACAGATGTGAGGTATTTATTAGTTCTTGCTATAATACTTACATCGATATACTAGAAAATAACATTAAAGTTAACACAAAATATTTTTGGTCATACCTTAAACAGCAAAGGAAAAATAAATGTTGTAACGCAAAGACTAGTTCCCGCATCGCATACTAGATGGCGCTGCTAGTGTTTTAGCCCGCGCTAGCGTTTGTCCGACACATAAAGCATATATGGACTGGAGACTTATGTATTTTTGTATTTAGTCGTACCTCGGTGTGCACGGACTACTGGGCCACCAAGGATATCGGCAGTGTCCGCAGACGTGGACGGCTGATTAATTACGAGAATTATTTTGTACATTCTCAAATTCTCTGAATAAATACCTTTAATCTGTAATAATGTGATATTTCTGCATCTATAGTTTACAATGATCAAACATTTACTGACGGCGTTGTTATATGTGACCAATATGGTAATCATTTTTCTAGTGTATTTAACGCAATAACTTCTAATGTTTCTGTTTTACTTTCTACGAATAATACTAAAAATTTGTATGACTACGACTCTGTTATAAACAACTTAACCTTTTATGGGGAGCAAGTAAGGAGAAAACTGTTTAATATTGATATAAGGGAAGGGGCTGGAGCTGAATAATTCCATCTATATTTAATAAAAGTTGTGCTGATGGCCTAGCTTCCCCCCCTCACTGATATTTTTAACAGGTCTCTCCTTGACGGGGTATTTCCCTCTTTCTGGAAAGTAGAATTAATTGTAACAGTTTTCAAAGAGGGGGATAGACGAGATGTAACGAAGCATCGGCCGATTTCGAAGCTTCCTATATTTACTAAAGTATTTGAGTCATTGGTATGTCCTCATATAAATTGGCATATGAAATCTATTCTATCTAGTAAACAACATGGATGAAACTTAACAAATTCAGATCCACATTGTCTAATCTGGTAACATATGTTCGACTATCTGTCTACTCACGTAGACAGAAACATACAGATAGACAGTCTATACACGGATTTCTCCAAAGCTTTTTATTTAGTAGATCATAATTAAATGTTCTTATTAATAAATTAAATGCTTATGGTTTTATCGGTAATATCCTGAAATGGTTTACATTGTATCTATCAGATAGGCATATACGAGTGGTGTTAGGTGGATTTGAATCATCAAAGACGGCTTACTCTGGTGTCCCTCAGGGGTCCTTACTTGGACCGATACTTTTTAATATTTTTATTAATGACATTGTAAACTGTTTTATAAATTCTGAAGTCCTTCTATACGCTAACGATCTAAAAGCCTTTAGTGCAATTAGGCCGAACTCCGAACCTTATAACCCAGTTATTGAGCATCACCGAGATGCTCAACATACCTGGGGTAAAGATCGAAAGCTGGAGAGACAGGAAGGGGCCCGCGCAGTGTTTCAATTTTTGACAGACGGGTCAATTACGATTCTAACTGAACTAGTAAAACCGCGGACATAAAGCAAATGTACCTACAAATAGAAGTTTTACCTCGCGACAGAAAACATTTAAAAATTTTATTTCGTTTTCAGAATAATGAACAGATTCAAGTATACCAATTGAATCGCGTCCCGTTTAGATTAAAATCAAGTCCCTGTCCCTATCTAGCCATGCGTACTATAAAACAACTGTGCAGTGACGAAATTCAACGTTTTCCGTTGGCGTGTAGCGTTGCTAGCTGGCAGTTATACATGGACGACCTCGTACATTCAGCACCTAATGAAAACATCGCGAAAGATTTGTCTCAAGAATTAATTACTTAATTTAAATCTGGTGCTTTTGACTTAGTAAAGTGGAACTAGTCTTATAAGACGCATTTTCGCTTGACACGCCGTCATCATTCGCATACAATTTTTAATTGTCACGAAATGCATTAGCCCAGACCTACGCTGCTAACCGTCGCATTTTTTGAACCCGCACCAAAATTTAAAGACTTTATCCAGCTCCGCGCCGCTGTACCTATAGCAAATTAAATTCAAGTGTAGTCATTTGCTGTGCCTACGAAAAGAAGACCTACTTATCTAAACGAGCTCTGGCAACACGTTGAAAGGTAAGATTAGTTATAAGAATGCTATTTTAAATTGCACAGTAAAGCGATCGCATATATGTGAAGCATATAGGTATAACATAATCCCATCCGCTAATAAACGTTTAAGGTACAATTTACACGTGCTTAAACAGACTTAATTTGTCTTTAAATTTTAAAATTCGATGTAATAAAATATTATTATCAGAATGTCAAGGGACTTCCCTCAAACACTAGTGAAACGTATTGTGAATTTCTTAACCACAATTTTAACATAATCATTTTAACTAAAACATGGCTTAATGACAGCATCTTTGACATAGACATTTTTGATAACAGATACCGAATATACAGATAGGGATACCTCTTTATTTTCCAGGCACAAAAAAAAGCCAAATATACTCGTATCAGTTGAGACAATCGATAGCCACTAATTATACCAAAGATGATATTGAAGGAAATCTACTTCACATAATTAAACAGAGCACTAGCACTAGCACTAGTAGAAGAAAAATCATTTCAACCAGTGACAGTACAGCTAACATTTTCAATACTAAAAAACTACTTAGATATAGAAAATACACCGATAATTTTTGGAGATGATATTTTGATATGTCATATGGCTTTCACTTCTAGCCCTTTTATGAGCGAAATAAAAGCACAGCACAGCAAAAAAAAAGAAAAGGAAAATCGCATGTCCATAAAAAAACAAATGCAAACGAAACGTGTATTTTTTGAAGATAATTTTGATTTCAAGCTGCCGTTTAAAAATCTAGAGCTAAGAGAGATCGAAAGCACACTGCGCCTATTATTTTAGATGATGACAATAGCTTCGAGAATCTTAATATAAGTAACCTGAGTCCGTGTTTAAAAAACACAGACCTACGAACTCGAAAGCAGAAGCAGCATATTATTGACTATGACGATGACCTTGCGGAATCATACGCCAATGAGGACGAGGAGAAAGTGATGCAGCTTGTATTTACTGCAATGAACTATTTAGTCAATCTAAGCTAAAAGAACTTTGGTTGAGATGTCAAATCCCCAACACTAACCTGAAAACTCAAGACGATAGAATTCGATTGTGTTGGTACGTTGCGGACAAAGCGACCTAGCTATATCCTGCCTGTCACTTCCTCACTCGGATGCAGCGGTAAAAAGACCTTTCTCACAAATGAATTTGGTAAACAATAGACCCATTATCTAACTACGCTGAATGCAATTCTGTTTATTAGAGATGCGATGAAAAAAAGGCAAATGCTGTTTTAACAAGTTATCCCTAAACGTGCTTCAACAAATGGGAGTCGTTGAAAAATATTTAAGATCGGAATCGGATTCAGAAAAACTAACACAACCATCCACACCCACATAAACAGCTCCCAATTTATAAAAAGAAATGTACTACATATACTCGTACCTATAATAATAATAAAAGTTAACTCATTTAAATACTTGTATGTCATCTACCTTTTCGAGAGGAATCTAGTGAAAGAAGAGAACACACACTCTGTGTAGGGTTTAACAAATCTGTATGCATGGAACACTGTATCCTCAAAATCCATTCGTAACTTTCGTCAAAATCACCCTACGGCCACAAGCAAGCGGAAATTAATTGTAATAGACTGAGACCTACAGCATCAAGCGGATTTTAATGACAATGATTTGGAATGCTGGCCAGAAGCGGATGTTGATGATAATGACTGGGACCTCTTACTGAATAATGAAATTGTAATCTTGCTTTTTGAGACGGCAAACTGAATTACGACCTTTGCAAGGTAATGTTAATCCCGAAGAATTGCTCACGCTCACAATAATATAACAAGCAGTAAGTCAAGCTGCTGCATTAAATGTTGCTAAACATATGCTTGCCACTTACAGTGAAGGGCTACTATGTGAAGAATTTGTTATTAAGTTCATGAAACAAGACAATAATTACCACAGAAATGATATGGTGTATGAGTATATGTGGAGGAGAAACATTTACTTATGTAAATATTGGGGCCATTTGAAGAACTTATCAAAGTTGTAAAACATGTATACAGGGTGCTGGGGAGTATTTCCCTTAACTAAGAACAAGACCCTTTATAGGCACCGAACTAATATTATATTAACTACAAAACACGAAATTATTTTTTCATACAAAGCAATTCAAACTTTTTAGACAGAAAAATTTTTAGACAATTATTGAGCAGCTTATCATGGTCTGATATCATCTCTGTTACACATTTAGAGTCGCATCCTAAAATGTTTTATCTCGCTCCTAGGTCTACACCGTTTGCCCATCATCATAATGTACAATACACAAGCATTGGAACAAAGGTGATGGAGTTGAAGTTTCTGAGGACGAGTTAAGCTTTTGGATTGAAAGAAACAGAGCCACGTTCAACGATTTGCTGAGTCAAACACCAAGCCTTAATCGGTCAGATCAGAGGTCAGCGGATGTCGGCGTGATCTTTGAGGCCCATAAATGATGAGAAATCGATGGTATCGTACGAAAAATGACACGACACGAACGACGAAAAACAAAAACAATGTATGAATAATTTGGCGGAGTAAACTTACTACTATTTGGCGATATTATGCAATTACCTCCGTGCAAAAGAAACTGATGTTTTTGCAGCCATCGTGGTTTGCAGCCGAAATTAATTTAAAGCATTAAATCTAATTTTGCAAATGAATAATAAACGTGCGCCAACAAAATGATGCAGAATTCATCGACCTGCGTAATAACTTGCGGGTCGGTGAATTGACTACGAATTGCCGTTTGAACGACGCAAAATACCGTAGACGGAGCTTTGCTGACGGAATTGAGCGAATCTTCCCCACCGTTTAACAAGTTGACGAGACTTAAAAAAAGAGATTGCACGCTCCGACATCACTACCTTCGCAGAGTTGTTGGAGAGGGCTCGTCACTTGGAATCTCTGGAGAATGTTACATCAAAAACTTCTTCAGTGTTCAATGAGAATCCTGCTACCAATCCATGTCTATTTTGCGGTAGAAAGGGACATAACATTGAAGTATGTCGGAAACGGGCAGCCCAAATGACCGAACACAAGCAATCAAATGCTACAACATTAAAGCCCAGCAACCCAGTCACTTCAAACCTAGAGCCAGTAAAATCTGCTATTAATTGTTATGGCTGCGGAACGCTCGGAATTTTTAGAAGCAATTGTGATAAATGCAAATTGAAAGAATCATTCCCAAAACCGGTACCGTTAGTTACGATCGAAGCTAATCTAGAAGATCTAGTGATAATACCCACGATCGAAATAAATATTTATGGACAACATGGTTATACAAATTTATATATAGCTGGCAAAGCATGGTTTTACAAATTTATGAAAAGGCAAGCTGAAAACACATTTTTGAATAGAATTAAAGGATTCAATAGAGATGATTTTTGAAAACTTTTATGATTTAATAGAGAAGATGGTAGATAAATATGGTAAAGACCTACCAATATCTTCAATGTAGACGAAAGTGGATTTTCAACCGTCCAAAAAACACTTCAAAAAGATGTAGGATTAAAAGAAAAGAAGCAAATTGGCGCCACTACTAGTGAAGAACGAAGCGCCGCAGATGCAGCGTCGTAAGATCGCGGCCGAATGGCCAGATTTCGAGGATGACCAAGAGATGAGACTACTGGACCGACATGAATATTTTTTGTTTTTGTTTGCAAGGGGACTCCCGAGGTAGTCCTATTTTTTACATGTCCAGGATCTGATGATGGGATCCTGGAGAAATGGAGAACTTTAAAAAATTGTAAGGATGATTATAGCGTTTGTTAATATTTTCATTAAGCCCTTCACTAAGGATCTGATGATGAAGACTAAGTATAGTTAATAGAACTCCTCAACGGTTTACAGTAACTACCTCATTATTGGACTCAATCAATTTGTATTCAAGAGGGCTTAGCACTTAATCTGATCAGCAGGTAGAAAATGTTCTACCTGCTTCAACTCAGCGCTGTTGAGCGCTGTCAGCGGTCATAAATCAACCGCCATTTTACGAGCTAAGTTCCGATGTGTCGAGTAACTTTTTGTAACAGAATTAAAAAATAATAATTTAAGTACTGTGTATATTTTTACTAACTTGTATTTAAAAAAAAATTGTTTTAATATGTTTTACTAGTATGTTTATTTGTATGTTATTTTTGTTTTTGCAAATTGCAAATAGCCCCCGCGTGGAGGATTGAGGCGTGGGAGAGGAGTGCGCGTACGGGGAAGACGAGGAGGAGGTCCAGGTGCAGCATCAATGGTGGCAGCGGCTGGTCCAAACCAAGCGGGAGCGCGCGTAGTGCCCGAACCTAGCGACCAGGACCTCGCACGATTGGAGAGTAAACCAAAGCACACTCGAGACCCCACTGGACGCTGATTCCGACGACTTCGCGGCGTTGGAAGCGGCCGCGGTTGTCGATCTACCGGCTGACGCAACGGACGTCCCTGTGGAGCTGACGGACCTACCCAGAGACGTTAACGATTTTGAGTGGAGAGAATTTCGCGGCCCTCAGATTCCTCTGGAATTGAGGCGCGAAATTTTCACGCAAACCAATGTAGCAAACGCCTACTGCTCCATCGGCCGACCCATACAGGATCTTTGGTCAAATCTGGGATCGGCCGATCACGGAGCACATAGCGTCAGAGACAAACAGCAGGTGGCATCCCAAGATTTCGAGGACAACAGTCTCCGTCCCAGAAGCCGCATCTGCCGTTGGGTGGATACAACGGTAGATGAGCTGTACGCCCTTTTTGCGATTATTCTGGCGATGGGGGTTGTTTGCAAAACAAGAGTTGACGAATATTGGAATGTCACCCGTGATGTATTTTATAAAAAACGACGAAAATGTAAAATAAATTATTAGCAAATTGTAAGTTCATCCCATACTAGAATCATGAAATCATCATTTCGGGAACGTGTCATCATGTCAAATGTACAAAAAATTGTTTAAAAGGCTTTTAAATATATCAGTTTTAAATTCATTTATAATTGCCAGTCACTCATCTTCTATGAATCACCGAGATTTTCGAACTAATTTAATAAATTAACTTCTTTCGCGGCACGCCACCGCCCGTCCGTTTCCGCCCCAAATAGTCCAACAACAGAGAATAGAGTTGAGTCACCGCTTGAGTAAACAATCGCGCCGCGTTTGCGTGGTGTGTGGAAAAAGAGTGGTGACACTCAGTGTAGGGTGCAACAAAAATGTGTGCATGGAACCCTGTTTCCTCACTTTACATATGTAAATTTCAAGCAAGGTAATAGTCAAGGTCATTTCGTAGAAAAAACTATGTTAGATGATTACAAAAACGAAAATACGACTAAAATCGATGTAGTGACTCATTGTTTGAATGGTACACTGAGATACATAATAAGGCCGCAGAACAGACTGACTATTTGACGCCCACACAAGAACGCGAGCTTGAAACCGAAGACAACCAAAAAAACGACGAGACACTACGTCACATTGTCCAGTCAGACGACACCTTTACGTTTACCTGGACAAATGACCCGACCAAATTCACAGCTCGACGGGAAACTTTTGCTGGGTCGCCTGTACAGACATTTGACCTCATATCGTTTATCAACCCATATTCGGCTCACTGCTGTGCTCGAGTCTCCTCTCAGAAAGAGGGGTTAGCTAGTTGGCGGTGTTTGTTAGGACACAGAGTTTTACATTATGACGCAATCACTACTAGTGAATGCCTGTGTCACGCTAAACAACATCACCAATGCACGAAATACCCCAGTAGACGACCCAGAGTATACCACTCACGACAATGATGTTGTAAGTCAACAGCCTCAGAGGGAAGATAGCACACTAGATACTGCACGGGACATGCTCGTAAGACAGATATATGTATCAACCCATATTCGGCTCTCTGCTGTGCTCGAGTCTCCTCTCAGAATGAGGGGTTAGTTAGTTGGCGGTGTTTGTTAGGACACAGAGTTTTACATTATGACGCAATCACTACTAGTGAATGCCTGTGTCACGCTAAACAACATCGCCAACGCATGAAATACCCCAGTAGACGACCCAGAGTATACCACTCACGACAATGATGTTGTAAGTCAGCAGCCTCAGAGGGAAGATAGCACACTAGACGGGACATGCTCGTAAGACAGATATATGTATCAACCCAAATTCGGCTCACTGCTGTGCTCGAGTCTCCTCTCAGAATGAGGGGTTAGTTAGTTGGCGGTGTTTGTTAGGACACAGAGTTTTACATTATGACGCAATCACTACTAGTGAATGCCTGTGTCACGCTAAACAACATCGCCAACGCATGAAATACCCCAGTAGACGACCCAGAGTATACCACTCACGACAATGATGTTGTAAGTCAGCAGCCTCAGAGGGAAGATAGCACACTAGACGGGACATGCTCGTAAGACAGATATATGTATCAACCCATATTCGGCTCACTGCCGAGCTGGAGTCTCCTCTCAGAATAAGAAGAGTTAGGCCAATTGTCGACCACGCTAGCCCAATGCGGATTGGCAGACTTCACACACGCAGAGAATTAAGAAAAGTTGACGGCTGAAAGCTCAAAGGTAGCAGGCGGTTTAACGGCAGAGCCCTGTGCTTGGCCCTTCAAGAGCAAGCGATACTGACGAACCAGTTGTAGAACGGAGATTATATGTAGCGGAGGTAATCAATCACTAGAGTTGAACAAAATTAAAATGGGTACTGGGAACGAAACAGCAGTGTGAGGCTTTAGCGGAGCAAAGACATATGGGTGGCAAAAGAAAAATTATGCAGAACTCACCAAATGTCACTACATTTAAAACAAATTAATGAATACGGGTTCACGGGTTCACGGGTTTGCTATAAAAAATCTTGCAAAAAACAAAGAGACTAGAAACAAACGAAGACTTTTTTAAAATGTTAAGATTTAACCAAAATCAGACAATTCACGAGGACCCGTAGAAGAAAGGGGAATGGGATGTTTATCCCGAGGCACCATATCAGACTGATTTAATTATAATTATAATATGTATTTCTTAGACAAGCAGAGAAATTTAGAAAATATTGGAGGGGCGAACAAAATTGTTCAATTAGATGAATTTATTGTTTCAGGTCGGCATTTAGGACATTAGGTTATTGGAATGATTGAACATTGATCTGAAGACTTGAGATTGAAGGTGCCCTGTGTGTGTGTGTGTGTTGGTGTCCTATATCAAGAAACATGTAGAAGTGGGCACTACAATACAAACAGACCTTTGGCGGGCATACAACTGCCTTAGTCATCACGGGTACATCCACAAGAAAGTGAAATTCAGATCGAGATAACCTCTTTGTATTAACCCAGATGGGACTCATACTCAAAGTATAGAGTCCCAATGGAGAGGGATAAAAAGATTTAGTGTGAGTTCAGGAGTAACATTGTCGGAATTTCTGACAAAAGACAGACACATTCATGGCTGCTAGACAATGGTTTGGTGTCAATAAATGTTGGACCAATGAAGGTACCATCTTTCTTATCAGTCCTGATGGGTCAAAACGTAGAATCACTTCAATAACTGAACTTGAGAGTATTCCATCTACATCGGTTAGCACTGAGAAAAAGGCAATAATTGCATAGACCAAATTATTAGGCTGAATATTTACAATAAGGCGCATTTTTAAATCTTGTTATAGAAGACTTTCGAATGTTCTTTGAATATAAAACTTAAACAGTAAGGCCTCTTTTCCATTACACGGTTTCTCGCCGTGAAAATCTACGGTTAATTCGCCGCGTGTAGGCACGGTCGTCAGTGTGGTATGGATCACTATATGAGCTTGTCGACATGCACGGTGGCGCCAAGGCACGGCGCCGCGGCCGCGTGCGCCGTGACTGCCCCTCGGCGCGCCGCGTCTACGCACGGCGTGATTTTCACCAGTGTTGTATGGCAGTCTATCGGGGTGTGTCGACGGTGCCGGACGTACGCACGGATTCGTGACCGCTTATATACGCTGTTTCGCGATTTTATTATAAAATGAACATAAATCAAGAATTATTAATTACGTTGATTCAAGAAAGGCCTGTAATATGGGATAAGACCATCGACGATTATAAAAATAAGCGGCTTAAATATGATTCCTGGAAAGAAATATTTATTCATTTCCAGCCCACATTTGAAGATTTAAGTGGTGATGAGAAAAACAAGTTTGGTAAGTTACAGATATTTAATTATTAACTTTTTACTTATGCATAGTTGTTTTGATAGGAGAGGCGACCTTCGTTAGATACAAAATATTGTGCAAATCTGTTGCGAACTTCATTAGCCGCCAAACTTCCGCGAACTGCATTCGTGATAGGTAACTGGATTAGTTCCGATTCTGAATCAAGGGTGGACTCATTTTCACTCGCATTGTGAAACTGAAAGTTTTCCTGCTTATGTATAAAATTTTGCAAAACACAACATGTTTTCACAATATCAACTGCCAAATCGATGGACACATTCATTGGCCGGTGAAAAATTCGCCATTTATTGGATAAAATGCCAAACGCACATTCAACAAATCTTCGCGCTCTGGTGAGTCTGTAGTTAAATGTACGTTTTAATTGATCAAGCTGATGACCACCAAATGGACGAAGCAAGTGATAATGCAAAGCAAAGGCTTCGTCCGCAATGAACACATATGGCAAATCGTAGTCAATTCCAGGCAAACGTGTTGCATCGGGTAGATTTAATCCGTTGTTTGTTAAATTTTTCCAAAATGGGGTCTCTTTAAACACACTGGAATCACACTCCTTTCCGTAGGCGCCAACGTCAACAAATATAAAGTTGTAATCGCTATCTACTACTGCCATCAAAACTATAGAAAAAAAATGTTTGTAATTTAAAAACATCGAGCCACTATCAATTGGCTTAATAAGTCTGATGTGTTTTCCATCGACCGCTCCTAAGCACAGCGGGAAGTTGGAAGATTCTTGAAATTTGCTTGCAATGTGTAGCCAGTCTTCTTTAGATGGCATTTTCATATATTCTTTATACAGTTCTAACCAAATGTAGTGGCATACTTCACGTACGATGCAACTTATGGTTTTTATTCCAATTCTATAGCTGTAGTATAGGTCAGTAAAGGTATCTCCTGTTGCTAGATACCTGAAATATAAAACAAAACGGTTCAGGTTCAAATACTAAAACCCCATTTTAGGTCGGGGTCGATTCAGTTTAGGTCGGGGGTTTTTATAAATTTTGAATTTAATAATTATTATTTATTTATTTTCAGGGCAAATGGTGATGAAGAAGTGGACCAATATGAAAGATAGCTGGATAAAATATGACAAAAAAATTAAAGAATGTAAGTCTGGTTCTTCAGCAAAAAAAATAAGAAAATATATGTTCTATGATGAAATGATGTTCCTAAAAAAAAATGTTGAGCATCGCAAGACCGATTCTAACATGACTGAACATGTTCATGATTCTAGCCTCAGTAATGAAAATTTTGATAGTGCAGTCCCGAATCAATCAAGCTCGGGATACACTGAACGGAGTGAGACGCAAAGGGCTAAAAAAAAAAGAAAAAATGAACTAAGTGAAGTTGACATTAGGTTTATGAAGTTTATGGATTCAGCAGAACGAGATGAGAAAAAGAAAAGCCGTAGTATGAACTTTTTTATGGGAATCGCTGATACAGTTGACAAGTTCAGTGATGAAAATATGATAGACTTTCAGTTTCAAGTAATTTCAATAATTAAAAATATTCAACAAAGACAGTGTACTCGGTATATACCTACATCAAGAAACCAATGGGATCAAGGCCATCAAGGATATTTAAGTGGTACAGCATCCTCAAATGCGCAATCGTCAACATATGGATATTCTACAGCTGCTAGATCGGGCTATGGAATAAGTCGTCCACAGACGTCTTCTCATGATTTTGGACACGGTTCTGGTTTAGAGCCAATCCACTACCGACCCGAATCACAATTATCTGTACATAGTGTAAATGCGGAAAGTATCTCGGCAGATTCTCAAGTTTCTATTGAAGACGAATTCGATTTTAGTGCCGCACTTGAGTAGCATTTTCAGCGTAGTGTATTTTTTGATTTACTTGTTCTTAAATTAATAATTATTAAAATTCAATTACATGTAATAATTTTGTTTGTGTGCAATAAACAATTTTAAACTAAAATATGTCATTTAATTTTGTACCTACTTACCTCAGAGTTACAGCCAATCTTTCTGCGGGCGATATACTCTCTCGCATAAAAGTATCTTGATGTTTTAGTTCCTGGGATAATTTTTGGAGCAAGTTGTCGAATGTAGTTTTCTGCATTCTAAAATAATTGTAAAACTTGTCTTCATCTTCTCTCAATTGATTCTTGACAAGTGTATGAAACGCGCCATATTCCTCCCTTTTTTCTAAAATCGGATGTATCCAAAACCTTACTTCCCTTTTTTTTTCTATTTTCTTTTTCCTATATATGTAATAAGCAACTATAATCTTTTTTTTCGTAAGAAAATTCATGACGCAGCACGTCCTACACAGCCCGAGTAAAAAGCGCTACTAGCCAGTACTTACCAATGTCTCGCGCGGTGATTTTGCCGTATCATGTACAAGCTAGCACGTTTTTTCAACCGTACGGCTTACACACCGTACGTTTGAACAACCGTGTAATGGAAAAGAGGCCGAAGGCCCCAAAGCCAGGCAAGCGAAGGGCGGCTAAAAAGCCCGCTCAACCCAAAGTCCAAAGCTTCATACGCGACTCACTCCGTCTCGAATGTAGTCCGTATGGAAGAATACGATCTCTTCATTGAGAAGTACAAAGTAGACCCCCTAACTAAGGGCAATAAGCGAGCACACTTTACTGCCCTCGCCCGTAATAAAGTCAACTGTCGGCTTATTACAATAAAAAAAAATACTAGAAATTCGTTCTTTTGTTTACGAATTGGGATTGCACGTGTTGATTGTTGTTGACCATGACTACTAATAAGTAGAACCTTCACCTTCACAAACTTTTTAATGTAGTCCAGTCAAGCTTCGCTTTGACTCATTTCTTACCCATATTTTTAATTATAATTTGTTTGTCGCAGGTAGCGACGAATCCAGTGAGGATGATGGTGATGACGTCGAGGCCATCATGGGGCTACGAGCGTACCAAAGTACACTTGAGACCCCACTGGACGCTGATTCCGGCGACTCCGCGGCGAAGCGGCCGCGGTTGTCGATCTACCGGCTGATGCAACGGACGTCCCTGTGGAGCTGACGGAGCTACCCAGGGACGTTAACGAATTTGAGTGGAGAGAATTTCGCGGCCCTCAGATTCCTCCGGAATTGAGGCGCGAAATTTTCACACAAACCAATGTAGGGCCTACTGCTCCATCGGCCGACCCATACACGATCTTTGGTCAAATATGGGACCGGCCGATCATGGAGCACATAGCGTCAGAGACAAACAAAAATGCACAGCAGGTGGCATCCCAAAAATTCGAGGACAACAGCCTCCGTCCCAGAAGCCGCATCTGCCGTTGGGTGGATACAACGGTAGATGAGCTGTACGCCCTTTTTGCGATTATTCTGGAGATGGGGGTTGTTTGCAAAACAAGAGTTGACGAATATTGGAATGTCACCCGTGATGTATTTTATAAAAAACGACGAAAATGTAAAATAAATTATTAGCAAATTATAAGTTCATCCCATATTAGAATCATGAAATCATCATTTCGGGAACGTGTCATCATGTCAAATGTACAAAAAATTGTTTAAAAGGCTATTAAATATATCAGTTTTAAATTCATTTATAATTGCCAGTCACTCATCTTCTATGAGTCACCGAGATTTTCGAACTAATTTAATAAATTCACTTCTTTCGCGACGTCCGTTTCCGCCCCAAATAGTCCAACAACAGAGAATAGAGTTGAGTCACCGCTTGAGTAAACAATCGCGCCGCGTTTGCGTGGTGTGTGGAAAAACGGAACGGAATAGGGTACCATACCTACGCTCTCCGCGAAGAGAGTCCTTCGCGTGGTAGTCCGCGGCCTTCCAAAGGAGCTCAGTATAGAGCAAATAAAAGCCGACCTCGTTGCACAGGAGCTCCCTGTGCACGAGGTTCATCCTATGTACCGCACGCGTACAAAAAAACCCGTAGACCTCGTAGTGATCGTCCACCTCTCTCCCGAGGGTATGAGGATATACAACCTCATCCATCCATCTGTCACCTCTCTGGTCTCTTCTTCGAGAAGCCAAATAACAGAGGACAATGTCACCGATGCCAGTTATATTATATATAGAGCACATGTGCTCTCTTTGACTAATTATTGTCTAGGTTTTTGTTGAAACAACGCGTTGAGGCGGCGATTTTGGCCATTACGTTGTTCAGCACGAATTTGGTGCGCGAGTGGTCCGAAGACGGACCTTTGAAGTGGTTGAGCGGCGTGCGCGGTTTTTTGTGGCGTGTTTGGTGCCTTGACTGCAGTGATCGTGTGGTGTTGCTTGGAGTGCTTGGGGTTTTGCTGACGGGTGAGTGATCCACAATACACCGATACTCATACTACCAACACAAGACACATCACCTAAACTCCGTGGACCACTGGGCGTAGCAGAGGGGCTCCCAGCGGCGCTTGTTGCCCACGAGGGGCTTCGCCGATTGTTAAGGTCAGTCTAGGTTAACCGATCGCACTAATATTAGTTGACGGCGAACTAGGACGCGGTGTACCGCCGACTCCTAGTGGAACGGACGCCCATCGCGTGCGCTCATGGGCCTCGCATTGCGTTTGAGGGGCGCCGTGCTCGGCCGCTACAAAGTTTGGCACCAGAGCGTGGTTTGCGATCGGTTGGTCTAGCTGACCACGTAGATTGTAGGATTAGAATGAATTAATTGTTGTTGTAGGGTACTATAGCGCGACCTAACCAACCCTTGAAATATTTTGTTGTCTTTTGTTTAATATTTTTTTTTTTGTTTGCGTTTTGATATTCATGGGTTGGATTAGTATTTAATTGATTAATTAATAGTGTTTTGTTTGTATTAATAATATTTTGTTGGTTAACCGTGTTAGTTAACATTAATTTTTTTTGTTGTTGGCAACCGCACTGATAGGATTTTTTGTTGTTTATCGGATTCGACAGCTTCGTGAGATGCCGACTCAGCGCGAATTATCAATCAGGATCGCGGCGGAGCTAAGGTGGGCTGCAGCAGCCCACACATTGATAGGCCGTGACGACCGCGTGGAGAGCCTAAGGCAGAGGTGTTTGCAGCTGTCGTCGAGGCTGTGCGCTGCCGAGGAAGCGTACCGGGCGCTACTCGGCATGGACGGCGTTGATGCAGGGATTTTGGAGTCCAGCTGCAAAGATCTAGAGCAGCTGGAAGAGCTCTGCGATGGGCTACTTGAGGCAGATCGTAGGCTGGCGCGTGAGGCCAAGCTCAACGCCTTGGACTCATCGCCCTTGCGCCGTGCGACCCAGCGACGTTAACGATTTTCAGTGGAGAGAATTTCGCAGCCCTCAGATTCCTCCGGAATTGAGGCGCGAAATTTTCACACAAGTCAATGTAGGGCCTACTGCTCCATCGGCCGACCCAAACACGATCTTTGGTCAAATATGGGATCGGCCGATCATGGAGCATATAGCGTCAGAGACAAACAAATATGCATAGCAGGTGGCATCCCAAAAATTCGAGGACAACAGCCTCCGTCCCAGAAGCCGCATCTGCCGTTGGGTGGATACAACGGTAGATGAGCTGTACGCCCTTTTTGCGATTATTCTGGTGACGTACTTTGTACACCCGGTTTTACTGCACACATGCCAGTCAATCATCTTCTATGAATCACCGAGATTTTTGAACTAATTTAATAAATTCACTTCTTTCGCGACGTCCGTTTCCGCCCCAAATAGTCTAACAACAGAGAATAGAGTTGAGTCACCGCTTGAGTAAACAATCGCGCCGCGTTTGCGTGGTGTGTGGAAAAAGAATGGTGACACTCAGTGTAGAGTGCATCAAAAAAGTGTGCATGGAACCCTGTTTCCTCACTTTACATATGTAAATTTCGTCAAAATCCGTTCATCAAAATCACCCTACACACTCAAGCAAGGTAATATATGTTAGATGATTACAAAAACTATGTTAGATGATTACAAAAACGAAAATACGACGATAATCGATGTAGTGACTCATTGTTTGAATGGTACACTGAAATACATAATAAGGCCGCAGAACAGACTGACTATTTGACGCCCACATAAGAACGCGAGCTTGAAACCGAAGACAACCAAAAAAACGACGAGACACTACGTCACATTGTCCAGTCAGACGACACCTTTACGTTTACCTGGACAAATGACCCGACCAAATTCACAGCTCGACGGGAAACTTTTGCTGGGTCGCCTGTACAGACATTTGACCTCATATCGTTTATCAACCCATATTCGGCTCACTGCTGTGCTCGAGTCTCCTCTCAGAATGAGGGGTTAGCTAGTTGGCGGTGTTTGTTAGGACACAGAGTTTTACATTATGACGCAATCACTACTAGTGAATGCCTGTGTCACGCTAAACAACATCACCAATGCACGAAATACCCCAGTAGATGACCCAGAGTATACCACTCACGACAATGATGTTGTAAGTCAACAGCCTCAGAGGGAAGATAGCACACTAGACGGGACATGCTCGTAAGACAGATATATGTATCAACCCAAATTCGGCTCACTGCTGTGCTCGAGTCTCCTCTTAGAATTAGGGGTTAGCTAGTTGGCGGTGTTTGTTAGGACACAGAGTTTTACATTATGACGCAATCACTACTAGTGAATGCCTGTGTCACGCTAAACAACATCACCAATGCACGAAATACCCCAGTAGACGACCCAGAGTATACCACTGACGACAATGAGGCGTAAGTCAACAGCCTCAGAGGGAAGATAGCACACTAGATACTGCACGGGACATGCTCGTAAGACAGATATATGTATCAACCCATATTCGGCTCTCTGTTTTACTCGAGTCTCCTCTCAGAATGAGGGGTTAGTTAGTAGGCGGTGTTTGTTAGGACAGAGTTTTACATTATGACGCAATCACTACTAGTGAATGCCTGTGTCACGCTAAACAACATCACCAATGCACGAAATACCCCAGTAGACGACCCAGAGTATACCACTGACGACAATGATGTTGTAAGTCAACAGCCTCAGAGGGAAGATAGCACACTAGACGGGACATGCTCTTAAGACAGATATATGTATCAACCCATATTCGGCTCACTGCTGTGCTCGAGTCTCCTCTCAGAATGAGGGGTTAGTTAGTTGGCGGAGTTTGTTAGGACACAGAGTTTTACATTATGACGCAATCACTACTAGTGAATGCCTGTGTCACGCTAAACAACATCGCCAACGCATGAAATACCCCAGTAGACGACCCAGAGTATACCACTCACGACAATGATGTTGTAAGTCAACAGCCTCAGAGGGAAGATAGCACACTAGACGGGACATGCTCTTAAGACAGATATATGTATCAACCCATATTCGGCTCTCTGCTGTGCTCGAGTCTCCTCTCAGAATGAGGGGTTAGTTAGTTGGCGGTGTTTGTTAGGACACAGAGTTTTACATTATGACGCAATCACTGCTACCAAAATAGTGAAAGCCTGTGTCACGACAACATCCCCAACGCACGAAATACCCCAGTAGACGACCCAGAGTATACCACTCACGACAATGATGTTGTAAGTCAACAGCCTCAGAGGGAAGATAGCACACTATATACTACACGGGACATGCTCGTAAGAGATATATGTGTCAACCCATATTCGGCACACTGCTAGCTCGAGTGTCCTCTCAGAATAAGAAGAGTTAGGCCAATTGTCAACCACGCTGGCCCAATGCGGATTGGCAGACTTCACACACGCAGTGAATTAAGAAAAGTTAGATGGCTGAAACCTCAACGGTAGCAGGCGGTTTAACGGCAGAGCCCTGTGCTTGGCCTCAAGAGCAAGCGATACTGACGAACCAGTTGTAGAACGCAGATTATATGTAGCGGAGGTAATCGATCACTGGAGTTGAACAAAATTAAAATGGGTACTGGGAACGAAACAGCAGTGTATGGCTTTAGCGGAGCAAAGACGTATGGTGGCAAAAGTAAATTAGGCAGAACTCACCAAAAAATCCTTTGCTTCACGGGTTTGTTTTTTTTTTGCAAAAATCATGCAAAAAAAAAAGAAGCTAAAACAAACGAACACTTTTTTAAAATGTTAAGATTAAACAAAAATCAGACAATTCACGAGGACCCGTTGAAGAAAGGGGAAAATGTTTATCCCGAGGCACTATATCAGACTGATTTAATTTTTTAGACAAGCAGGAAAATTTAGAAAATATTGGGGGAGAAAATAAAATTGTTCAAATAGATGAATTTATTGTTTTAGGTCGGCATTTAGGACATTAGATTATTGGAATGATTGAAGATTGATCTGAAGACTTGAGATTGGAGGTGCCCTGTGTGTGTGTGTTGGTGCCCCATATCAAGAAACATGTAGAAGTGGGCACCACAATACACACAACTTTTGGCGGGCATACGACTGCCTTAGTCACCACGGGCACATCCACAAGAAAGTGAAATTCAGATCGAGATAACCTCTTTGTATTAACCCAGATGGGACTCATACTCAAAGTATAGAGTCAAAATGGAGAGGGGTAAAAGATTTAGTGTGAAATATAAATTCAAGAATTCAGGAGTAACATTGTCGGAATTCCTGATAAAAGACATGACACCTTCATGGCTGCTAGACAATGGTTTGGTGTCAATAAATGTTGGACCAATGAAGGTACCATCTTCCTTATCAGTCCTGATGGGTCAAAACGTAGAATCACTTCAATAACTGAACTTGAGAGTATTCCATCTGCATCGGCTAGCACTGAGAAAAAGGCAATATTTGCATAGACCAAATTAGTTGGCTGAATATTAACAATAAGGCGCATTTTTAAATCTTTTTATAGAAGACTTTCGAATGTTCTTTGAAAATAAAACTTAAACAGTAATAAACCTATACTCGTAAACGGTAAAATAAGGTATTATAGTACCTTTATTTTACCGTTTACGAGTACACAGTCATGTCACAGTACATGATTTTTTTTACATAACACAGCTACATACAAGGCCGGCCTTCTTTGATTTGTGCCTTCACTTTATTGGCCCAAAAGCCTACACTTTTGTTAGAAAACAATTCGATACATGTCTACCACATCCAAAAGCTTTGTACCGATGGTATTGTTGTGTTGATTGGGAACCACGGTTTACCATAGAGAGCAACAAAATTGTTGTCGAATAAATCAAAAGAAAAAAGCATTTGTGCTATTAGTTGAGATGACATGTCGATTAGGCAGCATGTTCAGTGGACTGGGAATTAATCGGTTAGTTATGATAACACGTTCGTTGCGGTACGAGGTCAATTGACCTCGTAAGTCTAGTATCTTCAAGAGTTACGAGGTCGATGGACCTCGAACCGCACCACATAAAGTTTTAGTATGGGGTCAAAAAACCTCGTAACGCACCAGAGGAAAGTACAGAAAAATCTACGAAGAAGAGGAAACTATTTAGATATAGACAGACAATTAACTAGAGATGCTCTTGTATTTATGGTGACTTCAATAAATGATCAGTGGAAACTACCAGTTGGTTATTTTTTTACAAATGGTGTTAATGGAGAACAAAGAGCTGCTCTTCTTAAAACTTGTGTGAGTCTTTTAAATGATTTTCGTATTGTTGTTACTTCTGTAACATTCAATGGCTATCCTGCCAATTTTGCTATGGCGAAAGATTTGGGAGCTAAAATAAACAATTTTAATAATTTAAACCCCAAAATTAACGTAGGTCAATAAATTGTAATTTTTCCTAATCCTTGCCACACGAAACCGATTAGAAATTGCTTGGCTGAAAAATGGGACATTTTAGATGAAAATGGTGTAATTTCTTGGATTTGAGAAAGAAGAACATCTTGAAAATGGTGTGCGTATTCCGTGATCTTATAGAAGTATAAAATGCTGCAGCCACATGTAGTTACAAAAGAAATGTGTTTCATGAGACTGCAATCGCAGGGTATTATTTTGTAAATAATTGTGATGTGTGGCATAATGTAGTAATAAATATATTTTCTTTCTTTATTTCAATCGTTATTCGATTTAACGAAAAACCTCGATAATGAAGACTTGATTTTGTTCCGTGCAAGGTTCAAGGACCTTGAAATAATTAGATCGAACTACGATACAACCGTTCATGAAATATGTTCATTAAATAAGAAACACGATCCAGAATTTGTACCCACCTATTCGGATATATCGAGTATTGATAGTATATACTACGCAATACAAATTGAAAGAAAACCGGTCGGAGACCAGCAATATGATAAATAAACGCGGCTTATATCCCATTAATTCCGAGCGACCTAAATCGATTACAACAAATAAATTTAATTTTGAAAAATAAAATGCATCTTTAGCATTTGTAGAAGTTTTACAAGATATAAGAAAACCTACAACCCTTGAACAACCTAAACGTAAAAGAAAATGCTGCGTTCCACCTGGAAAGAGTATAACAGGGGAAGCAGAATAAAATGTAGTCAGCCATCTTCTTTTCCCCATCAGCATGCAGCAAATTTGTTAAAGACAAAGTTTTTATGAATACAGATTATTTACACTGATGTATAAAATGTAAATTTAAAAAATACAACAGTGTCAATATTAATAAATATAAAATGAAGACATTTATGAAACCTGCAAAACAGGAATGCAGATATTTTTTCAATTATTTTCAAAGGCAAGTAACCATGACATGGATGAAGAAACCAAGGCGCAAATATTTTTTTTGCATTGCATGAAGCACTGTCGTTTGTTGAGTAGAGGCAGCAACGCCTTGATGGAAAAGTTCAAAAAGATGAAAGATTATAAGTGAAATGAAAAATTCAATTCAACGAATGTTTCAATTCACTAAAATATGAATCCCTCATTTATTGATTTGAGTGAAGCATAGACATTAGTCTATGCTTCACTCAAATGTTTTTTTTTATGCTTTACAAATGAAGAATAAGAAATGTCTAATTTTGAATGTAGACATCCTAAGACAACCATTTTTTTTGTCCTAGCAGCGCACAGTTACTTTGTTAAAATCAAAGTCTTTACTTTATTAGCACTGATATATACTCAAGAGGGACAATTATCCGCCCTCTTTATAAGGATGCGAGTATATCAAAGTGGGCGGATAATTGAGTCTCCGAGTATATAAATCGTAAATTTATAATATCAATAAATATAATTTGCTGTAGTCATTTACAAAACCTGCTTAAGAGGATTTAATTAAGACTTTTCCAGAGACAAGTAACCATAATATGGTTGAAGAAACCTAACACGAAGCATTGACATTCAACAGAGAGGCAGCATTGCTTTAATGGAAAAGTTCAAAGAGTTGAAAAGTTATAAGACTCAGGTCATCGGCTTCACTAGTAAATCACAAAAGTGCAATATCAGAATAGGTACTCAAACAATTCCTTTTGCTAAAGAATTCAAAATCCTTGGGGTCATCGTTGACAATACACTCAACTTCAATAAACACTGCGAATATGTCATTGACAAAGAAAAAAGTTATTCAATAAACTTACCATTTTTATTAGACCGACTTGGGGAGTTCACCCGGATAACGTAAAAATATATGAAAGTGTAATCGAACCGATTTTGGTCAACTGTGCTACTATGTAAATACAATATTAATAAATTTTTATCCTTACAAAGATTGTTTGCAATTAAAATTGTTCAAAGTTTTCGTACGGTCAGAACCGCCACCTCCATTTCTCTCGCTCAACTCACTCCCCTTCCTACTAATATATCCGAGGTAGCTGATATTGAGCTTACCAAACTTAACGGTCATTCTAAATTATTACCATCCGATACCCCTTTAGAACGCCCGTCACCCCCCTCTGAGCTACTCCACCCATCCCTTAGGACAGGAATCAAATTTACTGAGGTGAATGAACCAATGAATCACCAATGAACTCACCAACCTTTCACTTCCAAACACCACTGAAATTTACACCGACGGTAAACAACACTTACACTATACCATCAAACAACTAAAAACAATCAATAAATAACAAACTGCACTTACAGATGCAACCAACTTATAATTAGCTATCATATTAGTATTACTTTAATTTCAATAATTTACTTAATAATAATAATAATCCTAGCTTATGTTATTAAACTTACTTACTATCGTATTGATAGGTGCTATATCAGAGTGAATTGAAAAATTCAATTCAATGAATGTTTAAATTCACTAGATTTTTAATTCCTCATTTATATCTATTCTACACTTAAATGTTTCATTTTTTATGCTTTACAAGTGAAGGATAAGAAATTTTTAATTTTGAGTGTAAACATCCTAAGACAACCATCTGTTTTGCATGCAGCAAATATCTTTTTTTATACAATAAATTATAATACAATAAGTATTATAATGATACTGCCATTATATATTTTTATATTATTAATATTTTTATATAATTATATAATAAATATTAAACGCTGCCATTATATACAGAACCTGCATAACAGGACCACTGATATATTTGAAATTTTTCCAGAGACAAGTAACCATAATATGGATAAAGAAACCAAGGCGCAACTACGGCGCGTTTTAAACCCATTGCATGAAGCATTGACATTCAACAGAATAAAGGCAGAAATTCCATGATGGAAAAGTTCAAAAATATAAAATTTTCATCAGCAACCAGTTATCACAGAAATTAAACAAAAAGGAACTTTGAGGTTGGATGAAAGAATACTTGAAGTTCCCAAAAAAACCTCAATCGGCCCAGCCGAAGTTTGAACAAAGGACCTCTGACTTGTAAATCCAACGCACACACCACTGCACCACAGAGGCTGTCAAAGTAACCAAGGCTTTACTATGGCCTTTTATAAAGATTGGTTTTATCTATAGAGCCAGGCAATAGCAGAGGCAGAGTAGAGGTGTCTCTTCTGTTCTTAAAAGCTTCATAGTTCTGTAGCAGCTTGTAATTATACAACTGTGTACTGTGATTCAAACTTCATCTTGTGGCTGTTATTCTTTGCTTCATAATAGTGCTTTACTGTTATGCAGAAATCAATGCTCCCAACAGTTTCTTTTTCTCCTTAGAAGTGAGGTTTTGCTTCCAAAGTTGTAGTTCTGATGACACAATCTTCAAGAACTGAAAATAAAAAAAAAATATTGTGTTTTAATCTACACTACTAATACTACAAAGAGAAGTTTCGACTTTAAGGGTTATGAGTGGTATATTTATCCACTACTTATATCTTGATTATGCTCGGCGACTGCTATTACATATGTGTTTACAATACCATCTGACTTAGAATGTGTACTTTATTTACCTACACCTTTTGAATACATTATTATCCAACCCCATATTTTAACGACTCATTACACAGCGACAATGTTCTAGTATTTCTATTCTCCTGGACTCCAGGAGTAAGGGAAACTTAGATGAACCACCGATCCAATGAGAGTTGGCATATGGTGATAATGTTGAATTTAAAATAAAATCTTACAAAATATAAACTTACTTTACGACTCACGGAGGCATCCGAGGGACACGAAAACTTCTCGAAGAATTAAGAAGAATGTTCCTTATGGAGAATATATGTTCTACGGTGCACAACATACTTATCACAAAAACGCTCAGAATTAAACGTAAAAGTAACATTAACAAGTAACAACATTAAATTAAATATCAACATAACAAAATGGCGCACAGAATATAGACAACATAGACAGCGAGTGCGACTGGCGGTGGCGGCGATGGCGTTGGCGAAGCGATTAGCGAAGCGACAGCGACGGCGAGTAGAGTAGGGTAGGTTGTAGGGATGCGAAGGCGATCTGAGATCGTTTAATCGAAGAATCGATTATTTGAATCGATAATATCGAAAATATCGATCTTTTGAATCGATATGTAGTACTGAATCGATCCAGTGAATCGGTATTTCAGCCTTGAAAATCGACATTCGGTATTTTTGTGAATTGATTTATCAGGTTACGTTACCATTATGGAATTATATTTACATTATGCAAACAGTTAAACAAGTTAAAAGAAATGGTTTTTTTTCTTAGACCATTAAAAAGAAAGAACCTGCCTCGTAAACCGTTACCCCTCTGTCAAAAATCAAGAATCAATGATCTAACGCGTTTATAAAAACTGTTGCTATATAATCGATATTTCATTGTTGTAATCATTTTTGGCATTCGTTGAGGGGCATAAAAAACGGCTAAAAACTCGTAGTTTAGTAAAAGATGGAGTAACGTTTCATTTGTAAGTTTTTCTACCATCATTTTATCAAATTTGTAATAAAAACGATTTCTAAAAAGATTCGATTCATTTGACGGAACAGCAAAAACTCGATCACACAAACACTAAATCGCTTAGCGGTATGTCTTTTTCGGTAGGGTGGTAACTAGCCATGGCCAAAGCCTCCCACCAGCCAGACCTGGACCAATTAAAAAAACCTCAACCGACCCAGCTGGGGATCGAACCCAGGACCTCCGTCTTGTAAATCCGCCGCGCATACCACTGCGCCACGGAGGTCGTCAAAATATTCTATGGATAGTCTAAGCGATGTGTTGGTTTGTCTGTGTAATAATTACGCGTGTGTGTATTGCGAGTCAAATAAATAGTTGTTCGTAGAGTATGGACACAGAATATACTTAATAGTGTTAAATGTTTTCGATGTGTGAGTTTACCTCGTCCACCTCAAAAAACGACAAACTTTTTTTGGGGAATTTGGGTGCGAAAAAGGTCCATCCTTTTTAATGGTCTAAGTTTATTTTAAATCAATCTTTTAAATATGGATGTTTTGTGAATCGATTTATCAGGTTACATTATGGTTATGTATGGCTATGTATTCATTGTATCGACAAATTTGAATAATTATCGACTTTAATGAAATCGGCCTTTTAAATATCGTTTTTTTTGCGATTCAATTTATCGGGATACGTTACGATAATTTTTTTCATAAAATAGAATTATGTTTACATCGTAACATACTTAAAAAAAATAATTTCTTATAAATCGTACTTTTAAATTTTGAATTTTTTTGCGATTTTATTTATCAGGTTACGTTAAGGTTACATACCTTGTTTTTCATAAAATATAATTATATTTTCATGAAATAAAAAAATTGTAGAAATACACTTTAAGGCATAATAAACAGTCTTTCTGATAGGTAGGGTACGGTGACAAATGCTGTCATGTGTCATGCATATTAAGTTTCGTATTATTTTACGATAAAATATATGGCGGATATCGTTGTAATTGGCCTCGTGACCTCGTGACCTCGTGAATATATTCGTTAAAAGGGTTTAAAATAAAATGAATGGAACAAATAAGTTATAGCATTTTGTCAGTGATATTTATGTAAATAATGAATAGTATTATATTTCAAAAATATGATTAATTTATTAATTAAACATTGTAAACCTGGATAAATTTATGTGTAAGAGTATATTTCTTTTTATACCTACTTCCTTCAATTATTATAAAAAAAAAACGGATTTTGGATGGTTTTCTTTACGAAGCACGAACTTTTATTCCGATTTTTATGGACGCTCCGGACAAAGGTCTGGGAATCGTTAATCATAATAACTAATTGTTGTTGAATGATAACCTCCTCCTTTTTTTGAAGTCGGTTAAAAAGGAAAAAACCTCATTCTACATGACTGGAAAAGAGACATCAGAATCAATAATACACGTCAGTGAAGATTCGTCTGATTCGTCGTCGTAAGAAGATCAGAATATTTTGTCTGATAAATAAATAAATAGATAAAACCTAACTAGGTAATATTTTAAATTAACTGTCACTAAAAAGAATAATTTTACTTCAGTATTAATGTACTCGATAAGATCGATTAAATCGATTTTTTCATACATTACACTTTTTTACTCATCACTAGTTACGCCAAACCCACAGATCACTGGCCAAACCCAAGGAACATATTTACTCCTCAGCACAGACCACAAATGAAGGAGCTCCTCAGGAGGTCAAACCGTACCCAACCCTTCATATTGTAATTGTTGTCTGTGACCTGTGTTGACTGTAGACTCCGATATGGAGTATTAGTGTTCTGTGGTTGACTGAGTTTAATTAAGTATCTGTCTGTGATTATATCTGAAGTTAGGAACATAGACATTAGACGTAGTATTAATAATCTGTGGAACAGAATTTCAGAAGAGAAAATTAATAAATACTTGGAATGGAACAACACGTCGTATTTATTGTGGTAAGTAATGTATTCAGCATCCTTATTTTAAGAAATCCAGTACTAATTTGACATCACTATTATCTGACGATGGACGTCCACTGCTTGACAACTATGCTTCATTAGCCCTTCCAAACATTACGGTTTCAAAACTTATTGATTTTTCTGCTCCATGTTACTTTGTCATCGGTCCACCAGTACTGCGCTGTACGGTTTCTTCGGCTTTCCAGCACCGTGCAGAAAGAAAAAAGTTATTTGAACAAATAATACCTAAATAACAATGTCGAGTTGTGGATTCATCATAATCATTATCAACCCATATACGGCTCACTGCTGAGTTCGAGTCTCCTCTCAGAATGAGAGGGGTTTGGCCAATAATTCACCACGGCCACGCTGGCCCAATGCGGATTGGCAGACTTCACACATGCAGAACTAAGGAAAGTCTCTGGTATGCAGGTTTCCTTACAATGTTTTTACTTCACTGTTTGAGACATTATATTTAATTTCTTATAATGCACACAACTGAAAAGTTGATGGCGCAGGTCCCAGACTGGATTAAAATCCACACCCTCTGGAATCGAAGGCAGAGGTCATTTCCACTGGGCTATCACAGTTTGAGTTGTGTATTTAGAAGTGTAAAAATATATGCATTTGTTCTTAAACTAGCTGACGCCGCGCGGTTTCACCCGCGTGATGCCCGTTCCCGTAGGAATACGAGAATAGTATATAGCCTTCCTTGATAAATGGGCTATCTAACACTGAACGAATTTTACAAATTGAACCAGTAGTTCCTGAGATTAGCGCGTTCAATCAAACAAACAAACTCTTCAGCTTTATAATATTTGTATAGATATACAATGCAAGGAAACACACAAATATGAATGTGTGTGTCAGTACAGTAGCTTAATGATAATGTTTGGGACCAATGGTTTAATAGTGCATTATGATATAAGTGCGATAAGTTGAAAATTACAGTCGAAGCAATATTGCAGCTCGAGCCTAAGGCGAGAGCTATAGTAAGGTAGCAGAGACTGTAATTATCAAGGCACACATATGTCATACGACATTTTATCACACATTTGCGAGGAAACACACTTTCTGCAAATGAATTTGCATCTTTGCCTAATTTTCATATGATGACATTTTGACACACTTGTCATTTTTACACAGATAGAGAAGTGCGAGCACCAAGGTTTTCTTTAAGGCACCAAAAACAGCCAGTGTTAATATTTTTGTGTTTCTTTTACAGATAAAATATGGTTGTGATTTATTGTTGAAATTATTAAAATGAAAGAATCAAATGTTTATTTATTATATTTTATCTCAGAAAGTTAATTTTATTCATAAAATTTTGAGCAATTTCTGACAAAAACTGTTTGCTAACCTTTCGTTTTTAGACGGATGTCAAAGGTTTTATGTTACATTACAGCACATGTGCATTTTATTTTACATTACGGCACATGTGCGCAATGAGATACATTACAATATTGAAATTGTTGAAATAAGAGACACTTTACGAGCAAATGTGTTATAAAATGCTTTTATAATGTAATACCAAGTTTGTCAAACTACAAAGTTATCATTTATTTCAGGTATCATCACATTATAAGAGGCAGATATTAACGCCTAATCAAGTAGACATTTGATTACTGCCTGTCTAACAACATTGTAGCAGAATTGAAGCAAAGAACATTCCAGCTGTGGCTTAGTGGCGGCCCTACAAGTAGGGTTGCCAACATTTTTTTAGTAAAATATAGTATTTTTCAGATTTAGCATTTAAAAAAATATAGTTTGCTTAAATAAAATATAGTATTTTACGGAATAAGCAACAAAAAAACATTTATTTTTAAAAACTATATTTACTTACTCTTGTTGCATTTTTCAAGATTTATATGACACACTGAATGGTTATTTGCCTGTCTATTCCATGTGACACCTGCTATTTTGCTGACATCATCCTCCCATCTACGACGCTGTCTTCCTTTGTTTCTTTTCTGGTGCCTTGGGCACCAAGCTGTTATGTCTCTTGACCATTTATCCTTCTTACTTCGAATCATATGTCTAAGAAAATTTTAAATTATAATTTTGTTTGTTAGATATCAGTGTTGAAAATATAGTATTTTTTGCACACTTTATATTTCTTCAATGGAATATATATGCAGACCTTAAAATATAGTACAATACTAAATATTATAGTATGGTTGGGAACCCTACCTACAAGTTGCATACAAATTCAACTTATTGGTTTGGATTCTTCTAAGGTCAGATGACTTTATCTATTGAGCAGTAGATAAAATCATCCGACCTTAGAAGAATCCTGATGCATATGCCTGCAACTCTTCACCTGGCACTGTTTTTGTGTGTATTCATTTTGTTCACATGAAACGAAATATTATTTTAAAATAAACCATTTGCTTTAATGTAACTGGTTTGAATAATTTTGATAGTCTGATACAAATAGGTATGAAAGTTTGTAATTGTCTCAGGTAGAAACTATTTGCGTTTTATATGTATAGATTCTATATCTATAGCTAGCAAATTTGAGTTTGTTGTGGGCTTCTCAGACTCAACTCTTGTAACAGTGAAGCTGGGAATGAAAACCTTTTATGAGAGAGCTAGACCTCATATTTCGTAAAAGCCATGGAGACTTTATTTCTACCAATGCGCTTAAAACTTCTGTTCACAATGTTGTTGTTTTTTTTTTAGATCTTTGCCAAATTGAATTGAACGGTGAAAGGGCCTGAATCTGTGTTCACATATTTTCTGGTTTGTGGTGATGGATTTAGTTTTGTACTATTATGTGGAGGGAAGGAGGGTGGTAAGTTTGTTTTTTCACTCTCTTCGTGATTAATTTCAATGGGGACTGATTTCTCGTCGGAGTCATCTAAATATTTACATTGATCAAATACTTTTCTATGTTTCCGTTCAGACTTAGGGAATAGACCATCCTCTGTGTCCATTGATGAGTCCTCAATGGTAACATTAGTGTCCATTGATGAGTCCTCAATGGTAACATTAGTGTCCATTGATGAGTCCTCAATGGTAACATTAGTGTCCATTGATGAGTCCTCAATGGTAACATTAGTGTCCATTGATGAGTCCTCAATGGTAACATTAGTGTCCATTGATGAGTCCTCAATGGTAACATTAGTGTCCATTGATGAGTCCTCAATGGTAACATTAGTGTCCATTGATGAGTCCTCAATGGTAACATTAGTGTCCATTGATGAGTCCTCAATGGTAACATTATAGGCTACAGAAGGAGTTTTTGTATAAGCTAAAAGAGGTCCAGGGCCGGTTCCTGGACTGCTGGGATTATCTGCGGATCGACCCGCATATTAAAGAAAAGAAACTTGACAAATATTCAAGTATGTATACTATTTACACGATTATAAATATAAATAAGTAATAATAATAAACTAACTATTTTACACTCAACTGATCCACTTATTTACAATTATTTGTAATTTAAAGCCGCGCGCGCTTTTTCGTCGGGATATTTTTCTGTTATATATTTATGTAGTAGACATGTCTGACTGATATCCAAAAAGGTAGCGGAACAGAACTGCTTGTGTTATTTTTCCAAGTGCGACTGATAAGCGACGGATCTGTTCTATAGATACATGCTCTTTTCGGAATCCAAACTGATGAAGTAGAATTTATTATTTAATTCTATGAAATAATTGCTAAGTCTTTTTCTTTGAAGTTTTTTCCTTAAGGCGATTTTGTTGTGTGACCTGTCCAAGCTTTTCCATTGATGGTGGGATCCTCTGCAATCCTTTCCTCCTGAATGGGTCTTCGTTGTTCTTATCTTTTAGACTTCTATCTTCTAATGATGATTTATGTTAGCGAAATTTGCAGAGTACGCAGGGCAGAATGACGAATCAGTGAGAAATTCTCCTTCCGCAATGCGGTCGGTACCCTCCTGGGGTAGTTTACACACCTTTTTGGTCCGCCATCTAAATGGTTCCCCATGATTTCCCTACGTGTGTGGCCATTTGTTATCAGAGTTGGCCTTCTCCTAGATTGATTATCAGCCATGGTTGTTGAGGCCCATCTCCGAGCGACGAACGTTGTTTATAGTGGCGGTTCTTACTCGCCACTGATGTTCATCTTCACCGAGTTTGACGCCATTTAGTGCGATATATTTCGCTACAGGCTTCCCAGCGACCCTCTGATGAACCACACCTTGTCTGCGACTGCTTATTGGGTATTTGCAGCTGACCCCCATATCTGAGGGCCGCAACCTGCGAAGCGTGTGGTGGCATAGAGCTCTGCCCCTGGGAATTGTCACCCAGAACCACAAAAGGGTTTTAAATTGTTCATTCGGAATTGGGTAGCTTGACCGGGTTCACTAGTTATTTACTAAATGTCACTAATTTGGACACTGTAAAGGGTCATGCAACAAATTTTAGGCCCATCAATGTATGTTAAGCGATCGATAAAAAAATATATAATAACAAATTACATATTACAAGCATTTTTTAAGTGCTTGTAATAATATTATAATTATGCTAGACAGCAGAATCGAAAAAGTACAACGCGCGTCAATACGCGCATTTAATGCCCAATTTTTTTTTGTGAAAAAAAACCGCGGCCTGAAAAATGAAAAAGAAGCCGTGCACTTATCAGATTTGATTTTATAATTGTAGTTTTATTATAATTAAAGCGGAATCCGACTGAGGATTAACAAAAAACTTTGCAATGCAAAAAAAAAATTGAATTTTCCAATTAGTCGATAGGTCGAAAATTCGGTTTAGAAATGCAAATAAACCGAAAAAGCTGAATTTTGGATGAACTTTCTCGGTTAGTTTACATTTCCAAATGTATATACCAAGTGGTCTTGATCGTTATGCACAATCACAATAGCGCAAATTCAATAAAATAATGGTTTATTTATTTTAAATATTTTTTAAAATTGATAATAAATTATTTTTACAGAAGGAGCTGCTTATTTCCGTGTCCATTGTTTTATTTTATATTTAGCTAGGAAAAGGTAAAACCATTTATTCGTCATTTTCGTCACCATGTTTACATTAAAAATGTAACTTTCCAGTAGCAAATTTAAAACGTCTCGTCTAAAAATGCGAGTTTTTTTAGTCTTCCTCTTCCTCATGCCCCTTATTAAGAGGTTAAGAGGAGGGCCAGAGGTTAAGAGGAACCTCTGCAAGAGCTGCGTTGCAAGCTACCCGGCAAAACTTTCGGACGTAGTTGAGCCGAAACATTCTTATATGTTTGTTGCGTGCTTCTGCTGCTTTTCGGACAATTGTCCAAAGGGAAGAATGGCTTCAGCTACCACTTCAGCCCCATGGCATAACACTTTATGTAATGTAGAAGACATTGGGTAAAAGTTATACAAAGAAACGTGTTAGCCGATTCTTGGCAATACGTTTCAAACACCTCCACGTTTTAAAACCACAGTACAATGTGTCCAAAATCACTTTCATTCGATAAATCGAATTTATGTTCTATCCCCTTAATTGCCGCCGATAATTCAAAGTTCTCAAAAAACCGCATACTGGTGTTTCTGTCATTGGTATTACCAAAGTTGCCTGTTGGTATATCCACCAATAGACCAAGTTGCCCTCGGAACTTGTCGTGAATTGCTTTTTTTTTATTTACTACGACTTGCTTTTCCTCTGAAGTATGGCGCACATTCCATTTTTTATAGGTAACATATATTAATAATAGGCCAAATGTAAAATGCTCTCAAAAATTCTTATGCTAGCATGTGTTATTATGTAGTGTTGATTTATTTGATTTGTACTGTTCTTCTTCAGCAATACTTTTTTAAATCGCTGCTGCATATTTCCTTGCTCTTCTGGGGCTTTTTTTGCAAGTTTTTTTACAATAATTGTAAAAAACTTGCAAAACAGGGACGAGCAACATAAATGCATCATTAATTATTTATGATGCATCTATGTTGCCCGTCTCCCGTAATTTCATGTGTTGCATACGTCAACTCATCTGTGTCTGACGATCTAATTTCTTTAGTTTTTCGTCTTTTGCTTTTTTCACTCAAGTCTGAGAACTGCTTTTCAGGTCTACCAGGACTTACTCCATAAGAAAAAGACTATAGTTTTACTCAAACTCATACTTTACTTTTTAACCATTACTACCTCAATATTAAAATTGAAGTAATAAACTAATTAACTACTGTGCAGGTAAGGAAAATGCTTCAGAACATATCAATGTTTATAAAATTTGGGTATCAACTATCTGCTTTTGGTAGCGATATGTATCCTCTAAGCCACTCGGCATTGTTTTCTAGGAATCTGGCCTTTGTATTGCGAGCAGCTGCTCATTTTTGTTTAATTTAGTGTCTGATAATCGATTGTTTTTCCTTTACATCAGCCATAATTTGGTCATTTTCTGCATATTGATTCGAGTAGTTCCCGCTCTATGAATTCCAACTTTATACATAAAAACTCTGCTTAGCATCATCAATTGATGAAAATCGTTACTGAGTAGTTGACTCGGAATGTTCCATAGATCTCTCACCGAAATCACAATTATTAAATATCCTAGATAGATGCAAAAAAATTAAGCTACTGTAAATATTCACATAAACTTTGTTCGGTGGAAAAAGCGTTGTTTTATCAACATAAAATTTTGGTAAATCTGAAAATAAATTTCTGATTTCGTCACGCCCAGCAACTGTGGTAAATCAATTGAGCCGCGTTTGCAATTCCCATAAATGTAACCTTATCAACATATTGATGTCCCAACAATTGAGAGTGAAGTGCAGACCAGTTAACATAATTCAAACCATTAACTTGAATATCCATTTGCGAGAAATGAGGTATACTTGAACTATGTGCCCTAGCTGCAATTGAAGCGTCAAATTTATCGTTTAAAGTTTTCAGGTAAGCTGATATATTAGCGATTTCATAAATGTTCTTTTCAACCGCTGCTTGAAGAGCAGCGTTAATACTCTGTTGCTCCATTAATTGAGTCTTAAGTTGTTCGAAAAGGCGTCAAGCGAGTCCTCCGCTTGACGCCTTTTCGACTTCTCAAAACTTATTTTACGAATTAAACCACCAGTAATTTGGCTTAATTTCACAGATCCTAATTTCTTTGATAAATTAGTTTCACTAGATGATGAAGATGAAGTGACGGAACTCAACTCCACAACTTCAGGAAGGTCAGTAGGATCAACCAGTCCAGAATCACTCACCGAATCGTGTTGTCTTGTTTGAGTAGAACTTCGTCTCCCAGTGAGTGATCTACTTCTAGTTCTGTCGCGACCTTTCGATTTAGTTCTTGTTGGTCTCACTGAAGTTACCACTTCTATTACGAGGCGGATCACTGTCCGAAATTTTGACAAGAAATGATTCTGAGTAGTCCAAAGTATCTCTGAGAATTATCAAACCGGACGTTTTGATTGACAGAATTAGCAGAACCAAGAATAACGGTGATTTCAAACAAATTTTGAAAGTCTAACTAAACGATTTTCAACGAAAACATTAATAGTCTCGAAAATTTCTTCACGATCAATTTTATCGTAAATATCTTTCGTTGCTAATTCATGAATTTATTCCTTGATTAAATTTGAATTTTCCATTATACTTAGATACCTATTTCCCACCTAGCGGGTGTATCAACTTTTACAATTTACTAGTGGTTGGATCGAAACAGATCTTATCATTATCACCACAATATTACAGTGATGCAGTGACTTGTCATAAATATCTAAGAGTACTCATTACGATTTCAATATTAAAAGAGACGTTATATCTTTTACTTATTGCAATCGTTAACATTCTATTAATTAGAGATGAATCGTAGACAGAAGTTAAATCCATTAAGGATGTTCTATACTCCTCAACGTGTGTATAGTTTGCTAAATCACTTCTACCTAATTTTTCTTATAATTTTACTGGATCTGGGACAATAAACCAATTATGATTGTCGTGAACAAAATATTATGTACCTGAAGTAATACTACTATGTTCGTTATCCTCCTCCTCCATTAGAACATAAGAGCGCCTTTCTACCATTGACAATATACAGGGTGCTGGGGAGTATTTCCGATAACTCTTGCGTTATATTCTTTACCGAAAATTAATTAAAAATGTTCAAGGAACTAAGGTAATTTAAATTTATTGTAGAAATTTACTGGTGGCCCTGATTTTGTTTTAACTAGTTTATACAAAGACAAACCTACCGGCAAAGACGTACCGCCAAGCGATTTAGCGTTCCGGTACGATGCCGTGTACAAACCAAAAGGGGTGTGGATTTTGATCCTCATCCTAACAAGTTAGCCCGGTTCCATCTTAGACTGCATCATCACTTACCATCAGGTGAGATTGTAGTCAAGGGCTTACTTGTAAAGAATAAAAAAAAAAAAAAAATACAGCAGTCGTTTGCCCAGTCTTTACATTTATTGCATTGTATCGTTTGTAATTAATTGATAATTTGTAATCTCTTTGTATGTTGTAAAATCCTGAATATTCCGTTTTACTTTCTCCTTTTCATTGGTCGAAGTTGTTGCACTAGTAACCTTGTTTTTTACACTTTTTGCAGTTAGTCTTCTTGGGGTGTTTTTGTATGGCAAACAATGATATTTTATACTAAAGATGGCGCGCATCAAAACTGAGGCGGACAACCTCCGGTGTCCCTTTCAACTTATGTGCTGTAGCCGACCAAAATAAAATGATAGGAAACATTGTTCATTCAATATTTATAAAGGAGAATTAAGAATTTCGCTTTTTTGAGTTTTTCGTGAACGCGTCTGATGACGGTTTTTTTAGATGCATAGGTATAGGCGACAACTAAAGAAAAATGACAAAAATGTATGATGTTCGCGTATCTAGATAAGCGAACATCATAAATTTATTTATTTCTATACAGATAAAAGAGAAATAAAAAATACAGATACTTTGTTTTATGCCCCACGTTGGGTACCACTGTCACTGGAGCTTTGGCTGGTGGTAATTGAATGGATTGTGATGAATATTTGGGTGCGTTACCAGATTGGTTTCTTCGCTCGCAAACTGCTTGTTACATAGCACTCGAACGATTTGTTTCCTCGATAGTTTCGTGATGTACTATCGAGGAAACAAATACTACTGCAAAACTACTGCAAAACGGTAACGATCCGATAATTTAGTGAAAATCTCATATGTAAATCCACAGTGTATTCAGTAATCCCTTGTACTCCAGCCTTGGATTAGTTGTAAGACAATTGACGGAGTATCGTCCTCTAGCGGATTTCAAAACTGTTGCAGTAAGATCTTTTAAGAGGGGTAAGCGTGAACTACAAACCGCCATAAGAAATAAGATTTGAGATTCACAAATCTCATAAGATTTGCTACCCCGGTTCGCAGCTTTATTCGGGATAAGTTAGCCGATATCGAGCTATCCTTTCCACTTTAAAAGGCTCTCGTCTAATGCGTTGTTCTGTACCGGATTGAAGAGAATGTCACGTAGCGTCATGGTCGTCAAAAAAATTGACACACATGTACATAATTTGCTGGAATTTGTTGTTAAATGTGTCTATATTGTGTTTATTTATTTATTAAGGAAAACAAACAGCTGTGTATTTTAATTATTATTGAAGTTATCTAGATATTGACATTAAGCCAGTAAAGTTTTCACAGTAATATAGTCAAGTTCCGTTGCAATGTAGTCTGCTATTTCTTAGCTGCTCCAGGCGCTGATCCTCTGCAGCATCATATGGCGTATCAAACCCAGCACTCCGATAAACCCTTGGGCCCGGCTCTACCGTTGCGACCGTTCTCGAGCATCTGGGATAGCGCCTGCTGTGTATGTTTTTGTTCGTCGATCCCATATTTGAGCAAAAATCTTTTATGGATCTACATGGAGTTTTGGACCGACATTACTCTGAGAGAAACTTTCGCGCCTCAGTTCAGGAGTCCCTCCAGTCATTTGGTTCCCTTGGGTATTCAGTTGGAATCTGTTTAAATGTTGTCTGATTCAGTGGAGTTTTATGTAGTGGTAGGTTCTGGGTCCCCTCGGCAGCATCGTAGTCCAAGGGTGTTCCTAAAGCACTCTGTTACACATGGCAGTTCAGTTTTTAAAAAGCTACTATTTCTACGCCGGTTATCAATTGTGCTAATGATGATTTATAATGTGGGTTACTAAATAGTTTTCTTTGGTCGAGCTCACAAATTGCTACACCATTCAAGGTTTTTACTCTACTTAACATGGGCATTTTTACTTAGGCTTAGCCTTTTGTGCTTAAACTTTCTGCCTAAACACAGCTTTTTCAACTGTTGTCCCTTGCAACTTATGAGCTGTAGTCCAAAATAAAATTATAGAAAACATTGTTCATTCAATATGTCCATATCCCCGAAGACCTTGAAAAGTTAGATTATATGGCCTTATCAGAATCCACCCATTCTCGTCAATACGACTCCGGCCGGATAGTGGCATCGTCAAATTGAATTGATATTGTTTTTGGAAGCTCTCTAGTTTCCTATTGGTCACGGCGAAGTCCATTCGATTATTTTTTTTTAAATAAAAGCGAAAAGCGTGTTCTTAAATGTAACTGCGAAATTAACGTTAATACTTTCCTAATAATCTATTGGTATTATTGGCGTCAGCAGCAAAATCTCTTTACAATGACAATGACATATTTCACAGCAATCTTTCTCCGCTGTCATAGCGGCTTGCCACATACAATAAATTAGTGTACTTATGAGATACGTAAAATTAACTTTTAAATTAGTAAAAAAAAACCGTTTTGTTCCGAGCGCGATATCTTGTGGCACTCTTTTTTTTTAAAGATTTAAATCGTTCACCTTTTGCAAAAAAATGTGTCATAAATTGTAGATCGGCCTACGCCGTATTCACTTGATAAACTACTGAAAGTTTCATTGCGATTTAAGCGATCTAAAATATCACATTTTTCTTTAATTGTCAACGTTTTGTGCTTTCGCTTCTGGGTTTGTGACGACATTACTAGGTACTACATATACCTAATACACAATGAATAAATAGTAAACAATGAACGTACGCTAAGCCGTACCGCTATCACTAGTAGTCAAATTCAAACTAAGTAAAAGAATTTTCAAAATCGGTCCACAAATGACGGAATTATCGCTGGACATACATAAAAAAAAAAAAAAAAAAAACATACATACAGCCGAACGTAGAACCTCCTCCTTTTTGGAAGTCGGTTAAAAACAATGCATACGCGTCGAGCACAATAGCGGTGGCGCGTACGAGTTGTGACCTGTTCAAACTTGCGTGATCTATATTAGCAAAAACTGTCAAACATAATTCTGTCATGTCGGATTACAGGGGGCGCCGGATTAGACAGGGGTCGGATTACCGGTGGGTCCACTGTATGGATTATTCACGGCAATTGTTTTTAAAATTCTCGCTTTTTAATTTAATTTTTCTTTCACAAGAGAAAAAGGCAAAGGTATTACACCGTACAGGATGTCCCATGTCTTCAAATTTTGCTCTTTTCGCAACTCAATAAAAATTAAATAAAAAAATGGACGCATTCCACTGACAAGAACGCTGCATTTCATTCCAATTTAAAGTTTTTTTATTAATTTTTCAAAACAATCAGGGCCTTACCTATAATGATTCTATTTTCGAACGTTTTCCGTTTTATAGTAGGCTAGTGCTTGGCTAGTACTCGTAAGAGGCAAGAATTAAAAAAACAAAATTACTTTAGCCCCTAGAGGCTGAAATGCTTGTTTAGCCCCGCTGTGGAGTGGTAATATGACAGTGTTTTTGAGAAAGAGTAGTGAAAAAACTATCACGTTATTTGAAACTAGGCAAAACAATACGTAGCTCACGCTCCTCCTTTGTTAAAAAACCGGTCCCGCATGCTAGCCACAAACGGTCAATTATTAGCACCCACGACTATAATTGATATATGTTGGTCACTGCGTACATGACTTGTATAGTATGCCGCGTGGGTGCTGCCGTTTGCTTTTCACAAACGTGAGAATAATTGACCGTCAATGGCGACCTTTATCGCTTTGGCCGGCCGGGTCGTAGGTATGTCAGTTATCGCTGCACCTGAAATTGTGATATAATTCGAATGTTCGTAAAAAAGTACTAAATACGTGCTTTTGAGTATAAATATTTTATCTTAATAGTGTATTTGTGTCGTCTAGAATCAAACTCCGCTACATCCAGAAAGCTAAGTTTTGCAATAATTAACTTTTTCAATCAGTATTTGTTACTTAAGTAATTAAATATTATTAATATTAAAAATGTAAAGACTGTTTTGAAGACTTTGACCTGACCTTATGATTTTTGCTGCCTCTCTAATTGTTTTTAGTTTGTTGATCATTTCTTGGATCTTCGACTTTAACGTCGTGTTTTCTTTCAGCTCACAGGGCTAAGGTCAGCTCAGCTAAACTTAGCTCTACTATGCAAGAAGTAGTAGGGTGTAGGGAAGTTCAAACAATGAGATACAAACAGTACGTTGCCAGGGGATGGGAGCTCCGTAGATTGAGACTTTGAGTCCGGGTTTGTTCTAAGGTTCCTGTTTAAAGTAAAATAGCGTTGGCGTAAAACTGTTGCTTGATTTCTTATTCGCATTCTTGTATTATCACGCAAAGAGATCTAAAACTCTCGTGTTTATGGTCTCCTAACTCGATGTCATCGTCATCATCAGTCAGATGCATGTTGCATCTGCAACGGTTTGGTAACGAACTGCAAATTCAGTCAAGCTTATATCTTCTAGATTATTTGGTCTTTCTTGGTCGAATATATTTTCGAAATTTCATGTGACATCGTCACAAAATCGTAAGCGTTGATTTGGATGACAGCTATTTACGATTATAGAATTTCTTGTAGATATATTTAAGGGTAAGTGACGAAGATGATATTCCGCTTCAGAAGGTTTACAGAAGGTTCACTAGAAGGTTTTTAATACCATGAGTGGATCTATACCTCTATATATGGACCTGATAAATTTCCCATGGAATAAAGAATTATTCTGGGGGAAATAATCTCAGGTCCACCATGTTGTATATCCACTCATGGTTGGTACCCGAATGCACCTGTGGTCACAAATTGTCCTCCCAGAAGCTCGCGACATTGACACAGCGGGCGATCGTGGGAATGCCGCGAGCTTCTTTCTACATCTTTTTCACGTAAATTTTGCCCTTTGCTTGGCCAAAAATGGGCACCGGTCAAACCACTGGGCATGTTGTGCCTAGGGTTGGTCCCCCCTCTTCCACCCTTTTAACCCCCCATTTCAGTGGAAGCACAAAACTGCGTCCTACTTTCCAGTATAAAAAAAAGCCTTCCTCAGCAAGCTCCTCCGGCGTCTGGCGCATGTTTTGCGCCCAGCCTTCGAAGCTCCTGAGGCGGGCATTTTTATTTTCATATTGTTCATTTTTGGGCGGGAGCGCGACGGGCCGACCGATGTCGCGCTCATCGCGCATCGCTGGCACGACCTCGCGACGGGCCGACCGATGTCGCGTTCATCGCGCATCGCTGGCACGACCTCGAGACGGACCGACCGATGTCGCGCTCATCGCGCATCGCTGGCACGACCTCGAGACGGACCGACCGATGTCGCGCTCATCGCGCATCGCTGGCACGACCTCGCGAGATGTCGCGTTCATCGCACATCGCTGGCACGACCTCCCGCCGGCTTTCTTCGCGGTGCATCTGAAAACAATTAAATTAAATAAAAATTTAATAAAACCCGCCATTAACCTACACTAGCTGACGCGAGAGACTAGCGTTTGTGAAAGTTCATGATCCGCGAACATTCATAAAAACTGAAAACAACACACTGTTTCGGAGTGAAACGTACATATTTTAAATTCATGATGAACTTCCGCAAAGTAACGCCTGCTTCTATCCAACAACACAACTCACAAATATTTACGTAATTAAATAAAAGTATCTCTAAATATGTATGTATCAAGTTAAATACCATAACATTCCCAAACTGGATAAAACATGTTTGTTTCAAACTGACAATTAGAATTTTACACTTACAAATACATCATGAGACATCTTGAATGTTTAAATTACTAGAATAATGAATCATTACTTACTATTTATATAAATGGCGTCGTCCAACAGTTAAAAACAAAAGTTTAAATTGAATTCAATTAAATTTTTGATTATAGGTAAGGCGTGGTAAGGAATATTCCGCTGTTTACAGTATATTTAAAAAATAAGGATGATAGAGAAGCTCTGCTTATTTTTAGTCATCAAGTTGAAAAAATTTGCCAAAAATTGCTTGTATTGCGCTTCAACGTTCGACCGGAAAAAAAATTGCGCGGCGGACAGATACAAAACAGACGTCAGACACAGAGTAAATTACTACATTCGTACAATGACAATTGACAACTTAGACGTTTGTATGTTTTTTTTTTAATTTGTCCCCCATTTCGGGGACAGGCAAAGATCGTTGACCATACAGCCTATATAACATTTTGTATCAACATTCCTGTTAACGATACAAAATGTTATAACGGCGACCTAATTATTATCTTAAATGTCACTGAACTTAAATAAAACAGCTAACTAGGATAAAATAAAAAATAAATGTTTACATTTTTTTTTTATAAATACCTCTACCGTAGCCAATGTACTGTAGCGGCGAAGGTAAAAGATTTGCAAGAAATACGTGCAAGATTACAACAGACAAAATAATGTCGGCAAGTTAAATATTACAACAAAAACAAAATATTTAACAATAAAATGTTTATTGACATTGTACATGGAGCTTAGATCTTACCGCTGCGGTACCTACCAATAAATTACTCAGTAATAAATGGCTATCGTTTACCTATTTTTACTGGAAATGAGTATTACGCTATTGTTTCGTCGGTCAGTTTACCGACTGCGGCCGCGGCCGCCCCAAATGTGTTTGTAAAATCGGTTAGACCATAGATTCCCAAAGTGGTCCAGGTGGACCCCCAAGGGTCTATGGACGAGTAAGCGGGGGTCTACGTTGACGTGACATAAAGATGGGGTTTCACGATCCGTAAGCGAAAATTTATCTGGTTTCATACCGAATGCGGAGATTTCTTAATAAAATAATAGTGAATTGATTGCTTCCTGGCGCTGTGAGTAGATATCAAAAATTCAAGTTGGTGAAATAACTTTTTCCCTGCACAATTTTTGTCAACCACACACAATCTAATCACATTTTTGTCGAGTTTTGGATGTAAATTTAACAAGGGGTCCACCGTAACCAGTTAAATTAGAAAGTGGTCTATGAGATAAAAAAGTTTGGTAACCTCTGGGTTAGACGCTATCCCACCAAGCAATAGGATAACCGGCCGATATATATAGCGGAATACACAATCTGGCTTTCAAGTTTACCCCCACCGACGACCAGCAGGAAGACAGCAGGAATACAGAATTATACAAAGATACCTATCGGAACTGGAGAAGACGGAGCGAATCTCCTGGTTTTCGTACTCCCTCCCCCAAGAAGGAAGCCCAAAAGTAGCGATCCGTGGCATTCCGGTGAACACCGAACCAGAAGAAATTGCAGAGGAGCTTCGCACCCTGGGTTTCGAGCCCGAGCTGGTCCATCCTATCAGGGCCCGCAAGGCCGACCCGGATGCATCTTTTTTGCAATTTTGAAGAAGACCGCCGACTTGACACCGGCGATCTACGAAGTGACGGAGCTGTTGTGCATGCCGGGCGTGCGCACAGAGTCATGGCGCGGGCGGAAGGGGCTCGCGCAATGTCACAGATGCCAGCTTTTCCGGCACAGCTCCCACAACTGCCACAGAAGACAGGCGTGTGTGCATTCTGGAGGAGAGCACAACGCCCATGAATGTCCCCGCCCACGCCAGGAGCCCGCCACATGTGCGAACTGTGGAGGACCGCACCCCGCCAATAACGTGTCCTGCCCTGTGTTTCGGAAGGAGGCCCGGAACAAAAGGGCGGGCACTGTAGCGCAGACCGCCGCCACAAAAGACTACCGCCCAGCTCGCTCACAAGCGCGGCTGGAGGACGAGGCTCCGACCATGGCAGGAGGCTCCTTCATTTGGACTCCAGCCAACGATCGCACCCCAAGAGGACCCCCGGCGCAGTCCAATAATAAAAAGGAAAAGAAGAAAAAGCAGGCAGGCCCCCAGGAGGCAACACAAAGCGCCCCCACAGCCGCCGCGCCTAAAGCGACAGCACAGGCGAACAAAACTCGCCCAGCCACGCAAAGTAGAGCCGACCCTACAAGCATCGGCATCGCAGCAGCTCTACAGATGCTCTCCGAGATGCTACAAGCCATCAAAGACGGCGAAGATCCTGTCTCTGCGATCCTCAGAGGAGTAAATCATCTCTCTCAACTCAATGGATAAGCCTCTGAGGATCTTATACTGGAACGCCAATAGCCTGAAACCGAAGACTACATTGACCAGGGCAATGCTTCGGGAGCAGGAAATTGACATCGCACTAATAAACGAGACCCTGCTCACCCCCAAGACAAGGACAAAATTCCCCGGCTACCACACATATCGGCAAGATGACCCAGGAGTGACCGAGCGCGCGAAACGTGGACTAGCAATACTCATCAGAAGGAGGCTAGTCCACCAGATCCTCCCGGAACCGCAATTTGAGACCATCAGAGCCTTCGGTGTAGAGCTGCTCATCTCCAACCGACCGCAACGACTCTACGCTCTCTATCGCCCGCCAGCTTTCAAAACACTTGACATGAGAGAGGTCCGAAGCCTGCTCGACCCTCAAGTCCCGGTGAACCTGGCTGGCGACTGGAACGCCAAACATCCCGGCTGGAACTCTACCAGAAAATGTCCGATTGAAAGAGCCCTCTTTCACGATGCCGAGAGTAACGGCTATGACGTCACTGGACCGGAGGTACCAACGTACTATCCGTTCAATGACTCTCTCACTCCGGACGTCCTCGACATCGTCGTGTCAAGGGGGCTTCCGAACAGACCCAACCTGACCGTGCTGGACGACACCCTGGGATCGGACCATACCCCAGTTCTGATGACTCTTTTCGACGGGCAGCTACAATTACCGAAATCCCGGCCCAGGCGACACGTGGACTGGAGCAAATTCGAGTCCGCCATAGAGAACTCCAACCCCATGAGAGCCGTCACAACACCTGCGGAAGTAGAGTCTCTCGCACTGGACATCACAACTTCAATGCAAGAGGCTCTGCGGGAAGCTACCATCGAAACTCCGTATACTGACACCAAGCCACCTCTGCTTCACGGAATCAGAAAGCTGCTGGTAGAAAAGACCAAGACGAGACGCCAATGGCAAAACACCAGATGCCCTCTCCTAAAGACCAAGGTCAACCAATTAGCGGAGAAAATCAAGGACCTGCTGGACAACCACGCAACCGACGAATGGGACGACTGCATAGAGACGGCGAGCCAGGGCTCTATGGCTCTCCACAGACTGTGCAGGCGTCTCACCAAGACTCCGGAACCAAAACGCCCCCTGCGGCACGAAGATGGCAACCTACGATACCGGATGCGGGTATCCGGTATCCTGGCAAGACACCTCGAGACCCAGTTTTCGCCAAACGCCGACTTAGTCCCGGATCACACCCGAAAAATCTCCGAGGAAAACAGAGACTACTTCGAAAATACGACGCAGCCCTCAGACGACGAAGCTATCTTCTTCTCTCCAGGGATGACGAAAAATGTCATCTCAAAATTAAAACCAAGAAGGCACCCGGGGCCGATGGCATAACAACTCAGCTCTTCGTCATCTCTCCAAGAAACCCATAGCTTCACTCACGAGGCTATTTAACGGAATATGTGGCCACTTCCCTGCCATCTGGAAGGAGGGCCACATCATCACCATCCCCAAACCTGGGAAAAATCCTAGGAAAGCCGACAGCTACCGGCCTATCACACTCCTCTCTTCCATCTCTAAGACGTTCGAGGTGCTGCTTCTAAGAAAACTGGAGCCGCACGCAACCCCAACAAGAAAGAGAAGGCGGTAGCGGTCTTCCTGGATATGGAGGAGGCCTTTGACCGCGTCTGGCACGAAAGTCTTCTCCATAAAATCATCAAGAATACTACAGTCCCAAAGAGAATTATCCTGGTGATTCGGTCGTTCCTTCAAAACCGCAGCTTCCGCGTCAGAGTTGAAGATGAACTGTCCGAGCCACACAACATTACTGCAGGAGTCCCTCAAGGAAGCTGCCTGTCACCATTGCTTTACTCAATTTTCACGGACGACATCCCGACTAACCCGGGAGTCACCCTCGCCCTATATGCAGATGATGCGGCGTTCATCTCAGTTTCCATAAATCTCCAGCACGCCGCAAACAAAATGCAACTGCAGTTGAACGCCCTTCCGAGATGGCTCCGCGATTGGAGGCTCTCGGCGAACACGAAGAAGACGCAAGCAATGGTGGCGGGAGGCCTCCTTCTGTCCCCGCAACTCAGATTTCAGGATGAGGACATACCATGGGCACCGACGTCCAAGTACCTAGGTGTGACTTTAGACCGGAATTTCACAATGCAGACGCGCTTGAAGAACAATGTTTTAATTTATAATTGTATTTTTGTGTGCAATAAAGTATTTCTTCTTCTTCTTCTTCATTTCCGAGTCTGCTAAAACAAATAACTTTAAACAAACATATGGGGTAGTGTAATATGCATATACCTACCGACAAAGACGTACCGCCAAGCGATTTAGCTTTCCGGTACGATGCCGTGTAGAAACCGAAAGGGGTGTGGATTTTCGTCCTCCTCCTAACAAGTTAGTTAGTCCTCCTCCTAACAAGTTAGTTAGTTAGTCCTCCTAAAAATCTTGGGCTGAAAATTGACTGTAACTTATCGTGGTCTGGCCACATAAATGAGGTTAGTAGGCGGATCCATTTTTCGCTTCATTCCCTTAAGCGTTTGCAAAATTTTCTTCCTTTTCGTACTAAAATCTTACTTGCCCAATCCCTTCTCCTTCCTATTCTTGACTACGCTGACGTTTGTTATTTAGATGCGACAGAGGAGCTACTCGACAAACTCGATCGACTTCAGAATTTGTGCATCCGATTCATATACGGATTGCGCAAATTCGACCGTATTTCTTATTTCCGTAATAAACTGAAGTGGCTCCCTATTCGTCATCGCCGGAATATCCATATACTCACGACGCTGTTCAAAATCTTAAATACCTCTTCTCCTTCCTACTTGCGGGAGCTCTTCCGCGAATCCCCACGCCGTCTCAGACCGGTGCGTTCGTGTGTAAAATTAAAATCTCTATCTGTGCCTCCCTATAACACTGTTTTTTGTGCTAAATCTTTTTCAGTTATCGCAGCGCGTCTGTGGAACTCTCTACCAGATACCATTTTCAAAAAAAACCCATCAGTTGATACCTTCAAACATCGACTTCGTGAACACTATCTTTCTTTATCATCATAGATATATTATATGTATGTATGTATATATGTATTTATTTAGTTATTATTTATACAACGTGTCCCAAAATTCAATGATAAGCGGGCGCCAAAAGATTGACCTGCTCATGAGCACTTAAGGAAAAATAATAAAAAAAATATACCTAAATTTTTTTTTTAGTTACAAAATAAATTTTAAAATTCTTTGAAAATTTACACCTTGTATGATATTTTGAACTACCGCAGCTACAATTTCTTAAATATGCTTAAGATTTTTTTTGTATCGGAACCTAAGTAGTACTACTATTCACCACAACTCTTAAAAACACCACAATGCCCGCAGTTTTTACACAAAAAAATATCAAAATATTTTTTTTCCCTCAAATTTTTAAAGATTTTTACTTTCAGTCTACTTTGACTCATGGTCTTGCAAAAAAAAGTATGAACACCGCTATGGCAAGTTATTTTCAAAGTTGACGCAACTAATCAAGATTTCAAAATAGTATAATACCCTAGGATAACTAGTCGCAAAAAAAAAATATGCGTACCATTTGTAAACAAGAACTAAATTTCTAAAATGTTTTTGCTCCTAGAAATCACTTTTACTTTATGCACAAAATGATGTGAGTCATACGTTGCAATTTCCTAGAATTTTAATGGAACGAACGATAACATTTAAAAATAAGAGAGAGAGAGAGAGAGAAAGATAGCGATAAGTATACGTTAGAGAGGGATAGACAGATGTTCTTTGTTGAATGACAATGATGCAGGTAAAGAAAATCCTGTTCCCAGCAAGTCAGTACGCTCTGCTCCTTTGTTTACTGCGCAACTTTCCGTATTCAATTGACGTGGCTCTCGTACTAACGACTTTTGGCTTTGCATTTTGGACTGGACTTAAGTGATCTGCAAACTGAACTGACCTGGCATTATTTTGGACTGTGCCTGTGTTTTGTGAATTGGACTTTTGGTGTATTTTGGACTGTTTAGCGTTATCATGCCGCAACCATACACGCCGATGGAATACGCTAACATGCATCTCATTTATGGAGAATGTCGGTGCAATGCTAACGCTGCTAGCAGATTGTATCGAGAAAGGTACCCAAACGCTCAAAGATATCCAGATTATCGGGTATTTATGAATGTGCATCAAGCGTTTTCGGAGGGTCGTTTGCCGTCAGCTAGAAGAAACGCTGGAAGACCTAGATCGGAATGCGATGAAGAAGTTCTCAATGAAATAAACATTGATTCAACTACCTCAGTGCGTGCCATAGAAGCAGCTACGGGAATCCCAAAAAGTTCAGCACATCGAATACTAAAACGTCATCGGCTACACCCATATCATAACAGACGTGTACAAACGTTACTATCACGGGACTATCCACTGCGGATCGCATTTTGCCGAGTGATGCTTCAAAAGCATCGGGAAGATCCTCAGTTCTTGGATAAAGTACTATGGTCGGATGAAACAACCTGCAAGAAAGATGGCTATTTAAATCTTCACAACCTACACAGCTGGAGCAATGAGAATCCGCACCTGATGAGAGAAGACAAATCCCAATATCAATTTAAGGTCAACTTATGGACGGGCATTTTAAATGGAAAAGTGATTGGGCCTTTTGAATTACAAGGAAACTTAGATGGGGACAGTTATTTGAACTTTTTACAAAATGATTTGCAAGAATTACTAGAAGACGTCCCCCTAAGCGACCTTCAAAATATGTGGTATCAAAATGATGGTTGCCCAGCTCACTACGCTCGTCCTGTGAGACAATACCTAGACCACGAGTATCCGGGGCGTTGGATCGGGCGACTTGGTCCTATCCTATGGCCACCCCGATCACCCGACCTAAACCCCCTGGATTTCTTTTATTGGGGTTGTCTCAAAGACAGGATCTACGCAAAACCGATTACGACATTGGACGAGCTTCGGCAAAAAATCACTCAGGCTGCGGCACATATCAATGCTAGAAGATATGCGCGAAAAATAAAACGGTCGTTTTTAAGGCGATGTCGTGCCTGTATTAATGCCGGTGGAAAACAATTCGAACATTTACTTTAATGTTGTGTAATTAAAATAACAAACACATTTTTGGAACATAGTAAAATTTATTACTAACAACAAGAACAATTAAGAAATTTGGTTCTTGTTTACAAATGGTACGCATATTTTTTTTTGTGACTAGTTATCCTAGGGTATTATACTATTTTGAAATCTTGATTAGTTGCGTCAACTTTGAAAATAACTTGCCATAGCGGTGTTCATACTTTTTTTTGCAAGACCATGAGTCAAAGTAGACTGAAAGTAAAAATCTTTAAAAATTTGAGGGAAAAAAAATATTTTGATTTTTTTTTGTGTAAAAACTGCGGGCATTGTGGTGTTTTTAAGAGTTCTGGTGAATAGTAGTACTACTTAGGTTCCGATACAAAAAAAATCTTAAGCATATTTAAGAAATTGTAGCTGCGGTAGTTCAAAATATCATACAAGGTGTAAATTTTCAAAGAATTTTAAAATTTATTTTGTAACTAAAAAAAAAATTTAGGTATATTTTTTTTATTATTTTTCCTTAAGTGCTCATGAGCAGGTCAAAGTCTTTTGGCGCCCGCTTATCGTTGAATTTTGGGACACGTTGTATATAGTATTGATATGTACTGTTATAATTTATATATTTATTTCAATTTATTTATTAGTGTTATTTTTAATGTATTTAATATTATTTACTTTTATTATTTATGTATTAAGTATAATATGTTTCCTCACTTTTTTTCTGTTGTACCTATCCATTTCTTTTGTTTAAAATCTCTCCCACTGCCAAGGGTCACTGGCAGAGATCTCTTATAGAGATAAGTGTTTCCTTGTATACTGTTGTTCTTTTTACTTTTGTGTGTTACTAATATTGGTACAAAATAAATTAAAAAAAAAAAAAAAAAAAAGTTAGCCCGCTTCCATCTTAGACTGCATCATCACTTACCATCAGGTGAGATTGCAGTCAAGGGCTAACTTGTAAAGAATAAAAAAAAAAACCTGCAAGTAATATAGTGAAGTGAAAACACGTGACGTAGTAACAATTTAGTATATTCATATACAGACACGCATGTCGCTGTCGAATGTCGATCCATACAGTCGATCAGTAAACCTGCTAACGCGAACACTTCTTTTATTTAATTGCCATCTAACCACATACCGGCAAAATGTAAAGGCATATACCAGGAATATACATCCTCCGGAATCGGAGGCAGAGGTCATATCCTCTGGGCAACCTGAACATAGAACCCATTTTTAAAGCGCCATAAAGACTTCGGCTTGTTAAACGCCAAGCAGGCGAATTTGCTCGCGACGAGCCAATACCTACTGCAGAAGAAACAAAATCATCAATTATTGTGTTTTTTGAGAGATATTGAGACGCAAAGCCGCTTTAACCTGCTCTACAACAGGTTATTTGCTCCAGCAGAAGAAACTATCGTCTAACTGTGAGATACAATACAAACGTTTATCACGACAATGTCTTCAAATCAATCCAAATATGCTGACCAATCTTGGTCAGCATAGTCCAATTTACCGTATGCAATCTTTTGCAAACAGTGTCCGAGACCGTATAGATATCTTCAGTGACTCAATTAGCAATATTAAGACTAGGTTACCTTAAATGTTATTGATGGATTACTTCTTCACATTTATTTTTTGTTTGTTTGTCTTTTTGTTTAGAGTAATTTAATAATTTGCGTTATGTACCCTATGTAAGCATGTTATGTTTACTTCAAGTACCCACAATTACGTGAGGATGAGAAGCTATTTTTAATATATGTTAGGTTAAGTAATTGTGCCAGTTTAGCAAACCAAAAAAAAAATCCAATAATGGCGTCAATAATAATTCTTAGAATTTATACTACACGGAAAAATTGAAAGGTTTGACAAAAAGCATTTGGTTTGATTCCGTCGTATTTTTAGACCGGTTTTCAAAAATAGTAATACCCTGGGCCACCCAAATAGAAGGACCGAATCTAGTTATTGGTGATAATCTATCTAGCCACCTAAACTCCGACCTGGAGGAATACGAAGCTCATGTTTTCTGTTCCTGCCTTCTAGGTCCCAACCAACACAGTTAACCCAACCGCTTGACGTGGCTTTTTTGCGCCATTAAAAAAAGACATGGAGAAATTCTACAATACAAAGTCGAAATCCCTAAGCAGGCATCATTAAACAAAAACCATTTTCCTCTTTTATTAAATAAATTAATGGAAGCTGCCAATATAAAAAAAAACAAAATTTCCATATCTGGCTATATCTGACTCCGGTCCCATCGTCTAAATTCTAAATCATGAAGAATTCTAAATCATGATGTTCCTTAAAGATACGGTAGAACCGAATACAACAGAATCAAACTTAAATGATACGGAAAATATAGTCCTTCCCACCCCCGAATCAGTATCTCAAGGACGACCAAGATCGAAGAAGAAAAAGGAAGACAATAATTTGGAAAAAGAAGACCTTGTTTCGGTTTTAAAAGAAAGCATTAATTCAAGAACTCAACGTGAATCATTTCTCGAAAACGAAGACAGATTATTTATGCTTTCCTTAGTAAAGGATTTCAAAAAACTACCCGAATCCGTGAAGCTGACAACTAAGATGGTAATAATTAATCTAATCCACCGAGCACAAAATACAAGATATGATCCAAGCCATGAACCTATGACAAGGCACAAACAACCTACTTACCCTCGAAGCAGTTATACCAGCCATCAAGAATATCAACAGGGATATTTTACTAAGAATTTGGATAATGAACCACTTGCCACAATGAGCTGCCGCCCTTCTCTGTTACGTCCCAGTGAACCGGCGCCGCCTTTGGATTCACAAAGAGCAGAAAACTCTATCCAATCACCCGAATCAAACTACTCGCAGGCCTCGCAAGAATCAGAAATAATTGAAACTTTATATGATAATTATTGAACAACTGCACTTTTGATTATAATAATTACAGTACTTAAATACTTTTATGTACCTACTAGTTTTACTTATCTACCTGCATTCTTTCTCATAAAATAGACACAGGGGCCGCAAAGAAATGATTTAAATAAAAGTAGATAGGCATAGGCCTACCTTAAAGTTACAACAAGTTTTTCCTCGGCAGAAATGCAGGGACGAAATTTAGTGACTACGACATACTAAAGTATATAAAGCAAACCATTGGGTTGCCAAATTGTTGGTGTTCTCCATTGTTGGTCCCTACGTTGTATTGATTAAATATACCCGACACAACGAGATCAAGCCCCGGAGTTTCATTTGCTGTGACCCGCGGAACTAATGGTTCAAAAATCAACTGACGCCTTTTGTTCGAGTTGACCTGCCTTAATTACGGATTAAGGAACGCAGCCCAGGACTTCCAAAGATTAGTAAACAACACACTAAAAATCTAGACTTTGCATTCGCCTACCTAGACGACATCATTTGCTCAAAGAAACTCATCTAAAACACATCAGACCTGTTTTAGAGCGGTTAAACAATTGCGGGCTTACTATTAGCACAAGTGAATGCGAGTTTGGAAAATCAGAATTAAATTTTCTTGGCTATCATATAAGTACAAACGGCATTAAGCCGAGCCAAGATAAGTCCGAAATTTTAAATTACCCTCAACCAAATACTATAGAGGAATTAAGACGCTTTCTAGGTTATACGCCTATATATTATTATCTAAGGCTGTGTCCCCAGTAAGCAAACTGTCAGCGGCCAACTGAGTTAGCGGCGTATCGGTTTAGTACGCCCTTCCATATATTTCAAATGGCGTGTTCACAGTTTGCTAGTTTTGCGCTCACTGTACGCAGTTTGCAGCGTTACGCGCGCCGACTATCTTAGTGAGCGGCCGACTCCCACCAAAACCGGTTCCAGTCGGCGGCGGCGATTGGTTGTTCGCCGGGCGTAGTGACTCAGTTTGCCGCAAACTGATTATTCGGATAGTTGGAAAAAAGCTATCATCGTGTTAGGACGTGTTTTTTTGCATCGCACCTAACTAATCTCAACGCACACACACATCACTGAAAATCCAAGATGTCCTTTGATACGGAAAGGTTCATTAGTGAAATACAGAATAGACCATGCATATGGAACATGTCGAGTGAAGAATACAGCAACAGAGTATTAAAGCAGAGCAATTGGAATGAAGTCGCTGAAATTATATACGATGATTGGCAAAACTTAGAAGAAAACACTAAACAAAAAAGAAGTAAGTTCCATTCTAATGAATTTATTATTTATTCAACAATATACTTGTATCACTCACTACATAAAACAAAGTATCATAATTTACATAGTATTTACGGCTTTACACACTCCGTTACACTATTTCTTCCTGTAGCTACAACTTACAAATATTTCTCTTGCCAGGATAGCTTTCCTTCGTTAAGAAAATAGTTTTTAAAGTTTTCTCTTGTTGTTTTTCCAGAATTTGGTACAGTAATAATTTGGCTCCTTGAACTTGTAAGAGTTGTTGAGGTACGTCGCGAAATATGTGCATATTGTGCTTGTTCTCTTGCTATGACAAAATTATGTAAAATACAAACGGCTTTTACGATAGCGATGGTTGTATTCACATTAGTAGCGATCGGTGTATGCAGAACTCTCCATTTGCTTGTTAGGATGCCGAATGCACATTCCACGCATCTCCTAGCTCGACTATGACGATAATTGTAAATTCGCTCTTCCTTATTTAAACTTTTATTAGGAAAAGGCCTCAAGATATGCTTTTGTAATCCAAATGCCTCATCTCCAAGAAACACGAAAGGTTGGGGCAATCCATTTGAATTAGGCAATTTAGTTGAGTTAGGAATCTTCAGAGACCCACACGCCAATTTTTTGCCAAAACCACTTTCTTTAAATATATTACTGTCAGCATTTCGTCCGCAAGCACCTACATCAATAGCTATAAAAGAACAGTTTGCATCTGCTACGGCTAACAGAACAATTGAGAAGAACTTCTTATAATTAAAATAGTTAGACCCACTTTTTGGTGGTTTTCTAATACGGATATGCTTGCCATCGATAGATCCTATACAATTAGGATAGTTGGTTTTTTTATAATATCGTTTTGCTATTTCTAGCCACAATTCTTCAGAAGGTTCCGGCATTTCCTGTGGCTGTAAAATATCCCATATAATGCATGCAGTTTCACTTATTATTTTCGATACCGTCGATTTTCCAACAAGAAACTCTTGTGCAATTTTTCTGTAACTTAGTCCACTTGACAAGAATCTGGAAAGAATATTGAACTACCGATTATTTCTGTTTCAGTAAAAGACCTACAAAAAAAATGGAAGGGTTTGCGCGACTATCACACCAGAGAAAAAAATAAGGATTCCTCAGTCAAAAGCGGAAGTGGCGCAACAAAAAAACGCAAGACACCATACTTGGACATGTTACAGTTTTTAAATGTTTCTAGAGCTAGCAACCAGACATCTGGCAATATTAGCGCCGAGACGTCTAGCGACAGTAGCGCTATTTTAGATGAAAATGATCACTGTGTTTCAAGAAGACCAAAAAAGATGACTGTGTTTCAAGAAGCCCTAATTAACTCGATGGAAAAAAAAAGAGAAAACGATCCAGATATGAACTTTCTACTAAATATTTTACCGGAAATGAAGACAATGTCCCCAACACAGAATTTTGAATTTCGGTTCGAAGTGATGAAAATTATTAAAAATATAAAATATAGTGTACATAATAATTATGACGGTGGTATGATGCTAACTGGATGGACGAATGCCTACCAGTACCCACATCAGTATGGCTATGCGAGTGGAAGCAGCAGTACACCAAATGTGCAAAACTACCCTCGAAACAGTCCATCACATAGCTCTACAGGTTCTTCAGCGGAAATAGAAGACATAGAAGCAATATTGCGAGGCGATTCAAACCACACTGAAGATGAGGAATGACAGGTTACCAACTTAATGTTACCATATATGTTCTTAATTCAATTTAAATAATACAGTAACTTTGAAAAGTGATTGTTAAATTAAAAACTATAAATGCGAAAGTGACTTTGTATTACAATAAAAATAACATATTTTTTTAAAATCCTAAAGCGTTAATTATTTACTTACCTCAAAGTTATAGTAAGCCGTTCTTCGGGACATAATGTATCTCTTGTGATATTATTTTTAGCTATGTACTGGGTTATAGATTTAAGCAATTCATCAAATGTATGAGAAGTCATATTGAAATAGTCGTAAAATTTTTCTGGATGTTTCCTTAGTTCTGGATAAAGAGTGTGAAATTGTCCAATGCTCAACCTTTTCTTGTATAATGGGTGAACCCAGTGCTTCCTTTTATCCTCTTTCAGCGCTTCTAAGATACCAATTACTTCAAAAATATCCATCGTGACCAACACAACCACTCCCTTCGTACAACAAAAGTAAAGTGATAATTAAGTCGGTCGGCTAAATAAGCGGCTAACTCTCTCAAGTTTGCTTGCGACGCACGAAAATTGATTTGAGTCTGCAGCTAATCAGTTCGCTGCAAATTTGCGGCTCACTCAGTCGGCCGCTGACAGTTTGCTTACTGGGGACACAGCCTAAGTGTAATGTATCTTCTACTTTTCTTTTTATGTGTACACCCGTCATTCATTACTCCTCGTATTTATTTTCTCTTTTTCGATTGGTTGTATGGAAGAGATCGCTCATTAGCGATAAGGCCGCCAATTGTACATTAGTTTTTTAAGTTAATTTCTCGCTTGTTATTATTCTTTTTGGTGTACAATAAAGTATATTTCATTCATTCATTCATACGCCGGCTGTGTATTCAAACTATATTTGGTACGTTTAATTATAAAATTAACATTTAATATACCTAATATATCTTATAATTATTATAATAATCATATTCAAATAAAATAAGATCTAGGAAGATGGTATATTAAATCTTTTTCGCACATATAAAGGAACGTAAACCTTCCCTTCCCCCACTTCCCCGCACCTATCAATCATTCTATTACTTCCGCGTCCTGTGACCATGCAACACAAGTGAATACAAGAACGCTTAAAACTATACTCTGTTTTTTTGTGTGCTCAAAGTGTCCGTGGCAATAGGGATGATAACAGTTTTTTAAATTGTATATAAATTAAGAGTATGCTAATAGTAAAGCAATTTTGTAAAAGTAACAGGATATCTGCGATCATTACTTTCGGAGCTACAGGGATTTGAAGGGTCAGATTTGCGGCGCTGCCGCGGATCCCATACAAAATGGTACGAACTAATGACGTCGTAGGCACTTAATGATCGTTAGATTTGTATGAGCGTACAAACAAAATTACTAATATCTTTGTTATTTGTGCGTTTATGTTTATAGTTCACATATTAAAAAATGTCACATTTAATGTAAGGAAGCTAAAACTGTATGAATTTTCATCTAATTACGATAAAAGATTTTTAATAGATTTTGAAATTTTATAATTTCATTTATTTTGCAAATATCCAGATCTATTATTACCATTAGATTAAATTAAATTATGACATAATCTTGACTTTATAAAAGTGCTTATAAAGTAAGTGTAATTGAAATAAATGAATTTTGTTAAATAGATCTACTGTCATCTACTCCACGTCTCGAAACACCTACAACTTCATCTTCAAATTCCCGGCATATAACTTTAGAGGTGACTTGCGAGAATTTATGGAAGCATCTAGAAAACGGTATTGGAATACACCACAACATCAGCAATAAGCTAGTTAACACTTTTTTTAAATGGTCTTAAATAGTTTATTATCAGAGACAAGAAAATTTTAGTTTTTAAAAATGTTTTTGACAATACGAGCCAAAACGCCTGTCGGCCATAATGTCTATGTTTCAAATGTTTAAGACTACAACAAATCCCTTACAAACGGAGCGTTTGACAATATTAGTTACTTTGACGTGACGTCACAAAATGGACGACAGCGTGTGACGGAGTTAAGCGCCATCTGTTAGTATGGTGACGAAACGCGTAGAAAAATGAATGAGCTCGCAAATTCCCCGACGCAGGATAGCGAGGAATCGCAGTCCGCGCGGGGCCAACGGGTCCAAAGCCCAATCCCCTAGGCTGAAAAGCCTCAACCCCGGGAGGGGTTGGAAGAAATCGCCGGGGGAGAAAGTTCCCCCGCGACATGCCCGGGTAAGGAGGCATTGCCTCGAGGCCCGTACCCCCGCCCCGTGTACCACGGGTCGGAGAAGACCCGACGTCTCTGAGCTCGCAAATAAGGTTCTGGGACATCACGGATACCATGCATGGATCGCTAGAGAATAGGTGACTAACCGCTAGGTTTCGATAGGAGCGTCCCTATTCTTGCGAGGTTACGTTTCGTTTCAGGGTTGAGGTGAATAAATTGGCAATTATCGGGTTAAACAAACCTAAATCTAAGTCCTATAATATCATCCCATCCCACAACGTTTTGTGGGATGGGATGATATTATAGGACTCATAGGTGATTACAAATATATGAAAACTAATGTCGAACAAAGGTTATGATTCACAACACTTGTCAGGACAACTTAATTAACAAATCAAACTGTAACCAAAATAAGACCCTAGAATGGCAGAGAATGACCTTGAGTAGAGTCACGTACTTGTGAACGATGTGAGTAGGGTTAAAGGTACCTTTGACTGTATACAAACACTCCCCTTTTCCACTCAAGTCACTCTCCCCGCCTATCCCAAGTAACCCATAAAGAATTACACAACAAGAGATGTGGACGGCTCGAACGCCACGAGCACACTGAAGCCAACACCCAACACGAGATCGTGCGACGTCATATCCGTCACAGACTACTATTTCCAACACTAAACGGCGATAACAATGAAGATTTTTAATTGTCATTGTTAAGATTTGTATTTGTGTTATGCGTCGAACGCGTGATCAAAGCTTTCGCCGGTGGAGAGAATCTCGGTCATTTCGAAGACAGCAACAATGAGTAGAACAAAAATCCGGGAGAGAATTTAATATACCAGATCCGCTGAGGTCAAAACCTTAAATAAACTATCACATCATGTTCAGCTTATTGAAAATATAACTTATCTAGAAGATATCGCAAGTCTTCCGTGAGTACATAATTTTCTTTGCATATTCGTGTGTGATAAAGATGGCCGAAGTTAAAGAATGCATAAATCTTTGTTCTACTTTCCGTTGGCTGAGTCTGCATAGCGACAAAATTTCACTATTGGGGGCGGGCTAGGGTGTACTGATAATAAACAGGTAAGCAATATTTCACTCTTAAGAGTCATGGTGCGGGGTCATTGACCACGCCATTAGAACTTAACATGTCATTTTTCGTTTCAGTGGGAAGTTATTGAATTGGAAGTTTTAGAAGAGTAATTTACGGGTTTTCTACGAGTTTTTAAGAAGTTATACGAATTTGACATGACGTGTCGGAATTTGGGTAGTGCATTAAGAAAATTGTCATTGCCCGTTACAAGTTTACAACATTCGGGAGTTTCTCATGCTGAAGCAGACGGGGTGACTTTACGTCAAGGGAGTCCGGCAGGAAACATCACCGGGTAACTCAGACCAATTATAGAAGGACCTGTATCGCACTCATAGTCACGAACAAAATTGTCTGTCATTTTCTGAAGAAAACGACCTTAGATTTGGTATATATCTTATACTAAACTAGAAGTTTTTGCCCGTTTTTTTAACAATTCAATTACACAAAAGGGTATTTTTACGGAGCTCTTTAACCGACGAACACGATTACAACTGTTTAACATCGATTCTACAGAGACAGTTTTTATAATCGCATTAGATCGTTGATCATATACTTTGACGGAAAAGTGAACGTCTAGCGAGGCAGGTCCTATACAATAATTGGTCTGAGCCGGGTAAAGACCCAGAGATTAAGACTAAGATCAGTCCTATCCAGTTTCCAAAGCTTTTGATCTTCAGTGCTATGGATAAGTACATACCTGTACAGTGTTAGTTTGGGGGGTTAATTGGATATCTTGGAAAGTCTAGAGACATAAAGTTCTCATTGTCTAACCCGTGTTCAGATATGATTAAAGTTTAGTGGTTTAAACGATTTATGGTGGTATTCTGTTCAATGCATATATTGTGCTTAACAGAGTACCTACACTGTTCAATTCAAATATTGAGTTTTACTCAGGTATTATGTTCTACTTCTGTATGAGTTCAGGATGGTTGTTAATTAAGAATTCAGAGTTATGTCAATTAAGCAATCAGAGTTTTGTCCATTCGAGTTCTTAATAGTATGCTAATTAAGTGTTCAGTATAAACTAAGAAAAATAATGGTTGACAATATTTAATATTATCTTCCTCAGACCTAGTCCCCATATGGGTACATAGGGTCATCTTCAGGAAATGACCTGTACTAATCAGATAGGCAGTGAAAGCTATTAAGTTATTGTTTTACTTTAACTGGATAAATGGCGCTACTGCTAGTTGCGTCCGGCCATCCTTAGAACAAATATTTTTTCTTCAACACGTGTTTTAAAATGAGCTCTCTCAAAATTAGTGATCCCGCCCAAGGTAAGTGAAAATTTTGCTATTTTCTTACTGTTTTCCTCATCAGCGATATTTGTGATATATCCAACAAACTTGTTTAAATACTTTATGGCGGCGGCGCAAATTTAATTTTGCGGTGCAGGTTGTATTTAATTTTATAATTTTTTTTTTTCTTTCTTTTTTTATTATTATTTTAACTAGTTACAAGTTTTAATGTAGTTAAAGCTTTAAATAGGGGTTTATGTTGCCTGTTTTCGTGTCGGCACTTGAAACGGGGTCCTAGATGAAAATAGGTGCTGTTTGCTTTTTTGCATACGGGTAGCATATAGCAATATGCTGAGCTGGGACCTTTTTCTAGGTTATGCCACATATATGCATAATGGTAGCAATAAATATATTTTCTATTACCTGGATGCAAGTCCACGAAGGCCAGACACCAGTGCCCGACTTGCCTAGATTAATTTATGCCTAGTGAGTAGCAGAAATTGTTATAAGGCTTACCACGAGTTATAATAGATGTAAAAAGCTATTTGTACTTTTTTGTCCAATTTATTTCCCTTTTTAATAAAGATTGAGTTTACAAAAATTATTGATTTTTTACATATTGGCACCCAAAGTCATAGGGACATAGTTTTCCGGGATTTTCCGGGTGTTCGATAATTATTAATCTGCAGTTGTATTGATTTCTGAAATTGGTAATATTGAACCTACCGCCCGTCTCACGGCTTGCGATTGGTTGGTTTCGCCAATGCAGCGAATGTTATCCACGCACGCGTCGCCACCATCGACGTAGTGACGAGAGCACTCTGAATGCTAGCCGGTTCGTAACCGCCTCAGCGTTTTAGAATTCGAGAACTCATTACATAAACTTTGTACCACCCTGGGTGATGTTTTGTGCCGTGCATGTAAAGGGATCCCGCCGTCAGTGAAGCATTGGACGTTCCAGCCGTTTTTCTGCCGGTCAACTGGGTGAGTCAATTATTGGTAATTGCAGATTTCATCACAACTATAGGTATAGAACGCAACCCCTGAACTAGCCAACCAACACCGGATAATTTCCCAATTACTTAAATATTCTGGCTGCGGCAGGAGAACGGACGGTTTTCTTTGTCAGTTAACAACATTCGAATTTGGTGAATTAACCAAAAAATGCAAAGAATGTGCAGAATTTTATCATGAACACATTAAGGCAGATGAGCTCAAAACAGCAAAGCAATCAGCGAATTTAAAGATCTCAACCTAAAAATTCACAACATTTTCTAACTAACTCTTTATAATATTATTAACTAGCGGACGTCCGCGATTTTGTCCGCGTGGAATTCAGTTTTACCGCGGGAACTATCTAATAAATAACTATCTAAATATCTAATCGGGATAAGAAGTGGTCTATGTGTAATTCAAGGCTTATATTTATTTCAAACGTGAGTTAATTCGGTTCAGAAGTCGCGGCGTGATAGTTACAACCATTCGTACCATCAAAATCATCAGTTTTTTTGCAAACCTCGGGACATCATGGAGTTTTTCGGGACAAAGAGTAGCATATGTGTTAATCCAGTGTAAAATCTATTTCCATGCCAAATTTGAGCCAAATCGGTGCAGTAGTTGTGGCGTTTAAGAGTAACAAACATCCATACAAAGTTTCGCTTTTAATATATTAGTAGGATAAATAACACTAACGAAATATATGTAGCTCAAGGCAGTCTCGGGGAAGTAAGTGAACTATAAATTGGCAACTTCGTTCTTAACACTCCCGATGGTTCGCGCTGGCGGGGGGCGTGTAGCGATGACTGAAAAACCCACGACTGATGCATCTCATTTTCCCGCACGCACGATTTCACACCCGCTCAGTCTTTCCCCCGTCGCCCGCATACGATGGGAGTGGCATCAACGAACTTGCCAGACTATAAAACAACGGTTGTCTGCGCAAGTACTGATATGAACAAAAGTGTTAGATCTGTGCTCTGCTAGTGCTTGTACTTGTTTTAACAGTCTTAGTTATGCGGATGACATGGTAGTTCTCAGCCCCTCTGAGGCCTAAGGAAACTGATTTCAGTGTGTGAGCATTATGCTAATGGCCATGGACTGAAATATAATGTGAAAAAGTCTGAAATGATGGTATTCCGCGCAGGCAAAGGTCCGGAGAGGATACCGGAAGTAACATTGAATGAAACAGCGGTTCGGGTTGTGTCGAAATTTAAATATCTGGGGCATATTCTCGATGAACACCTAAGGGACGACTGTGACATTGAGAGGGAAAGGAGGGCACTTTCGATTCGATGTAACATGCTTGCACGCAGATTTGGCAAATGTAGCAGACCCGTCAAGAAAACATTGTTTAGCGCGTATTGCCAGTGTTTTTATACCTGTCAATTGTGGACAAAGGAGAATGCCAGATCCTGACCCAGTCCTCACTCGGAATTTTGCGGAAAATGTAGATGTACTAAATATATTAAATTTTTAAATAATTGTTTTTTAATAAACCATTTTTACTGTTAAACTCCGGAATAAAAATCTGCCAAAAAAAGTAATTATATCCATTACGTTATTTCCTCATAGCTGACTTGTTTACTTATTTTTTAAAAACCTTTTTTCGACCTTGGGTTCGAGCCCTTTAGGGCGTTTTTAGTGCATTCTAATTATTTTATGTTCAAAATGTCTAGAATCCAGAGCTGCGAAGTCAGATCAAAATGTAAAAATAAACTGTCAGAACACTGTCAAACTATCAAAACTCGTAATAGAGTAATTTGAAAATAATAAAATCACGTTTTTTTTACATGTATTGCATGTGCTAAGTGCTTCTGTATTTACAAAAAACCAATCACGACGCTTTATCGTTATCTACTTCATAATAAACTGCACATATACTTAACCTTGAAATCAAACTTCAACTTGGATTTATTTTCATACCCCTAGTCATAAAGGGTTAAAAGGTAATATTTGTTTAATAGTACAAAAAATCCAATAAAATGACATATAATATATTGTTGCAAATTATTTTTTTTAGTGGGTCAAACTTCTATACATTGTCTGGCATTGTCCTTTCCTCAGAAAGTCCTACACGGCAATACGCGTACACTACAATGATGCATTTCGAATCTTGATGGGTCTGCCTAGATATTGCAGTGCCTCTGGCATGTTTGCCGAGTCGAGAGTGCCTGACTTTTATGCTGTCATGAGAACACGCGTGGCCTCCTTCTGGGAGAGACTCAGAACAGCGCGTAACAGCATCCTCAGGACAGTTTGCGACGGGATGCCCAGCCCTTTGTTTACATATTGGCTATCTGTGCATCAATACAATAATAAGAAATAGTTTATACTCCGGACTAGAATGACGCCTGGGAAGAGTCTTTTAACCTTCCCAGTTAGTATGTAAGTTTTAATACCTATTTGTAATATTAATTATTATTATTTTATTTCAATATGTAATCTGTATACTGGGTGCTTTTACCTTTAATAAAAATTATTATTATATTAGTATTAAAGATGGCAAATAAATGAACTTTTTGTTGAATGTCAATGAATGCCAACGTTATGCTATGGTTATATCGCTATTGTGGCTACCTCGTACGGCGCTAACTGTTCGATCACTTTACTATAATTAAACACAACACTCTTTTTAACTAACTTTTATTACTCACTTCACAATATATATAGAAACTAATTTTAAGTATCAACCACGTGGTGGGCTTATTCGTTCAACTTATATGATATCGAAACGGAACAATGGTAGCGTGAGTTAGACGACTACTAACGCCATCTATCGGCGGTCATGACAACTTTTATCGATTTAAACACTAACACCCAACATTGTGTTACTTTAGTTCAACTTACATGCCGCTTAGTATACCTACTTTACTTTAATGCGCTTACTATAGCTTCATTGATGACGCTCCCTTTATGCGGGCAACGGAAGTGGAAGGACTGCGGGTGTGAAGTCGTGCGCGTGGGCCATCGCTATCCCTCTCCCGGCCCCCACGGACCATCGGAACGTGTTACGAACGAATTTGTCGCATTTGCAATCTATTTCGATGTTATTACAGTATTAATTTTAATAATAATAATAATAATAATTGCCGTGTGGCACCGGCAGAGCAGAATGTTGCCACCCCTATCTTCCCGAGGGTGTCGTAAGAGCGACTAAGGGACTTTGGAGAACCACTCGACATCTTCTGGTTCTCCGAAGAGCTAGCTGGCTCAAAAATACTAGCCTCCTTGGGGACCTGAGTGGACCCCAAGTGATGTAATTACCACTCACCCCACCTTATAAATGATGATGGACAACAATAATGATGAGCGACTAGGGCCGCTACCTGGGCCCTCGAGAAAGAGATATGGTGGCAAAGGAAAAAATATGCCGGACTCACCATGTGCCGTTCGTTGCATTTAAAAACAACAAATGATTCCTTTGGTTCTTGGGTTTGCTACAAAAAATCTTGTAAAAATAAAAACAAAATACCCAGAGCCAAAGGAACATATTTTGAAAATATCAAGATAGACATAAGGTATGTTTTCTATCTAATATATGCATACGCCCATGGTTTTAACCAAGATACCACAATTCACGAGGACCCATTAAAAGAAGAGGGAAAATGTTTATCCCGAGCCACCATATCGGACTGGTTTAATTATTGCAGGGAAGCGGTTGTACTATATTTTATAAACCAACAAGAAAGTATAGGAAAAATTGGAGGACCTAATAAAATAGTTCAGATTGACGAATCCAAGTTTGGCAAGAGAAAATATAATAAAGGTAATTATTAGACTTTTATAAAATTAATAAAGACAAACAAGGTTACTCTTCTTGATCTATTGATCTATTCATTATACAATTAATTATTGTCTTTTATTGTTTCGGGTCGGGATATAGAAGGACATTGGGTTATTGGAATGATTGAAGATGGATCTGAAGACTTGAGATTGGAGTTGTGCCCGGATCATATTCAGAGTGCTGATGTGTTGGTGCCCCATATCAAGAAACATGTAGAAGTTGCACCACAATACACACAACTTTTGGCTGCATACGACTGCCGTAGTCATCACGGGTACATCCACAAGAAAGTTAATCATGCAAATCCAGATAACCCCTTTGTTGCTCCGGTTGGGACTCATACTCAAAGAATAGTCCCAATGGAGAGGGGTAAAAAGATTCTTCAAAAAAGAAAATTATATAACCCTAATAATTTTGCCGACTTAGTCATGGAATATATGTGGAGGAGAAATGTTGTAAAATATAAATTACAAACCCATTCATTAATTTGTTGGAAGCAATTACGTTTGTATATAATATAAATAAATAATTTTAAAGTTTTTAGTATCATTTATGCGCGTGTGAATTTGGACGGTAAAATTATTCTGAATATTGAAGTTCATAGTAGTGTGGTAGCTGGTAGCGGCTTGCGGTGGCCTGCAGACAGGTGAATACATAGAACACACAATTCTCGACCTACACCGACACATTACACACTTGCTCGCCCGTCAGCTGAGGTCAACCAACCCAGGTCAGCTCGCGACACTTCGGACCGTGAGTGTCCGTTGCCTATCTAACTAATTGTATAAAGGCTTTCGTTTCGCGGTGTAGCGCCGTATTACGAATGCCCGTCTGCCCACTCTGATTAGTTGATGGGCCCCTGATCCACTCGCGTGGAAGCCGGAGGATTGCCTCCACCATCATCGCTGCCCGTGACTACCAAGAGCTGAAAGATGCGATCCGTGCAGCACAAAATGACGAATCCTCGCAGCCAACGGGTCAAACAATAATGAATATTATGAGGTATGGCAGGAAACAGAAACCAGTATGCACGATACGTTCCACGATACAGGTCTAAAGATAGGTATTACAATTCATATGGCCATAATCATAACCATAATTATAATCAAAAGGCCCCAAGTACTCAACATGGACAATATTCTTATTACCTCCTTATCACTGCGAATAAATTCGCGGGAAAGAATTGAAAAAAGATTTTTATAACAATTTGCAAGTATTTTTGCACAGGCACAGCTACGAACCTGAACAAACAAGACGAGAGAACGAATACGCAATATAATAACAGCCACCATCAACATCATCTTCATCATAATTTGCGCATTCAGTCCATACCATTGTAAGTTGAATCCAATAGAATTAATATAGACACAAAATCACATGTCGGGGAAAATTTCAGCATTAGTCCAGATGAGTCTCCATCGATTGTTTTTTCAATTTATTATTTAACTCCCAGTTTATGTCCGTGTTAGTATCGAGCATAAATACTCATGGTTTACGCCTAATGATAAAAAGTTCAGGCGGTTCCAATACTAGGACTTTATAATGGAATAACACCAAACGAAGACGAAAAAAGTATTTTCTTGGCATTGATTACTGGAGTAGACATGTATAATAGGACCTGCCTTTTTAAAAAATCATGTCCCTGGACCGTTTTCTGTTAATACTTCGCAATTTAACTTTTTCCGATAATAATTCATATAATAACACTGGTGCCAACAGATGTCAAAACAATAATGGTTTTTTAACTCGCTCATGAAAACTTTAGTAAATCCTCCTAAAAATTTAACAATTGACGAAAGTATTGTGCTATGGCGAGGACGATTAAGTAGACAATATATCAAAGGCCACTGGGCGGCGTTGATCGTAAAGATCAGATGATCCATGCACTTTTTCCATAGAAGGCCATCGCCAGATCAGGAGTCTGTGCCCGAACCGACTCCCTCAACATCTGCAGCTGCTGCATCAGAGGCAGGTACTTTGTTATATTAAAAGAATATTTACCACATCAAGACTGTGTTAGGAGTGGGTACGAGAACCATCTCTAGGTGTTGAGTCTGGACTCTGTACTGAGCTGTTGAGGCTCAAGTTGTGAAAAAGTATCACACACCAAGTGTCTTAAAACAAACATACCGAGTAAATCATCCCATTGTGTTATGTTACAGATCTGCTTCCGTCACCGGAGCAGCTCAGTCCCGAGCCGAGCCGGCATCAACAGCACTAATGGGCTCTTCACCACGGTACATGGAGTCATGGGAAACAACCATGGAGTTGGGGTCACCCACCAATGTTACAGGTACCCCACAAATTACTTTATAAGGACAAACTTTTGGCATCTGCAGTTGAATGTCACCAGGTTCCCCTACTGACAACCAGCGTCGACGCCTCCTGTGATCAGAAGGCTGGCCAATATTTAGGTCAAAGAGTCACTTTCAGCCCATAAAGTGTGCCCCACAGCCTTGTGGACACTTTACCAATGAACATCGATTCGGAGGAATTCTACAACGACAAGTCTTTTGATTTATTTTTAATTTAATAAAAGGAATAATATTTCCATTTGTTCAATTTGTTAAAATTAAAAAGAACCGGAGATCTGTGGGGCATGTCAGTGAAAGTAATATCTAATATAATTGATGTAATTGCTCCCCACTTAGCCATTATTTTTAATGAATGTGTGGACTTAGGTATTTTTCCGAACCTAATGAAGCATGGCAAATTGATACCACTTTTTAAATCAGGAGACAAATCAGATCTTAATAATTATAGACCGATTACAATATTGCCAACACTTAGCAAGGTCTTTGAAAAAATCATATTAAATCAACTTTTATGTCATTTTAATTTAAATAACTTGTTTCATCCTGAACAGTATGGTTTTACAAAAGGTCGCAATACAACTGATGCAGGGGCTAAACTTTTAAAACATATTTATGAAGCATGGGAAGGTTCTAAGAATGCTATTGGTGTGTTCTGTGATCTGTCCAAGGCGTTCGATTGTGTTGACCATAACACCCTTCTACTCAAGTTAAGCCACTATGGCATCAAAAGTGTTGCACTCGATCTCATTGCCTCTTATCTCAGTGATAGAACGCAGAAGGTATGCATAAATGATATAAAGTCGCACGGTTCCACTACCATAATGGGCGTCCCACAGGGTTCAATTCTGGGTCCTTTTCTATTTTTAGTGTACATAAACGATTTACCATACCATGTCAGCGGCATATGTGAGATTGTACTGTTTGCTGATGACACATCCTTAATTTTTAAGTCCGACAGAAATAAAGATAACTCTGACGACGTAAACCGTGCCATATCGCATGTGTCGCATTGGTTCACTGCAAATAATCTACTTTTGAATGCCAAGAAAACTAAATGTATTGAGTTTTCATTGCCAAATGTTAAAAAATTAGATAAGTCTATAATAATGATCGATGGTGAAACACTGGAAATGGAGAGTTCCACAGTTTTCCTGGGAGTTACCTTGGATTGTAAACTTCAGTGGGGTGCTCATATAGAAAAACTGTCTGGTAAACTTAGCTCAGCGGCATTTGCCGTGAGAAAAATAAGACAGTTTACTGATGTTGATACAGCTAGGCTCGTTTATTTTGCGTACTTTCACAGCGTAATGTCTTACGGTATTTTATTGTGGGGCAAGGCTGCCGATATACAATCTATATTTGTTCTTCAAAAAAGAGCAATTCGAGCAATATATCAATTAAAATCACGCGAGTCCCTTCGTCAAAAGTTTAAAGAAATAGGTATACTAACAGTAGCCTGTCAATATATATATAACAGTATAGTATTTGTAAGACAAAATATTAATTTGTACAAACGAAAAGGAGATTTAAACCCACGTCTTACTAGACACGGGCATAAGTTAGTTATTTCTGCATATCGTCTCCAAAGAGTAAAAAAATCTTTTGTAGGTTTGGGTGTACTCTTCTATAATAAGATCCCCAAGACTGTGATGGACCTGCCAATGCATAGCTTTAAGCAATGTGTTAAAAAACATCTACTTAGTCGAGGGTACTACAACATTGATGAGTTCCTTAATGATAAAGATGCTTGGAGGTCGTTGGATCAGCTTCCACCTTCACACAGAAAGTAAAACTATAAAAAATGTAAACAATAATTGTTATTAATTGTAAATTATAATACTGTATGACTTTTTCAAAAGAGCAACTGTTGAGTTTCTTGCCGGTATCTTCTCAGCAGAACCTGCCTTCCGAACCGGTGGTAGAATCTTTACAAATAGTCAACTGACGTGTCAAACGTGCTTGTAAACTGAGCCTACTTGAAATAAATGATTTTTGATTTTGATTTTTTGATTTTGATTTATTTTTGTTAAATATAAAATGTAGGTAGTATTTAGGTAGTTATTTATATAATAGTTTTAATAACAAAGATCAAGACAATAGCTCAACCTTTAGAAAATTTAAAAAGATAATTATAATAATTATAAAGTTATCAATATAATAACAGCTAACAAACACATCTTAGTTATTGTTTTGCGCATTCATTCCATACCATTGTAAGTTGAATCCAATAGAATTAATATAGACACAATTAAAATCTCATGTCGGGAAAAATAAATGATCTTTGAAATAAACGGTCTTACAGATTTGATCCAAAGAACTAGACCAAACCAGAACGGTGTCATGATTTACAAACCAAGTAAAACACACACACATACATCGACTTCTGCGCTTACCTCCCTATCACTGCGAATTAAATCCCATAGAAAAAATATAAGGCAGTTCACGCGGCAGAATTGAAAAAATCCTACACCTGACGAAGGTGAAAGAAGGATGAACTGCACCGCAGTCTCTGCAGACGTTCCCATTCAGTAGAGTACTTTAATGCGCTTACTATAGCTTCATTGATGACGCTCCCTTTATGCGGGCAACGGAAGTGGAAGGACTGCGGGTGTGAAGTCGTGCGCGTGGGCCATCGCTATCCCTCTCCCGGCCCCCACGGACCATCGGAACGTGTTACGAACGAATTTGTCAAGCTATATACCTACCTACTTTAGACGTACCTACCTTGTCGTATATACTCTGCTACCCGAAGAACTTAATGTTGAAGAAAATATTAATTTTTATAGCAAACTCGACGAGGTTCATTCGTATGTCAGGATCTTGATTTATTCTTCTTCCTATATCTACAGAGAGGTTTTTACAGTGTACCGCGCTAACCATTTAACCTGCAATCTATTTCGATGTTATTACAGTATTAATTTTAATAATAATAATAATAATAATAATAATTGCCGTGTGGCACCGGCAGAGCAGAATGTTGCCACCCCTATCTTCCCGAGGGTGTCGTAAGAGGCGACTAAGGGACTTTGGAGAACCACTGAACATTTTCTGGTTCTCCGAAGAGCTAGCTGGCTCAAAAATACTAGCCTCCTTGGGGACCTGAGTGGACCCCAAGTGATGTAATTACCACTCACCCCACCTTATAAATGATGATGGACAACAATAATGATGAGCGACTAGGGCCGCTACCTGGGCCCTCGAGAAAGAGATATGGTGGCAAAGGAAAAAATATGCCGGACTCACCATGTGCCGTTCGTTGCATTTAAAAACAACAAATGATTCCTTTGGTTCTTGGGTTTGCTACAAAAAATCTTGTAAAAATAAAAACAAAATACCCAGAGCCAAAGGAACATATTTTGAAAATATCAAGATAGACATAAGGCATGTTTTCTATCTAATATATGCATACGCCCATGGTTTTAACCAAGATACCACAATTCACGAGGACCCATTAAAAGAAGAGGGAAAATGTTTATCCCGAGCCACCATATCGGACTGGTTTAATTATTGCAAGGAAGCGGTTGCACTATATTTTATAAACCAACAAGAAAGTATAGGAAAAATTGGAGGACCTAATAAAATAGTTCAGATTGACAAATCCAAGTTTGGCAAGAGAAAATATAATAAAGGTAATTATTAGACTTTTAAAAAATTAATAAAGCCAAACAAGGTTACTCTTCTTGATCTATTGATCTATTCATAATACAATTAATTATTGTCTTTAATTGTTTCAGGTCGGCATATAGAAGGACATTGGGTTATTGGAATGATTGAAGATGGATCTGAAGACTTCAGATTGGAGGTGTGCCCGGATCATATTCGGAGTGCTGATGTGTTGGTGCCCCATATCAAGAAACATGTAGAAGTTGCACCACAATACACACAACTTTTGGCTGCATACGACTGCCGTAGTCATCACGGGTACATCCACAAGAAAGTTAATCATGCAGATCCAGATAACCCCTTTATTGCTCCGGTTGGGACTCATACTCAAAGAATAGTCCCAATGGAAAGGGGTAAAAAGATTCTTCAAAAAAGAAAATTATAATAACCCTAATAATTTTGCCGACCTAGTCATGGAATATATGTGGAGGAGAAATGTTGTAAAATATAAAGACCCATTTATTAATTTGTTGGAAGCAATTACGTTTGTATTAATATAAATAAATAATTTTAAAGTATTTAGTATCATTTATGCGCGTGTGAATTTGGACGGTAAAATTATTCTGAATATTGAAGTTCATAGTAGTGTGGTAGCTGGTAGCGGCTTGCGGTGGCCTGCAGACAGGTGAATACATAGAACACACAATTCTCGACCTACACCGACACATTACACACTTGTTCGCCCGTCAGCTGAGGTCAACCAACCCAGGTCAGCTCGCGACACTTCGGACCGTGAGTGTCCGTTGCCTATCTAACTAATTGTATAAAGGCTTTCGTTTCGCGGTGTAGCGCCGTATTACGAATGCCCGTCTGCCCACTCTGATTAGTTGATGGGCCCCTGATCCACTCGCGTGGAAGCCGGAGAATTGCCTCCACCATCATCGCTGCCCGTGACTACCAAGAGCTGAAGGATGCGATCCGTGCAGCACAAAATGACAAATCCTCGCAGCCAACGGGTCAAACAATAATGAATATTATGAGGTATGGCAAGAAACAGAAACCAGTATGCACGATACGTTCCACGATACAGGTCTAAAGACAGGTATTACAATTCATATGGCCATAATCATAACCATAATTATAATCAAAAGGCCCCAAGTACTCAACATGGAAAATATTCTTATAACCTCCTTATCACTGCGAATAAATTCGCGGGAAAGAATTGAAAAAAGATTTTTATAACAATTTGCAAGTATTTTTGCACAGGCACAGCTACGAACCTGAACAAACAAGACGAGAGAACGAATACGCAATATAATAACAGCCACCATCAACATCATCTTCATCATAATTTGCGCATTCAGTCCATACCATTGTAAGTTGAATCCAATAGAATTAATATAGACACAATTAAAATCACATGTCGGGGAAAATTTCAGCATTGGTCCAGATGAGTCCCGGTCCAGATGAGTCCCCATCGATTATTTTTTCAATTTATTATTTAACTCCCAGTTTATGTCCGTGTTAGTATCGAGCATAAATACTCATGGTTTACGCCTAATGATAAAAAGTTCAGGCGGTTCCAATACTAGGACTTTATAATGGAATAACACCAAACGAAGACGAAATACGTATTTTCTTGGCATTACTTTTTCATATCTGCCATATAACATTAAACAGGCTCAATGATTACTGGAGTAGGTACGTATAATAGGACCTGCCTTTTTAAAAAATCATGTCCCTGGAACGTTTTCTGTTAATACTTCGCAATTTAACTTTTTCCGATAATAATTCATACAATAACACTGGTCCCAACAGATGGCAAAACAATAATGGTTTTTTAACTCGCTCATGAAAACTTTAGTAAATCCTCCTAAAAATTTAACAATTGACGAAAGTATTGTGCTATGGCGAGGACGATTAAGTAGACACTATATCAAAGGCAACTGGGCGGCGTTGATCGTAAAGATCAGATGATCCATGCACTTTTTTTCCATAGAAGGCCATCGCCGGATCAGGAGTCTGTGCCCGAACCGACTCCCTCAAAATCTGCAGCTGCTGCATCAGAAGCAGGTACTTTGTTATATTAAAAGAATATTTGCCACATCAAGACTGTGTTAGGAGTGGGTACGAGAACCATCTCTAGGTGTTGAGTCTGGACTCTGTACCACTGAGCTGTTGAGGCTCAAGTTGTGAAAAAGTATCACACACCAAGTGTCTTAAAACAAACATACCGAGTAAATCATCCCATTGTGTTATGTTACAGATCTGCTTCCGTCACCGGAGCAGCTCAGTCCCGAGCCGAGCCGGCATCAACAGCACTAATGGGCTCTTCACCACGGTACATGGAGTCATGGGAAACAACCATGGAGTTGGGGTCACCCAACACTGTTACAGGTACCCCACAAATTACTTTATAAGGACAAACTTTTGGAATCTGCAGTTGAATGTCACCAGGTTCCTCTACTGACAACCAGCGTCGACGCCTCCTGTGATCAGAAGGCTGGCCAATATTTAGGTGAAAGAGTCATTTTCAGCCCATAAAGTGTGCCCCACAGCCTCGTGGACACTTTACCAATGAACATCGATTCGGAGGAATTCTACAACGACAAGTCTTTTGATTTATTTTTAATTTAATAAAAGGAATAATATTTCCATTTATTTTTGTTAAATATAAAATGTAGGTAGTATTTAGGTAATTGTAATAGTTTTAATAACAAAGATCAAGACAATAGCTCAACCTTTAAAAAATTGAAAAAGATAATTATAATAATTATAAAGTTATCAATATAATAACAGCTAACAAACACATCTTAGTTATTGTTTTGCGCATTCATTCCATACCATTGTAAGTTGAATCCAATAGAATTAATATAGACACAATTAAAATCTCATGTCGGGAAAAATAAATGATCTTTGAAATAAACGGTCTTACAGATTTGATCCAAAGAACTAGACCAAACCAGAACGGTGTCATGATTTACAAACCAAGTAAAACACACACATACATCGACTTCTGCGCTTACCTCCCTATCACTGCGAATTAAATCCCATAGAAAAAATATAAGGCAGTTCGCGCGACTGAATTGAAAAAATCCTATACCTGACGAAGGTGAACGAAGGATGAACTGCACCGCAGTCTCTGCAGACGTTCCCATTCAGTGGAGTCAGCGTTGGTCCAGTTGAGTCCACGTCGATATTTTCAATTTATTATTTAACTCCACATTATCTTAGTATCAGGCATAAGCAGTCATGATTTACGCCATAGGTTAAAAAGTTCAGGCGACCACAATAGTAGAGCTTTAAAATGGAATAACACCAACGAAGACGAAATTCATATTTTCTTGGCATTACTTTTTCATAAGATCCATATAATATTTAATAGGCTCAATGATTACTGGAATAAAGATGTATTATATGACTTGCCTTTAAAAAAAATCATGTCCCGGGACCGTTTTCTGTTAATACTTCGCAATCTAACTTTTTCCGATAAAAATTCATACACTTTGTAATAGTGTCGCATTAGCAGAAAAATTGTTGCAACAACAAATCTGACAGGCACGCTAAGAGCTAATGGAATAAGGAATCCAATGATAACAAGTCGAGGATCGTTAGAGGTACATTGCTTACTAGATATTTACGTGGTGTATGCGTCACAAATTGTAGGGATAAAAGGAATGTATTGATGATTTGAAAATTTATTAAAAGAAAGAAAAGTATTTTCATAGGCCCAAGGACTGGAATCAAGGACCTTGTGTAAAAGCCACTTAGTCTAACTATTGGATTTGAACAACAAGGTATCTAATTGACTTAACGACTAGCCAACCCTAGTTGAGAGAGTCAAAAGTTTTCTACTAAATTCCTCTAATGTTTTTGAAATAGTTTTAAAAAAGGAGTATCAGCTGTCTTTTGAAAATGCACTAATATTCCCCTTTAAACCTGTACTATTTTTAACAACCAAATTTTTTCTGAAAATTTATTAAAAGAAAGAAAAGTCCTTAAGTAAATACCTTGTTGGTTGGATTGGACCAACAAGGTATTTATTTAAGGACTAGCCAACATTAATTGATAGAGTCAAAAGTTTTCCACTAAATTCTTCAATGTTATTGAATTGTTTTTAAAAAAAGAAATATCAGCTGTCTTTTGAAAATGAGTAATATTTTCCTCTTTAACATTACACTACTTTCCACAACCAATTTTTTTCTGAAAATTTATTAAAAGAAAGAAGTCTTCTCATAGGCCGAAGGACTGGAACCAAGGACCTTGGGATATAAAGCCACTTAGGACTAACTATTGGATTGGAACAACAAGGTATCTAATTGACTTAACAACTAGCCAACCCTAATTGAGAGAGTCAAAAGTTTTCAACTCTATTCCTCTATGTTTTGGAGGTAGTTTTAAAAAAGGAGTATCAGCTGTCTTTTGAAAATGCACTAATATTCCCCTTTAATCCTGTACTATTTTTACAACTAAATTTTTTCTGAAAATTTATTAAAAGAAAGAAAAGTATTTTCATAGGCCCAAGGACGTTGGAATTTAAAGCCACTTAGGACTACCTATTGGATTGGACCAACAAGGTATTTACTTAACGACTAGCCAACCCTAATTGAGAGAGTCAAAAGTTTTCCACTAAATTCTTCAATGTTTTTGAATTGATTTTAAAAAAAGAAATATCAGCTGTCTTTTGAAAATGAGTAATATTCCTCTTTAATATTACACTACTTTCCACAACCAATTTTTTTCTTATTTATTTATTTATTTATTTATTTATTTGTAACGCCAACAATGACAGCAGAAAACATTATATATAAGTGAGTTACAAAATTCTTGAACTACTGCAGCCATCTTTTACAGGCATTCACAACACTGCAGAGTCCGGTTAAAAACTTAAAATAAAAGATTAACCTACAATCTAAAATAATTTACCAAAAAATTTACAATAATAAAAAAATAATTAAAATGTCAAAATCAAGAAGGTTTACAATATTAATTAAAATGTCAAAATCAAGAAAGTTTACAATACTAATTAAAGTGTCAAAATCAAATAATTGAGTTTAAGAAAGGGATGTCATTAATTAATACATAAGCTAAAGTTAAAATTTAAAATAAATGTCACTTCAAGTTAAAAAAAAAATATATAAAAATAAACAATAATACAATTAATTAATAAAAATAACAATAATAATAATATTTACAGAAATGATGTCAATTTCCTTTTAAAACTAAACAAGGTGTCCTGAAAGATATCAATATCATGGCGGGTCAGACTGTTGTATCCGTTAATAAACCGATTTATTGGAGAATTCCTGCCTAGGTTACTATGTGAGAAGTGAGGTATAAAAGTTATTGGTAGGGGTCGTCTTGGATTTCGTCGCTGTGTATTAAGGTTTACCTCATACAACAGGTCCGGAGAATCTATTGAGCTATTGACTATTTTGTATAAGGTAACAAGATCCGCTACACGCCTACGTTTATCAAGGGATTGCATTTTATAGTGGTGTAATCTTGTTTTGTAATCTGCTCTGTATTGAGAAGTGGGATCCTTGAAAGCGAGATACCTGGTAAAGGAACGCTGTATACGCTCAATTCTTTCCGTATGTGTTTTATAGTGCGGGTTCCATGCCGAGACTGCATACTCCAGAATACTTCGAATCAAAGCGTAATATAAGTGTAAAATTGAGTCAGTTGTTCTGAAATCTTTGGTATTACGTTTAATGAACCCCAACAATTTCCATGCTCTAGCGAGTATTTGGTCGATATGGTCTTTAAATGTAAGTTTGGTATCAATCATAATACCGAGATCCCTTATAACTGTGACCTTAAAATTGTGACTTAAAATTTATTAAAAGAAAGAAAAGTGATCCAAGTCTAACTTTTGGATTGGACGAACAAGGTATCTAGTTTACTTAACGACTAGCCAACACTAATTGAGAGAGTCAAAAGTTTTCAACTATATTCCTCTATGTTTTTGAGGTAGTTTTAAAAAAGGAATATCAGCTGTCTTTTGAAAATCCACTAATATTCCTCTTTAAACCTGTACTATTTTAAACAACCAAATTTTTTCTGAAAATTTATTAAAAGAAAGAAAAGTATTTTCACAGGCCCAAGGACTGGAATCACGGACCTTGTGTCAAAGCCACTTAGTCTAACTATTGGATTGGAACAACAAGGTATCTAATTGACTTAACGACTAGCCAACCCTAATTGAGAGAGTCAAAAATTTTCTATTAAATTCCTCAATGTTTTTGAAATAGTTTTAAAAAAGGAATATCAGCAGTCTTTTGTAAATGACTAATATACCCTTTTAATCTTGTACTACTTTTAACAACCAAATTTTTTTTGAAAATTTATTAAAATAAAGAAAAGTCTTCTCATAGGCTGAAGGACTGGAATCAAGGACCATGGGATTTAAAGCCACTTAGGACTAACTATTGGATTGGACCAACAAGGTACCTAGTTGACTTAACGACTGGCCAATGTTTTTGAATTGTTTTTAAAAAGGAATATCAGCAGTCTTTTGTAAATAACTAATATTCCCTTTTAATCTTGTACTACTTTTAACAACCAAATTTTTTTGAAAATTTATTAAAAGAAAGAAAATTCTTCTCATAGGCCGAAGGACTGGAAACAAGGACCTTGTGATTTAAAGGCACTTAAGACTAACTATTGGACCAACAAGGTCCACTAGTGAGTCTTAAGTGGCGACTTGCCAACCCTAATTAAGGGAGTCAACATTTTCAACTAAATTCCTCAATATTTTTGAGGTAGTTTAAAAAAAAGAATATTAGCATCAAATGACTAATATTCCTCTTTAATATTGTAATACTTTAAACAAAAAAAAATCTGAAAATTTATTAAAAGAAAGAAAAGTCACTCATAGGCCGAAGGACTGGAAACAAGGACCTTGTGACAAAACCACTTAGTCTAAATATTGGATTGAACCAACAAGGTATCTAGTTTACTTAACGACTAGCCAACCCTAATTGATAGAGTCAAAAGTTTTCAACTAAATTCTTCATAGCTTTAGAGGTAGTTTAAAAAAGAAAGATCAGCTGTCTTTTGAAAATGACTAATATTCGTCTTTAATATTGTACTACTTTCAACAACCAAATTTTTTCTGAATATTTATTAAAAGAAAGAAAAGTATTTTCATAGGCCCAAGGACTGGAACCAAGGACCTTGGGATTTAAAGCCACTTGGACTAACTATCCAACAAGGTACCTAGTTTACTTAACGTCTAGCCAACCCTAATTGAGAGAGTCAAAAGTTTTCTACTAAATTCCTCAATGTTTTTGAAATAGTTTTAAAAAAGGAATATCATCAGTCTTTTGTAAATAACTAATATTCCCTTTTAATCTTGTACTACTTTTAACAACCAAATTTTTTTTGAAAATTTATTAAAATAAAGAAAAGTCTTCTCATAGGCCGAAGGACTGGAACCAAGGACGTTGGAATTTAAAGCCACTTAGGACTGCCTATTGGATTGGACCAACAAGGTATTTACTTAACAACTAGCCAACCCTAATTGATAGAGTCAAACGTTTTCCACTAAATTCCTCAATGTTTTTAAATTGTTTCTAAAAAGGAATATCAGCTGTCTTTTGAAAATGATTAATATTCGTTTTTAATCTTGTACTACTTTTAACAACCAAATTTTTTTTGAAAATTTATTAAAATAAAGAAAAGTCTTCTCATAGGCCGAAGGACTGGAACCAAGGACCTTGGAATTTAAAGCCACTTTAGACTAACTATTGGATTGGACCAACAATGTACCTCATTGACTAAACGACTGGCCAACCCTAATTGAGAGAGTCAAAAGTTTTCCACTAAATTCCTCAATGTTTTTGAATTGTTTTTAAAAAGGAATATCAGCAGTCTTTTGAAAATGAGTAATATTCCCCTTTAATCTTGTACTACTTTTAACAACGTACAACAACAAGAAAGAAAAGTCTTCTCATAGGCCCAAGGACTGGAAGGACCTAGTGATTAAGCCACTTAGTCTAACTATTGGATTGAACCAACAAGGTATCTAGTTTACTTAACGACTAGCCAACCCTAATTGAGAGTTAAAAGTTTTGAACTAAATTTTTCAATATTTTTGAGGTAGTTTTAAAAAAGGAATATTAGTTGTCTTATGAAAATTACTAATATTCCTTTTTAATCTTGTACTACTTTTAACAACCAAATTTTTTTTGAAAATTTATTAAAAGAAAGAAAAGTTATTTTCATAGGCCCAAGGACTGGAACCAAGGACGTTGGAATTTAAAGCCAGTTAGGACTACCTATTGGATAGGACAAACAAGGTATTTACTTAAGGACTAGCCAACCCTAATTGAGAGAGTCAAAAGTTTTCAACTAAATTCCTCAATGTTTTTGAATTGTTTTTAAAAAGGAATATCAGCAGTCTTTTGTAAATAACTAATATTCCCTTTTAATCTTGTACTACTTTTAACAACCAAATTTTTTTTGAAAATTTATTAAAAGAAAGAAAAGTTATTTTCATAGGCCCAAGGACTGGAACCAAGGACGTTGGAATTTAAAGCCAGTTAGGACTACCTATTGGATTGGACCAACAAGGTATTTACTTAACGACTAGCCAACCCTAATTGATAGAGTCAAACGTTTTCCACTAAATTCCTCAATGTTTTTGAAATAGTTTTAAAAAAGGAATATCATCAGTCTTTTGTAAATAACTAATATTCCCTTTTAATCTTGTACTACTTTTAACAACCAAATTTTTTTTGAAAATTTATTAAAATAAAGAAAAGTCTTCTCATAGGCCGAAGGACTGGAACCAAGGACGTTGGAATTTAAAGCCACTTAGGACTGCCTATTGGATTGGACCAACAAGGTATTTACTTAACGACTAGCCAACCCTAATTGATAGAGTCAAACGTTTTCCACTAAATTCCTGAATGTTTTTGAATTGTTTTTAAAAAGGAATATCAGCTGTCTTTTGAAAATGATCAATATTCCCCTTTAATCCTGTACTACTTTTAACAACCAAATTTTTTTCTGAAAATTTATTAGAAAGAAAGGAAGAAAATTATCACAACAGAATTCAGAACATTCTAACCGAATATGGGATTAAAGCTTGCTAGACACGGGTTGCGGCCAACAGGGTGCAGTGGAAGCAGTTGGAGGAGGCCTATGTTAGGAGACACTATGAACTGCGGGACATGTGTGAAATAAAAGGCTATCTATTTATACATATATGGGATTAAAGAAGCTACCAAGTGCCTTCTTCTGCATATTCAGTCACCAAGGCTATCTATATCTATATGGGATTATAGATTCTACCAAATGCAATCTTCTGTATATTCAGACACGACTAATGCTAGTTTCCACAATGAGTTTTATCAATTTGATGAAACTTATGCGGAATCTTGACAACAAGTACCATTATCAGCTCCCATGATGTCTACATCACAATCAATCTTTGCTGCAACATATTTTAAAGTGCATAATCTCAACCCTGCGCCGGATTTTGTGAAGCACTAATGACATTGTAGCAGCTGCGATGTTTGCAGCTTTGCAGACATATGGAAGACAACAAAGTTAATGTTAAATTAAACTCTGGGGAACCACAACTCAAACACAGAGATTTTACAAAGGTTTCAGTCTAAGATGCTGAGAATAATTGTGAACGCAACCTGGTTTGTAACTAACCAGCAATTACACCATGACCTACAAATAAGACCTATAAATAATTCTTTTATTTCTGCTAGGGTACAATGACTGATCCTGGGCTCCATACAATTTTGGACCATCTTCTTTACAATAGGAACTAAACAGACATTAACAAACACTTAACATATAAAGGATGTGGGAATTTAGGAGGAAGAACATCAAGGGGTGGAGAAGTTTAGGGCAAGAGAAGCCTCATAGTACTGAATCTTCCCATTATCAATAGCGTAACAAGGTGTCAAAATGTTGTACATCCATTTTTAGAAGCATTCTGAATTCAGCAGGATCTTACCTAGGACCTCATTAATAACAGTGTGTGTAGCCTATATAATCATACCACACGTTTATTTCATTCTGAACTTGCACCAAAATTTTAACAGTTGAGAAAAAAATTACAACCCAACTTTACATTTACTGGGACAACTATCCAAATAGCACATCACTTTCACGAAATTCATAAATAGCTTCTCAAACGCCTAGAAACGTTTCGTTGAATACTAATAACTGTTGATTCTGGAGGCATAATGGTTATTTGATGAAAAATTGGAAACTGATAATTTTCATCCAACATGGCGCGCCCATCGATCGATGCGCGCCAACAAATTGAACAAAGCGAAGCGTGGCATCAGGCATGAAGAATCAATCGCATTTCATTTGAAAGCAGGAACACTATAAAAGAGCAAACATGGTCGATTTCCTTCCATAAAGTTAAATTCAACGCATTAGCCACTTTTCTTAGATATAGCCACTTTTACAAATATTACAACGTGAGTCGTGTCGTGAACAATTCCCAATGTATTATAGCTCTATGGTCGTGAAGTAATTAACAATTAATATACTTTTTTTTTTTAAACTTGAAACTGACAATGACAATTGACAACTGAGTGACAACCACAGAATACTAATACTCCGTCTGAGACAGTGAGACTGTATCTAATATTCTCATAGACTTAGAACATATCTATGGTTAGTTCACAGCATAGAGTAGTATAATACATTGGGTTCACAGATCACTATAGTTAGTTATTCGTCTGTGTCTTCATTTACGGCATGTTTTAACTTTTAGTATTTCGATAAAATATTACTTTAAATTACTAATTTTGAGTTACTTTTGTGTATAATATAAACTTCAAATATTTCACTATAAGAAATAAGATCTTTATAAGTGATTAATATATGCAACAGTGAAGCCGCGCACTCATTTGTATCCCGGCCTTAGGCCGGAGGTTTGTGATAGGGCCATGCCATGGGAACTTAGAAGAACGTGAAATCTTTATGAAGCAGCGCCATCTACATCCTAGATTTAAGATTCCATGATAGTAAATACAATTACATAGATACGTACGTACTAGAATGTTTTTAGAGATTAAACCCGTGTAAGTACGGAAAAAAAAACGAAAAAAAAGAATTATTTATCCTTTTAATTTTGACGCGTAATAGAAAGAATGTGTTTGTATTTCTAAAGCAATGGGATTATTAAAGAAAAACAGTAAGTGTACATTAATTTCAACGATTTTCCACATAGTCATTTGGCTTAGTGGTCCAAAACAAAGATACAATATAATAATCCTGAGTTCGAGCCCGGGGGTAGCAAAGGAAAACTTTTGTCTTTTTTTTTTTGTTTTTCTCAATTGGTTTCTTCAACTATTACAAAATCAAAAATGTCTCTCCTTTACAAAAAATATGCATTATTATTTTTATACTTTTTACTATACTAAAAATACCGTATCTAGTCACTAGATGGCGCTATCACATTCGTTCCGAAAAAAGTTCGAGTAGCCTATCTATTTCCAATAATACACTGTAATCTTTGGATAGGGCCTTCGAGCGTGACTTCGGCTGGACATTTCACCTCAGCACATAAAACCTCCGGTCGCGCACTGAATTCAGTGTTGCCAGAAGGTTACTTTTGTAACCTTTTAGGTGATTTTTTGACTGCATTGGTAACTTTTAGGTTACATTAATAAAAAGGTTACTTTTACGTGATATTTCGGAATTTTTAGAATTAACTTACAATTTCGTATATCTAAAACAGAACGGTCGTTAAATCAAGAAATGCGGACAAATGCTCAAGAACTCATCGATGTTTCTGTGTCAATCTCACTATAAATGAAGACGTTACAATTGACGTTGCGAAATAAGCAAGTTGCAGTCACATTGAATTTCTTAAAAAAATCAAGTATGAATTTAAGAAATTAACGTCTATTGTTTTTTAAATCCTTGCTCTTTAATTGTATTTTTCTTATCCCATAAGTAAAAGGCAAACAATCAGGGCCTTACTTAAGATGATTCTATTTACGAGTAAAATCTCCTTCGGTTTGTAGTAATTTAGTACTTGGCTAGTATTCGTAACAGACAGATATAAAAAAAAAAAACAAAATTACTTTAGCCCCCAGAGGCTGAAATGGTGGTTTAGCCATGCTGTGGAATGCAAAAAGCAAGAGTACTAGTAGTCAAAAGGTTACTTTTTACACAAAAAGGTTACTTTTTTAATATTTCGGGTAACTTCTCATAAGATCCAACTGGCAACACTGACTGAATTATACACCGGCATTCGGCCGGGGGTTTGTTGTAGGAACTCCGACTGTTGCTTCAGCTGGGCATTTCACCCAAGCACATAAAATGTGCAGCCGCGAACTCAATTGTGCACCGCACATGCACCTTCTATATTTGTGAAATGATTCGTCGTTATCAACCCATATTCGGCTAACTGCTGAGCTCGAGTCTCCTCTCAGAATGAGAGGGGTTAGGCCAATAGTCCACCACGCTGGCCCAATGCTGATTGGCAGACTTCACACAGGCAGAGAATTAAGAAAATTCTGTACAGATTTCCATCCGATGATTCCTCAATAAAGTGCAATAAAAAACATCCAACAGCAAAAGATCTATTTTTAGTTTTTATCACAGAGTAAAGATAACATAGTGAGTATTTACAAATAGCGCGGTGAAGCCGGTGAAACCCATACAAAAAACGTCACGCGTCTCCTTGACATCCGCTTATACAAACTTTTCAATTCACCATTTTCTTGAATAATATTAAAAATTAATGCAACGCTTGGTGTCGTACTGACCCGAGAATGTCTTCGTTTTTGCATTTTGTATTTGGAACGGCTACGACACCGTCGTGCCACCTATCTGCCCATTAATCTGTGCCCCAAGCTAATAACATTCATCTCAGAATACAGTAATCATTTAACTCAGTTTCAGAGTCTCAGAATAGTTTGAGTATATATGATATAGTAAATTAGTTGAATTTTTGCACAAAATGTAGCAACTCGCTTTGAAAACGAATCCAACGAAAACTCTTCCTTTCCTAAAATAAATCTAAAACTAATTGAGAATCAGTGCACTCTATTGGTACTTTCTTGTACCAATTGAAAAACTCTATTCTTGACTAGGTAGCATACCTAAGTATTTAATAAGGTAGTGCACAATGTATATACTAGATGGCGTTACTATATAATTATACGAGTTCGGATTTTTTCATAGATGGCGTTATCCTACTTCTGCTAATATTATAAACGCAAAAGTTTGTATGGATGTTTGTTACTCTTTAACGCCGCTACTACTGAAATAGATTTTACTCTGGATTAACCCATAGGCTACTTTTCGTCCCGATAAAATCCAAGTTTCCCGAGGGATTTGTGAAAAACTAAATTTCACGCAGGCAAAGTCGCGGCCCGCGGGTGTCCGCTAGTAGGATAAAAGCAAACAATATCAAAAACATAAACGACCATTAAAATACCCACATTTGTTAAAAAAATAAAAAGTCAAAACATTTTTTTCTCAGAATAGAAGTACCTCTAACTTTTCAGTTGTCTGTATTTTCAGAAATTAAATATCACGTGTCTCAAACGCTAAAGGTAAACATCGTGAGGAAACCTGCATTCCAGAGAATTTTCTTAATTCTCTGCCAATCTGCATTGGGCCAGCGTAGTGGACTATTGGCCTAACCTCTCTCATTCTGAGAGGAGACTCGAGCTCAGCAGTAAGCCGAATATGGGTTGATAATGATGATGATAATGATATATTTATATACTCATTATAAAGTAAAATTCTTGCACAAAATAAGGTACTCGCTTCGAAATCGAAAATTCTTCCTTTCTTACAATAATAATTCATATAAACCTAATTGACAAGTAGTGCACTCTATTGGTACACTCTTGAACCAGTTTCATAACTTTGCTCTATTCTTGAATGAGTAGCAGAGAGAGCATTACCAAAGTATTTATTAAGGTAGTGCATGATGTATATACTAGATGGCGTTACTAAATATGAGTTCCTAATAATTTTCATACATGGCGTTATAGGATGTTAGCAAACCAACAATATCAAAAACAACCATTAAAATATCTACTCTACAGGTAAAAAAAAGTAAAATTTTAGAATTTAAACTATCGTGAGTGTTATTCATATTAATTGATTATGAAACACGGCTAAAACTCACGTGACGTCACGTATGGGTTCGAAACTAGTCGGGCATACTCCGACGTAATATCACGTGAGTTTTAGCCGTGTTTCATAATCAATTAAAAGTAAAATTATTGCACAAAATGTAGGTACTCGCTTCGAAATCGAAAACTCATCCTTTCTTAAAATAATAATTAATATAAACCTAGCTGACAATCAGTGCACTCTATTGGTATAATCTTGTACTGGTTGAAAAACTTTGGTCTATTCTTATATGGAAAGCATTACCTAAGTATTTATTAAAGTAGTGCACACTGTATGTACTAGATGGCGTTACTAAATATGAGTTTCATTATTTCATAGTTGCATAAATAGATGGATGTAAGCAAACAAGCAAGATCAAAAATCAACCAATAAATGTAATTTAATTTTACCAACATTTCTTAAAAAAAGGGTTTCAAACAATCAAATCTTTATTTTTTAGAATATTCGTATACCTAGATAGATGATTTTACGTGATTTTTTTTTCTGTAACGTGTTGTACCCAAAAAGGTTTTCTGTAGTCCGTTCGAAACATCATAATAAGAAAATAGTTTTAAAATAAAAAAAAAACAGTTGAATTGAGAACGTGCTCCGTTGTTTTTAACCGACTTCCTATTCCCCGCACACCTCTCCGCTGCGAATCCTTGTAGCGATGCAATGCAATTATGCACACATACAAATTAGATGCACACATCCATCAATCGCGATTTGAATATACATATTGATTTTTATGATACATTCGGGTAATAGGCTCAACGTTAACTAACTTATACAGAAAAAGCAAAGATTGTCTGGATATTTGCGTAATTTTGTTTAAACGCACATACAAATCTAACGATCATTTCATTACCTAAGACGTCATTAGTTCGTGCCATTTTGTATGGGGCGTTTTCAGGGATCCGTGGCAGCGCCGCAAATCTGACCCTTTAAATCCCTGTAACTCCGAAAGTAATGATCGCAGATACCCTGTTACTTTTATGAAATTGCTTTACTATTAGCGTACTCTTAATTTATATACAATTTAAAAAACTGTCATCATCCCTATTAAAAAAACTGTTATCATCCCTGCCGGTAACTAGTTACCAGAGTAAAAAAAAATAATAAAAATTTTAATAAAAAAATACAACCGACTTCAAAACCTAAAAACGTACCCACTAAACTAAAAAGCGAAAAATAACATCATAATATGTTCCACCTGCTGATCAGTATGAAGGCGGTGCTAAGCCGGTGATGTATTAATTCAAGCCATGTGAGAATATCTTATAGATTTAGATTTTGCAGACAGTGTTGTTTCATGTGGTCCTGTCTGAAATGGCTTAAATTAAGACAACACCGGCTAAGCCTTCATACTGATCAGCAGGTAGAACATATTATGATGTTATTTTTCGCTAATTGCGTTTTGCTAATCACACTATTGAGTTTGGTAGGTATTGTATATAGTATGGCGGATGCAGATTTTGTATATGTATAATAAACACAATTCGATTATACATATGCCCGCGAGCCTATAGGTATAATATAATAATAAAAAACGTAAGTTGCATTACTTTTCTCTCGTTTACCGGAACTAGTAACAAGAACAACAAAAAAACGATTTATATCGATGACAGACACAATGACAGATTGACTCAGTAACACCTCTCCGTTGCGAATACTTGTACTGTGCTTGTAGCGATTCAATGCAATTATGCACAATGTGATGCACACATACATTTAGACGCACACGTCCATTAAAACCCGTGTTGTTATCTATAGTCGAATAATGAATTCTGCGATCTCTTTTGTTTTGAAGTTTCCAGTGATACCATTTTTTATCGAATCAAAAATAGTGATGTGACAAAGTGAACGATCATAATTCACTCAATATGTTCTGAACCAAATTAGTAAATAATTTTAATAAATAACAGTTACATGTCATTTATTAAGAAATTTCTCAGTTTATGGCTTAATAATAAATAAATAAAAATAAAATAAAAATAAAAAGCCTTTTATTTCCTATATAAATTTTACAATTAGGTACCTTAAACTAAAAAAATTAAACTAACAAAAACGAAAATTATTTACAATGTACCATTTTTGGTTCATAATCATATTTATACTGTTAGGAACCCCTCTCAGGTGAAGGCCTCTTCCAAGGATTGCCATTTCTCTCTATCTTGGGCAATTTGTTTCCATTGTGGTCCAGCTAACTTTTTGATGTCATCTTCCCAGCGTGTGTAGGGTCTACCCGTACGACGCTTGCCTGGTGGTCCCCGCCATGCTGTAGCTGATTTTGTCCATCTGTTGTCTTTCAGGCGAACAACATGTCCGGCCCATTTCCACTTTAATTTTTGTGCTTGTTGAAGAGCATCAATTGTTTTTGTTTTCGCTCTTATGTCTTTGTGCTTTATTTTTTGTATTCTTTTTATGTTCATCATGCTGCGTTCCATTCCCCTTTGACATACAACTATTCTGTTTTTTGTGTTATTTGTGAATTTCCAGGTTTGGCAAGCATATGTTAAACACGGGATAAGACACGAATCCATTACCTTCTTTTTTAGGTTTATAGGCATATCGCTTTTGAACACTTCCTTGAAGCTCCAGTATTTTGACCATGTGTTTTTAACTCTTCTTTCTATTTCCATCTCGTTGCTGTCTCTATTAAAACTAATTTGTTTTCCTAAATATATATATTGATCGACATATTCTAATGTTTCGTTTTCTATTTTTATGTTTGTTTTAATGTGGTTTGACATGGTTTTCGTTTTAGTGGCGTTCATTTCAAGGCCCACTTTTTTGCTTGCTATGTGGAGAGCTTCGATCATCTGTTGTAAACAAGAGCTGTTTTCAGATAACAAAACCAGATCATCTGCGAATCTCAGGTGACTTAAGTATTTTCCATTGATACTTATTCCTATATTGTTCCAGTCTAAGTTTTTTATTATGGACTCTAGTATTGCGATAAATATTTTGGGGGAGAGTGGGTCCCCTTGACGAACTCCTCTTTTTACACGAAAGCTTGGCCCGATAGTTTCTAGTTTTACCCTACTAGTACATCTGCTATATATATTCCTTAGGATCCTAATATAATCTTCTTCTACATTATGAGCTTTCAAAGTTTCCCATATGCTTTCATGTGAAACCGTATCAAATGCTTTTTGGTAATCAATGAAAGCTATATATAATGGTCTTTGATATTCTTGGTACTTTTCAATTATCAATTCTAAGGTTTGTATGTGGTCTATAGTAGAGAACCCTTTCCTAAAACCTGCTTGTTCGATAGGTTGTTGTTGTTCTAACGTAGTGGTTATTCTTTGGTTAATAATTGTAGCAAAGAGTTTGTAGAGAGTTGATAAAAGGCTTATTGGTCTATAGTTTCCAATGTCTTTGGGATCACCTTTTTTATAAATTAAAATAATGTTAGATTCTGACCATTGCGAAGGTGTTTCATATGTTTCTAAAATCATATTAAACAATTTGACTAATGGAGCAGCTAGTATCACTACGGCCGTCTTTAAGGCATCGTTTGTGATATAATCTGAACCCGGGCTTTTGTCGGATTTTAGCTTTTTTATGGACTCTATTACTTCACCGCAGGCTATCGGTTCTATGCAGTGTTGTGTCTGAGTGTGCGTCACGGTGTCGTCATAGGTATTATCAGACTTACTTACGGCACTATATAGTTGTTTGTAAAATTCTGTGGCAATATTTATAATGTCATTTCGTCCGTACGTAATTTTTCCTGTAGCTTTTAATCCATCAATCCATGTTCTTTTATATTGTAATTCTTTAAAGCCTTTTTTCAAGCTGCCTTTTTCTTCTAGGTGTCTCTTTATGACATTGGTTCTGTGTCTTATGTAGTCGGATTTGATATATTTACCTGTCAGCTTATATAGAGCTTTGAGTTCATTTTTCAGTGTTCTAGTTTTATTTTTTGTTTTTTGTAGTTCTTGTCTTCTTTTAATGAGGTTTTTTGACCGTTCTGATAGTATATTACTGTCTTTTGTTTCTAGGTTTGTCTGTCGTGCTTTTTGTAGGCTAATTTGTATACAGTTTATTATTTTGTCATGATAAATTTGCACTGTGTCTGCTGGATTTGAACAACACTGTAGCGAGGGCATGTGATATTTTAGCGATTCTATATACGATGCTATTTCTGGTTCTGTTTTTAGTGCGCTATATTTGTTGTTATTAGTATAGCTCGCTCTGCTTTTTATTGACTTCTCGAGTGTAATAACAGCTCTAAGTGGTCTATGATCAGATGGGTAGTTTATATTTAGAGTATCAATATTCTGAAACATTTGAGGTTGATTGGTCATAATGAAATCGATTTCATTTTTATAAAGACCATTTGGGGAGCACCATGTCCATCTTTTTTTTTAAATTTTTCTTGTAAAATGTATTGATAATCGATAACTTGTTCTCTAATGCAAAGTCTATGAGCCTTTGACCTCTGGTGTTTCTCTCTCCGTACCCATTTTGTTTCATTATCAAATACTCTTCTTTTAGTGGTTGACCTATTTTGGCATTAAAGTCTCCCATTATAATAAAATCTTTGTATGCTTGACCCATGGCTTTATAGATATCTTCATAAAAAACATCTATCTCCTTCTCACTTGCAGCTTCAGTAGGTGCATAAGTTTGCACAACAGTAAGTTTCTTAGTTGGGAAGTCAAAGTGTATCAGTGCTACTCGTTCTGATATACCGATATAGCTTGCTAGATATGGTTTTAGATATTTTTTAATTAGGAAGCCGACTCCGTATTTTCCTGGTGTTTGTCCTGTATGACAGAGAATAAAATCGTCATATTCTGCTACTTCATTGCCCATGCGTCTCATTTCCGATATTCCAATAATATCATACTTTATATTTAACAGGGCTTCGGTTAGTTCAATTATTCGTTCGTGTGATGATAGTGTTCGAGCATTGTAGGTAGTTATGTAGAACTTCTTTTGTTCCAAGATTATTGAGTTTTTTGATAAATTTGAATTTATCTCCTTTGGAAGGTAGTGGTCATTATCTTCCTCGGTGACCAGCCGTCTTGGAAGATTTGAGTTTGTATATTTTAATTTTTGTTTTTTATTTTTATTTGGTGTTAGTTGTCCGTACGGGTTATTGATAGTTAGTTGTCATTGCTTATTTGCTATTGTACTTGCATTAGATGGAAGGGAATTAGATCTAATCTTCATCAAGTCATAAGCATTCAGTCTGTTGGTATTGGATGTTTTTACATTTTGTTGTTTTCTTGGTTGTGTATTTTGTTGTGGTGATGTTGACATTTCTCTTTTCCTTTTGTCATTGTTTGTGCTACTTGGTTTCTCTTTAATTATTAGTTTGTCGAATTTTAAATAGGCGACATTACCTTTTTTCCTCTCCTCTGTTAGTTGCGCCTGTAACATTTTCCTTTTTTCTAAAACTTCTTTAGTGTAGTCTTCAGACACATACACGTTTTTAAAATTTTTCTTTCTTTTCATTACTTCGCTTTTCTTCCATTCGTTTACAAAGGAAAATAGGATAGGCCTTGGTTTATTACCTGAATTTTGTTTTTTTCCAATTCGATAAATTTTATTTACCTCATATTCTTCAAAATTTAGGTCCAAGTCGGATTTGATTATTGCCTTCACTTTATGAATTAGTTCTTGTGTAGATTTTTCATCTTCTGCCAGTCCGTAAATTATTAGGTTACTTTGCTTATTTCCTCTTTTCAGGCTTTCTATTTCTTTCTCAAGATATTCCAATTTTGATTTTAAGATTTTATTTTCTGCTATGATTGGTTGTAGTTTTTCGTCTAATTTCTCCAATATAGATTCTTTTAGTTCAACTGTTTGATTTCGCATTTCATTTTTCATTTTTTCAAACAAAAGTTGAAATTGATCTTCCATTTCTAGCTTGTAAAGTAATTTATATTTTTAATAAAACCGTAACAATTCCAATTAACGTTTTTCACGCGGACACAGTCTCGCGCGTCAGCTAGTCTTAGTTATAACGTCGGCGTCGATCAGTTTGCCGCGGAGACGGTGTGTACAGCGAGTGAGTCACGCAGCGCGGCTTACTGCGCCCGAGAATGATACTTGCGCGGTATGCGCAACGGCGCGAATCGCTTGCAGGCGGTGCGATGTACTGCCGGTACCCGACAGCTGACTGACCGTGATTTTGTACTTTTGTAGTTGGATGACAGTTACACTTTTAACTTGTAATATTTCTTAGCGTTATTGTTATTGTAGCTTCATTAAACGTACAAATGTGATATATTTTGTGTTCACTATGATAGTTTGTGATGAAATAATAGTATATAAACAGTGTTGTTTATGTTTTTATGATATATTAGTCACTTTATTTCGGTAAGCACGCACCACTTGTTTTAGAGCATTTGTTTACAAGTTTTCTTAGCTTAATGACTTTTTGATGTTTTTACGATAAATTACACTGTTTCGAGCAGAATTATCACTTTCTATTGTGGGAAAATCTTGAATTAATAATTTTTATCTCTGATAAATACGGAGCTAAGTGTTTCCGACTTTGACACCTGTCAAACACCATGACTTAATAATAAACGTAAAACCTATTTTGAGTCACAGTGATGAAAATAAAATTATGCTAAGACCTTATTTAAATTGACTAATAACTGAGACAAATAAAATTAAATGAATGTTTTTAATTAGCATTTATTATTTTAATAGATCCGATTTTTCATGTTATGTTATTAATGACTAGCAACGCCTGTGACTTCGTCCGCGTAAGTAAGTTACCTACTTCAGTATTATTGTATTCCGGAATTATTAAAGAACGAATGAAAAAAATACACAATAGCAAAGATTTTTTATTGTTTCTATAAAATTAACTTTTTATTTACTATCTCTATTAATAAAATATTGTTGCATAAATAGGGTAGTTGACTCATATCAATTTAATATACACAATATAATTTTTTTGTATTACATGGAATTAAGATTAATTTTTTTTTTTAATCCTATTTAAAATTGTTAAAACTCAATGTCATTTAATATGACATACGTTTAAACTGGATATTTTAAAATGAAGATAAGATGTAAAGAAATATTACAGGAGTTCCGATACCAACACATTAGTCCCTGCTCAGTATGAACCGTATGCACTCTCGTTGATCTTCGGAGTTCCAATTCATCATATTATGTTATTTTTTTTTGTCTCTACTTTTTCTTCATCTTTATTTTCATCATCAGACGATTCTAAACTTAGTGTTTGCGTTAGCTTAGGCTGTAGATATTTGTTTTAAATTGTAGTTTTTCGACCATCACAGAGTCGAACATTTGAATAGTCATTGTTTATTCAATGCAAACAAACAAACTATCAAATCTTTCCCCTATATAATATTAGTATGTATAAAGTCGGGTTTGTTACAATACTTACAACTCAAGAACGGCTAGACCGATTTGGCTGACAATTGGTGGAGACGTACCTTAGAACCAGGAGGACATAAAAAGTATTTACTTAGGGTAGGGGTATTTAGGGGGGTATTTAGGTAGGGTAGGGTAGGCTTGAGTAGGGTATGGTAGGGTAGATGTAGGGTAGGGGTAGGGTAAGAGTAGGGGAGGTGTAGGGTGGTATTAGAATAGAATAAGGGTAGGGAATGAGTCAAAGCGAAGCTTGACGCCATCCTCCTAAAAACGCCAAGTTTATGAGGATGGAGGATAACAACTGTAACACTTTTTTGTACAATAAATATTTTATTCTTAGAATTTTTTACAAATTTCATTAGGTACTCTAAATTTTCAAATCGGAAGTAGTGGTACTCTTAGAGATCAGGGCAAATAGTTAAAAAATTGGTCAATTACATAATTTACACTATTTTTCTTTCAACCCTCTGTCACTAAGCGTTATGATAGAAATTTCTGTTCAAAATTCCTCTTTGAGAGTGAATGATCTAAGGCACTATTATTTACCTATATAGAACAGGACATCACTATGACAATAAATATGGTATCATTATTTTACAAAGTGACATTAGCATCTGTCAGAAAATTCGCACGATTAATGATTATACTATAGTACTAAATTGATCGAGGCGCTTTTCTTTTTCTTAAAAAAAGATTATCATCTTTGACACCTATTTAAATATGGACCTATGGCATTTTACGTCAAAATTGGTCAAGGATTTAACTTTTTAAAGAATAAACAAAATTTTTTCGTAACCTCTCTAACTTAAAGAAAGCTACCTTAATGGAGCGAGATAGATATTTTTTTAGTCATTGCTTAAAGAGGTTAGACATATTTTACATGACAACATCAATTATGTCAGTTGTGAACAAATTATCTTTTGTTTTTAGTGACCAAAAATGGCTATTGTTGTGGTTCCGGTATTCGAATTATTACGGAAATAATAACCAGTAAGCTTGTGAATCGCAAAATAAATTAAATTTATACAATGGTGAAGTGTGCAGTTGTTGCCTGCACCAACAAAACCCAAACAAAACTAGCGGGAATTTCATTTCACAAGTTAGTATTAAAATCTTTGATTTTTCTGTGGATATTGAGTATTTTAAAGGTATTTTTTTAAAATTAGGCCCATTGACTAATTTAAAGCTTTACAATACGTGGTTTTATGGGCAATCCGTTAAAGAATTGAATTATTTCACGAGTTTTGGTTTGACCGTATACGTAGTGTTGGGAAAGTGTTGTTTACAATATCGATGAATAGTGATTTACGTTCGCCGATGCAGGAGTGTCCAGAAGAAAGAGTTCTTGGTTCTTAAAAATGAATTTATTAATATAAAAATTACAAACTAATTAAACTAACGACGTCTTCGAGCGTAAGTGAAGAAGTGTGGTAATTTTCCATGTCACTATGCACCCGTGCGATTTGCCGAATCAGCGGTCTAGTTACGTACACGTGTTGAATAAGGCCGCGAGTCCAATACGCCCGTATTGGACGAGCGACGAGCGGAGCGGCATGTAACAAGTGAGTGTGATGATTTGTTTTGCTATATCATCGAAATAAGCGAAAACGTATAAATTAATAAATTATTTTATGTTCTATAAGTATAGTTATTTTATATTTTTCAGATTTCCAAAAAATCATAATTTAAGACAAAAATGGCTAAACAGCATTAACAGGCCTAATTACAAACCATCACGATACAGCTGCATATGTAGTGATCATTTTAAGAAGGATCACATTAATTTAACATGCTTTCCGCGCCTCAAAAACAATGCCTGTCCATCTATCCCGATGAGAATCTTTTTTCATCGTATTCATTCTTGTTTGTGATAATATAGGAATTCCCTCATTTTAAAATATCTGAATACTAGCAAATCTTAGTTTGAACATTTATTTATATAATTTTTTTTATTGTGTCCAATAGTGTAAGAGAAATATAATTTACAAATTTGAAAAAAGATTTTGCTGGTTGGTTGCTTTATGTACTCATATAAATACTAATGTTGCATTTATAGTAATATTTTAGTAGATAACCAAAGAATAAAAAATACCTATTGCAGAATTTATCACCTGAGCAACAAGTAAGACAACCCTTGCAAGAAGTGAATCTTAATCTGTTATCAGAGAGTCATGACAATGCTGTTTCCCAAAATGGAATACAAGTATTGTATTGTATTGTATTGTCAAAAACATACTTAAAAACTAAAATTTTCTTGTAATAACGTCTCAAAAAAAATATGAAAAAAAAAATTGTCTGGTAGAACGATAATCAAATTTTAAAAGACCATTTATAAAAAAGTGTCAACTAGCTATTACTTTTTGTTATGTATAACGTCCTTGTATCAAAAATTGTAAGTTTTGTAACTTCTATACGGTTCGTATCGTACTGACAAGAGAACGTATTCGTTTTTGAATTTCATATTCGTAGCGGGTACGACACCGTCATGTTCCGTACGCTCCATCTGTATATTATTGATTAATCTGTGTTAGATACAAAACAATTTAATGAGAAAATCAATTGTATGGAATTTTATATTATAATAATGTAAGACAGAATTTAAAATGTTTCATTTTAGTAAACATAATATTTTGTATTAATTTTATATCGAGTGCTTAATTATCATCGATAAAAAAGCCCTAGCTCAATTTAGAGACCAAACATGGTTCCCGGATGCCTCAATAATAATTACTTGTCACATATCCTCTATTATCTATGTATCTAAGATTATCATAGAAACCATTTGAAAAAAGCTTCATTCGAAAACGTCAAACCATGAAGATTCTATGTCAATTCAAAAAACCTATTGCAATAAAACGGCAATTTCATACTTTAATCCAATAATACATTGTAATCTTTGCTTTAACCCCTATTACTTAAATATAAGGTCTTTGCTTTTCTCACGTCAAGCAGTGAGTCATCGACCAATGAGCGAACTCGATCGCGAGCCGGGCCCTCGCTGTTGCGCGTTCGTTTCTGTGCCCCCCCCCCCGCACACCTCTCCGCTCCGAATCCTTGTAGCGATGCAATGCAATTATGCAAACACAAATAAGAAGCACACATCCATTACAACCGGTGTTGTTATCTACTGCATTAATCAAGGCCATCGAGGCGATCGAGGAACGCAATTATCACAATGTTTATGAGTTTAAGTTCACTTTTGTTTGTTATTGGTAGAAAACGATTTCATAAGCTAACCCTTTTGCAAATTACAGTCTACATCAAAGGACATGACCCAAAATGGGCCTTTATTATTTATCAATATTATAAAGAGGTAAAGTTTGTAAGTTTGTAACATTCTTTGCAAGAGAAAATCTTCGGAACTACTGGTCCGATTTTAAAAATTCTTTCACAAGTAGAATGCTACGTTATCGGGGAGTGCTATAGGCTATATTTTATATTGGTATCATATAAATTTGCAGAGTTATCATAGTTTTTGTCATACAGGTCGGACCGAAAATCTTAAACAGACTTATTCGCATGCGCTGCCTTGTCCATTGGGTTAAATTGAAATCAATGTATGGAAGATTTATGTACCTTTAAAAGTTCTACAAAAAAGTCCGCGACGCCATAGGTATATCTATCTTCTATAAATTAGCAGATATAGTACCATTTATGTTTTAAAAATTATTAATCTATACTAATATTATAAAGAGGTACAGTTTGTAAGTTTGTAACATTCTTTAAATGGGATAATCTTCGGAACTACTAGTTCGATTTTAAAAATTCTTTCACCAGTAGAATGCTACGTTATCGGGGAGTGCTATAGGCTATATTTTATATAGGTATCATATATATTAGCAGAGTTATCATAGTTTTTGTCATACAGGTCGGACCGAAACTCTTCTTAAACAGACTTATTCGCATGCGCTGCCTTATCTATTGGGTAAAATTGGAATCAATGTATGGAAGATTTATGTACCTTTAAAAGTTCTACAAAAAAGTCCGCAACGCCATATATCTATCTTCCATATATTAGCAGATATAGTAACTTTAGTGTTTTAAAAATTATTAAATGTATATACTTAATCTTACGTCATTATTTCTACAAGTAAACTTAAATCTTTATCAAAATAAATTATTTAATCATCACAAGGATATTATAGAGATAAGATTTGCCCTTTACAACATATTAATTTGTTATTCAGTTTCGGAGATAATACAAAATTTCTAAGAGACGCAGAAATGCTGCTATACGAAGCCACACGGTTTCAATAACATAGCCTATGACACTCGCAAATAACGTAGCTTTCTATTGGTAAAAGAACTTTCAAAATCGGTTCAGTAAATCCAGAGATTACCCCCTACAACCATACAAACTTTACCTCTTCGTAATATTAGCATAGAAGTCCCTATTTCCCTTGGTCATCGCAAAACGCTAAAAGGGCTGGACCGATTTTGCTAAGGGTAGGGGTAGGGTAGGAATAGGATAGGTGTAGGGTAGGGGTAAGGTAGGGAAGGAGTAGGGTAGAGTACGGGTAGGGTAGGAGTATGATAGGGGTAGGATATGTAGGATATGTGGTAGGGTAGTGGTAGGGTAAGGAAGGGGTAGGTAATGGGTAGGGTACGTGTAGGGTACGGGTAGGGAACGGGTAGGGTAGGGTAGGAGTAGGGCACGGGTAGGGGTAAAGTAGGGATCGAACCGTTCTATAGTATAAAATTATCATTGTAATAGGTACTTTATCAAAAAAAGTTTACTAAAACGTTTTAAGACATTTTATTTCATCTTTAATTTGTTCACAACGGCACAGTATACAACGGGGACAAGCTAAGATAGTTGACCATACAGCTGAGTTTTACGATATTTTATGAAGACTTATGATTGATTTGGTTGTTCGTTTTCTTGTTTGTTAAGCTTGTTAATAACAGAAAAAATAATACAGCTTCAAATGTTACTTCGCCATTTTGGTACACCGGCGACCATTTCGGTATAGAAGAGTGTTAAAAAAATAACGTTTCTTGAAGAAAAATACTTTTATTTAGCCAATTATTTAATTAGATCCTTATTTACGGGGGTATACCTGGGTTCCCTGGGCTGACGTTGTATATGACTTCTTCACACTTACGGCGACGTAGAATTCAATAGGGATGATGACAGTTCTTTTAAATTGTATATAAATTAAGAGTATACTAATAGCAAAGCAATTTTGTAAAAGTAACAGGGTATCTGCGATCATTACTTTCGGAGCTACAGGGATTTAAAGGGTCAGATTTGCGGCGCTGACGCGGATCCCTGACAAACGACTCATACATTTCACTCAATAAATCATTTATTATTATTTATACAAAATGGTACGAATTAATGAAGACGTAGGCAATTAATGATCGTTAGATTTATGTGGTCGTTTAAACAAAATTACTAATATCTTTGTTATTTGTGCGTTTATGTTTATAGTTTACATAAGGTAGGTATGGCAATTAACGCCCAATGTGTAATAACGCCCGAATGCTAATAATCGTAGTTAAAGTCACGTGAGTTACGACACATTTCACGCACACATAGATTAAACCAATAAGAACGCTCAGACGCGGCGCGGCATGGATCACGCCACGATTATGCTCAGTTGCGAACCGCACCGCAAGGAGGCCGACAGTGCACGCTGTTATTATAAAATATACTCTGACAAATCGGTAAGTTTTAGTTTATTTTTCTACCTATCTATTTCTTATTTTGTGATTAGCTTTTATTAAAGATACCTTTATTCCATATTTCATTGAAGATTTCATTGATTTGTTTGTAATTATGTGTGAAAATATGAGAATAATAGAAGGTACTAATTGGGTAATAACGCCCCGTAAAGTCAGGTTTGGGCGTTAATAGCCTGTATGGGCGCTATTATCCATACTGTGGGCGTATTTAATCAAGGTATTTTTTGTGTATCATAATGATCTGCTTTTTACAGATCGGGGAAATGACACCATTTAATTCCAAACGCAAGAAAAGAGGGGAGTTGTGGACTGAAGATACCATGAAAGCTGCCATGAATGCTGTGCAAAGAGGACATTTGACTCAGCGATCAGCAGCAGCAAGGTATAATATTCCGCGTAGAACTTTGAGAGATCATTTAAAAACAGGTGAAGAAATTAAACGTTTGGGCAGAAAGCCTGTGTTAACGAATAATCAAGAAAAAGATTTAGTTTCGCGGATAAAAAGATTTGCAAGCATTGGAATTCCACTAACACCTAAATTCATTCGAAAACAAACTTTCTTATTTTGCGAGAGACATGACATCAAAAAGAAGGCTATCAATTATAAAGGTCAACGTATTACTAAAGATCTCTTTAACAAAAACGATGAAGATAATAAAGCAAAGAATACCAAAACCAAAGAAAAAGAGAAAAACAAGAAAGATAAGATTAAATCAAAAAATAAAGTAATAAAAACAAAGGATAAGAAACAACAAAATAAGAAAAGGATAAATGAAAAAAAGACGATACGGAAGACTGGTACTGCTATGCATGTCATGAAACTACAAAATTGGACATGAGACAATGTAAATTTTGCATGAAGTGGTACCATGAGGAGTGTGTGGGCCTCTCTATACATGACGAATATTTAATTTGTTCAAATTGCGAATAAATATAAAACGTACTACAATTCCAAAGGACTGTAAGACTGATTACTGATAAGTACTTTGATTAGTTCTTAGGATATAATTAGTTTATTTTTGATCTCATTAATTAAGCTTCGTACTTAATTCTGGGCGTTAATTGGCGCACTGTTCTGGGGCGTCATTAGCCATCTACGTTTTATAGCGCCCAATAAGCATTTTTTAATAATTTGTTTTTTTATGAAAAAAGAATTATATGTTGATTTTCTATAATTATTAAACTTGTTAGAAGTGAGATATTTTTGTTAAAGATGATTAAATAGAAAATACGAGATATGTTAGACGTGTTACAAAATTTAAATATAGTAGTATTTGTAGGTCATTTATGACAATTATGATTCTTTCTAATAAAAGACAACAGAATATACTTTTTGGTTTTGTACGGCTATAAGTCAAAATATTTATGTTTATTAAGATAATTTGTAAATTACTATGTGGGCGTTACTAAAAACCGTATGCTCAATAACGCCCATGACAGGGTATTCAAAAATTCTTTGTTTACATAATTTTATACGACTTATAGCACTTAAGTATTACTTTTTTGTGTTTATTTTTTGTCAATAAAACTATTTTTCTAAGCAGTTTTTTAATACAGTTGTTTCATTAAATAATATATTGATTTGAAATTAAGTGGGCGTTAATTGCCTACGATACCTTATTAAAAAATGTCACATTTAATGTAAGGAAGCTGAAACTGTATGAATTTTCATCTAATTACGATAAAAAAAATTTAATAGATTTTGAAATTTTATAATCTTATTTATTTTGCAAATATCCAGATAATCTTTGCTTTTTATGTATAAATTAGTTAACATTGACCTTATTTACCCGAATGTATCATAAAAATCAATATTCAAACCTAGTCATCATCCCCATTGTAGTAACGGAAACCTCCCCCCTGTTTAAGCAGTATGATGAAAGCGATTTGGCTGACTTGAAATTAATTAATTACCCATTCTTTTTCCACATTTTTTAAAAAATAAATAATTTTGAAGATTTCAGGAATATGAAGAACACTTTATGGGGACAAGATGAATTCTAAAGAAATAGCTAGTTAACAGGAATTGAAATTTCAAAACAGATACTTTTCAAGTTGTTCATGAAAATCTTATGAAAATATACGAAAAGCAGTGTGAGTGAGCTACGGGTTAAGTTACATACGTATTTTGTGGTTTCTGTGGTCAATTTTTGTATTACGAAAATTGACCAAACCACAACCAAAGAAAAAATATGTACGATATGTACATACTTTTTATAGCTCACTCACACTCACAGATTACTCACACACATTCAAACAGGGCACCTTGCTTTCCGTTTGCTTTCGTGTGCGTGAAATCATACATTTTATCGTCGTAATAGTTCAAGAGCATGCAGATATTTGTGAGTCAGTGAATGGTTTTCATAATTTTTGTATAATTGTGGTTATAGTTGGGTTATAGTGATCTTCGAAGTTACGTATGTTCTAAGTTAGGTACGTTTTGCTTCGGAGCTACCAATGCGGTTATAGTTGAATAGACACATACTATTGTATTTTCTTAATTCTCTGCGTGTGTGAAGTCTGCCAATCCGCATTGGGCGAGCCTGGTGGACTCTTGGCCTAGCCCCTCTCATTCTGAGAGGAGACTCGAGCTCAGCAGCGAGTCTAATAATTGTACTAATATTATAAACGCGAAAGTTTGAATGGATGTTTGTTTGGATGTTTGTTACTATTTAACGCCGCAACTACTGAACCGATTTGGCTAAAATTTGGAATGGAAATAGATTTCACTCCAGATTATTCTACTAATATTATAAACGCGAAAGTTTGTATGGATGTTTGTTTGGATGTTTGTTACTTTTTAACCCCGCAACTACTAAACCGATTTGGCTGAAATTTGAATTTTTTTAACACATAGGCTGCTTTTAATTAATTTTCGCAAGCGTAGGATAATATACTCAGTGGCACAATTACCCGCCCACTTTAATATACTATACATATAAACTTTTTGCTAAGGTTTTAAAAAGTACCGTCCGTTTTTAGACGGATGATTGTTGGTTTTATATTACATTACAGCACATGCACATTTTACTTTACATTACGGCACATGTGTGTAATGAGATACATAACATTATTAAAATTGTTAAAATAATAGATACTTTACGAGCAAATGTTATAAAGAATATTACATAGAAAAACATAATCCTTCTTGCAGTCTGGTGAGTCGTAGTCGGAAATTGGTAAATTGCGGCCAAAACCAATGATATCTATCTATACTCTATACTTATAATAAAAGTGGTCGAATTCTATACATTTATTGACAATTTGACATTTTACTTATACCGGTCGGACTCATCACCGAGGGGTGGTGGTTCGATCCCCGCTCGTTGATCTATTGTCGTACCCACTCCTAGCACAGTCTATACCAACTAGTTGGAGGGGAATGGGAATACTGGTCATATTATAAAAGATATGGCAAATATTCTTTTTAAAAAACAATAAACAAAAAAACTAACGTTAGCGTGGTGTAGAGTACTACTAGCGCCATCTAGAATCTATACTTATAATACGAATTCTGTACATTTTTGTTGGGGAGCATTATATAATCGACACTGAAGCTAAAAATATTTTATTTCGATTTTTTGTCTGTCTGTCTGACCGTGTTTTTTTGTTAGTCGGGCATCACGCTGAAACTACTGAATGAATTCAAATGAAACTTGGCACGGTTTAAGACCATAATACGGAGAAGGTTGCAAGATACTTTTTATTGTGAAAATAAAATGAGAAGGGGGTGAAATAGGGGTTGAAAGTTTGTATGTAAAGCCCTTAATTTTTAGAGTTACAGTTTTAAAAATTTGTTCATAAATCAAAAAAAAATACGAAATATAATGTAATTCAAACATTTTTAAAATTCAACCTCTAAAGTGGTGAAATAGGGATTGAAAGTTTACATTGATTTTCACGCGGACGAAGTCGCGGGCGTACGCTCGTTAAATAATATAGTAGTTTAATACAATGTTGTTGGCCAGAACTATTTTTTTAACCGACTTCAAAAAGGAGGATTTTCTCAATTCGGTCGGTATTTTTTTTTTATGTATGTACACCGATTACTCAAAGACGCCTGGACCGATTTCAAAAATTCTTTTTTTGTTTGAAACGGTATAGTCCCATTTGATCGCATTGCCACCATGTCAAGATCTGATGATGGAATTCTGGAGAAATTGAGGGGAACTTTCGAAAATTATATGGGTGTCTAGTGTGTCCGTAGACTTTTCCATTTAGTACTTTTAAGCACTACAATTTCATGAAGGTTTAAAATCGATCTGATGATGGAGCCATAAAACAGATGAGGGAACTCCTCGGCGATTTACAGCAGTTACCTTGTGTTTGGGCTTGATTTATTTGTATTAATGAGAACTTTCGACATAGATAGGTTGTGACTGTCATTTAGTGGTTTGGTAATGATGACCAAGGACAATTAAGGGAACTCCTTAACTGTTTACAGTAACTACTTTGTGTTTGGCCTTGATTAATTCGTATTGCTGAGGACTTTCTACCTAGATGAGTTGTGTCTGTTATTAGGGGTCTGATGATGAAGACCAAGGTCAATTAGGGGAACCCCTTAACGGTTTACGGTAGCTACCTTGTGCTTGGGCTTGATTAATTTGTATTGCTGAGAATTTCGTACCAAGATGGGTTGTGACTGTCATTAGGGGTCTGATTATTTGAGATGATGATTCGTTTGAGATGAAATTTTACACTAAAAATGGAAAAATATGGCTTAGCACCGCCTTCATACTGATCAGCAGGTAGAACATATTATGATGTTATTTTTCGCTTTTTAGTTTAGTGGGTACGTTTTTAGGTTTTGAAGTCGGTTGTATTTTTTCATACAAAATCTAGGAAACCATAATCTTGATGCTGGATCTTGTACTATAAGGACCTTACGGTGCTTAGAGTGTCACGCCATAATGCCATCCAATTGTGATCGTTCTATCTCTGTATGTGTGCCTTCCAATTTCAAACGAAATGGCACACACTGATACGTCGCACGCCTTAGTCGCACGCGCATAAAACCGACTTCGGAATTTCATTCAAATCACTTCACGTTAGTCAAACTGAAACAGAACTTCAGTTCACTGTTGGCGGCACTGCTCGACGGACGGTAGCGATAGTGCGCTCCGATTTTTAGTAATACTGAAAAATGGGACACAAGGTGGTGATTCTGTGAATGCAATGACAGTGTTTTAGTTTAGATCGATTTGTTTTTGGAAACTTGTAGTTCCTTTAATTTAAATATTTATTTTGTGTTGTGTATTGTGTTGTGACTTTACCAAAGACTTTTACCAAAATGATTATGTTACAAGTAAAGAAAAAGGCTACGGTATTCTTCGTAGGTGAGTTATTGTTAAGTTGTTTTTGTTTTTCAACCTGCCCAAACTATCGTATGTCGTATTTTGTATATTTACGAATACCATGGGAATACGGTTTACTTATTGCTTTTGTATTTTTCTTCACAACAGTATTTTGCAACCAAAAAAATTATGAACTAAGAATATAAATGAAAATTTGTCCAGAATCCACATAGTGTATACCTAATGCGCACGCAGTTCATCTTCCTTTTGAATTCGAAACAAGGTCGAGGTCGCATCATTGTCGGCGCTGGCAAAAATTCGCAATTATGCAAATAATTTTATAATAGAGACAGCTACCTGTCATTACAGTTCTTTTCATGTAGCATGGTGCGGGTGACAGTTCGTTTGACTGTTGAAAGTTTGCCGCGATTCACGTTAATAGTACGTAGGTCATACAGGCGACTGTCACCGTTCCCATGCTATCTGAAAAACACTTTAGCGTGACAAAACTTTGAAAGGTTTGAATATATTGATTTTTATGATACATTCGGGTAAATAAAATCAATGTTAACTAATCTATACTATCTATACTTTCTATACTAATATTATTATATTTTGGGTCTTAACTTTTGGTCAAAAACTACTGGACCGATTTTAATAATAGGGATGATGCCTAGGTTTGAATATATTGATTTTTATGATACATTCGGGTAAATAAGGTCAATGTTAACTAATTTATACATAAAAAGCAAACATTGTCTGGATATTTGTAAAATAAATGAGATTATAAAATTTCACAAACTATTAAAAATATTTTATCTATAATTATTATAAACTCATTATTTTTTTTTATTATTGTTTACAAGTTAGCCCTTGACTACAATCTCACCTGATGGTAAGTGATGATGCAGTCTTAGATGGAATTGGGCTAACTTGTAAGGAGGAGAAAATCCACACCCCTTTCGGTTTCTACACGGCACCGTACCGGAACGCTAAATCGCTTGGCAGTACGCCTTTGCCGGTAGGGTGGCAACTATCCACGGCCGAAGCCTCCCACCAGCAAGACCTGGACCAATTAAGAAAATCTCAATCTGCCCAGCCGGGGATTGAATCCAGGACCTCTGTTTTGTAAATCCACTGCGCATACCACGTTTGTTATATCTTATGTATTGTTTGGTTATAACCTGATCTAACACATATATAGTCATCATCCCCATTACCTATTGGAAAGGTCCACTTGGTAAAAGGAAGGTAGGAAGGCCTATAGGAAGGTGGGTAGACATTACCGCAGTGGCCGGCCAAGGTTGGATGGAACTCACAAAAGAAAGGGACAAATGGAAAAAGATGGAGGAGGCCTATACCCGAAGAGGCCCATTATAAATAAAATAAATAAATAAAAATAGCATTTATTCTCTGATTGCTGAATACATACAATATACTTAATATTATTACTTAATTTATATACTATAGCAATCAGGTTGTCCTTCGACATAGGCCTCCTCCAGACTTTTCCACTCTACTCGATCTCTGGCCTTTCCTCGCCATCCTTTCGGCAGGTCATCCTCCCATCTCTTATGTGGTCGCCCTTGCCTCCTTTTCCCATCTCTGGGGTACCATTGCATGTCCTCTTTGGACCATTTTTCTTTCGAGGATCTCAGCACATGTCCCGTCCAGGACCACTTCAGCCTTTTTATCTTTTTAAAAATATCTGTAACACCAGTGGCCCATTATACTAGTACATAACAATTAATTATTTAATATATGTATAGACTAGTTAGAATAGTTTTAAGATATTGTTAAGTACTATCTAAATGGGAAAAATAAAGCTTTATTATTATTATTATTTGTCAGAATTTGAGAATTGGGTCTATTGAGAGACTCGAGCTTAGCAGTGATATGAAACATCTTTATCATAATCAACCCGTATTCGGTTCACTGCTGAGCTCGAGTCTCCGCTCAGAATGAGAGGGGTTAGGCCAATAGTCCACCACACTGGTCAAGATATTTATTTCAAGTAGGCTCAGTTTACAAGCACTTTTGATATGTCAGTTGACTATTTGTAAAGATTCTACCACTGTTTGTTTCACTATGTTACAGTCTGTTTCAATTCAATTCAATTTAAATTTTGATTTTATATATATACTAGCGGACTCGCTCAAGCTTCGCTTTGACTTATTAATTTATTTATTTGCACTTCTTCCCTATCCTTACCTTACACTACCATACTCCTACCCCTACCCCTACCCTACCTCTACTCTACCCCTACCCTACCCTACCCTACAACTACCCTACCACTACCCTACCCCTACCCTATCCCTATACCATAAACCTACCCTACCACTACCCTACCCTACCCCTACCCTACCCCTACCCTACCGCTACCGTACCCCTACCCTATCCCTATACCATACCCCTACCCTACCACTACCCTATCCTAGGATTTAGGGGTTTGAAAAATAGATGTTGGCCGATTCTCAGACCTACTGAATATGCACAAAAAATTTCATCAAAATCGGTTGAGCCGTTTCGGAGGAGTTCAAGTTCGAACACCGCGACACGAGAATTTTATATATTAGATATATTAGATAGCCACAGAGTAACGTCACGTGTCTTCTTGACAACCGCATATACAAACTTTTTTCATAAATTGTTTTTTTTTTTTTTTATTTTTTTTTATTCTTTACAAGATAGCCCTTGACTACAATCTCCCCTGAGTAAGTGATGATGCAATCTAAGATGGAAGCGGGCTAACTTGTTTCTACACGGCACCGTACCGGAACGCAAAATCGCTTGGCGGTACGTCTTTGCCGGTAGGGTAGTAACTAGTCACGGCCAAAGCCTTCCACCAGCCAGACCTGGACCAATTAAGAAAATCTCAATCTGCCCAGCCGGGGATCGAACCCAGGACCTCCGTCTTGTAAATCCACCGCGCATACCACTGCGCCACGGAGGCCGTCAAGCGGCGTGTTTCGTACGCTCCATCTGTATATTATTGACTAGCGGACGCCCGCGACTCCATCCGCGTGAAACTCGATGTGAGCTTTCTACTACCCCTATCCTGCCCCTACCTACCCTTAACCTACTCCTACCCTACCCAACCCTACCCCTACCCTACGACGATTCGAAAGTACCACGAAACGTTTCATAAATATACCTTAGTGACGCCTATTTCGCAACGGGCCATGCTGCAGAAATCGAATTAATTATAATATCGCCATAACTTCAAAACTGAACGTCCAATTTTAATAATTCAAAGACCAAATATTAACTACATAAACTGTACTTAGTGATGAAATCATTTATTTTGATAAGGATTTATAGCATAAGTAAAATAAATGCGTTTAAATGTAGTCGAAAAAAAAATCGAAATTTTTAAATAAAAAATGGTTGTTGTGCCTCACTCGACATAGATAGGTATAGTGTGTCGCGGACTTTTTTGTAGATATTTATAAGATCTACAATTAATTAGAACATTATATGGTTCTATCTTTTATAGTTTAGGCAGCGTACGCAAAATAAGTAACTTTTCTGGTTGATTTTTTACACCTTGTGTGCGAAAAACCCAAATATCTTACGGAACCCGATTTTTTTCCAAAATAAAATTTAGCCTATGTTACTTGTGGATAATGTAGCTTTCGAATGGTGAAACAATTTTTAAAATCGGTCCAGTAGAAAGAAAGAAAGAAAGAAAAGATGTTTATTTTTAATTAATGCCACATATCACATTAAATCTAAATTATAACATAATATGGCTTAACTGGCCACTCAAACAGTGGCACAACCTAGAAAAAGGCCCCAACTCAGCATTTTTTTGGCTGGTGGGAGGCTTCGGCCGTGGCTAGTTAGCACCCTACCGGCAAAAGACATACCGCCAAGCGATTTAGCGTTCCGGTACGATGCCGTGTAGAAACCGAAAGGGGTGTGGATCATCCTCCTCCTAACAAGTTAGCCCGCTTCCATCTTAGACTTCATCATCACTTACCATCAGGTGAGATTGTAGTCAAGGGCTAACTTGTAAAGAATAAAAAAAAAAAATTGCCGCATACTTTCAATAAAAAAAGTATGCAGCACTGATTTTCAGTTAGGACCCAGTTTAGGTGCCGCCACGCACACAGTTCAACACAGTAGTTTTTGAGCCTATTCATTACAAACAAACAAACATACAAACAAAGTTTTCCTCTTTATAATATTGTAGTATATATATACTTAAATATACTTAAACAATACACATCACTATCTAGTCCCAAAGTAAGCATACAGAGTAGCTTGTGTTATGGGTACAAAGACAGTTGATATTATAATATCCATATACATTTACTACTACATATAAATACTTATATAATGTATAAATACACACAGACACTGGAAAACACCCATGCTCATCACACAAATATTTTCCAGTTGTGGGAATCGAACCCACGGCCGTGGATGCAGAAAGCAGGGTCACTACCCACTGCGCCACGCGGCCGTCAAAGTATAGAAGTATAGATTAATCTGCGTAGATAGCTAACATCAAACTTAGTGAATAGTTATGTATACCAGTGCGTTAGGTGAGGCAGCGCAGTGCGTCGGCCATTTTGTCTCGCCTCGTGTCATTCCGAGGGAATTTCCAAACGCTGTGATATCGAAACCACAGGTTCATCGTTATCAATCTTTAATTCCTCAGTGCTACCTACAATCCGCTGTTTTTTGCACTACTATCGAAGCGTTGAAAGGTTCTCAAAGATTTTATTAACACACTTATTCGTCATCAACCCATATTCGGCTCACTGCTGAGCTCGAGTCTCCTCTCAGAACGAGAGGGGTTAGGCCAATAGTCCACCACGCTGGCCCAATGCGGATTGGCAGACTTCACACACGCAGAGAATTAAGATAATTCTCTGGTATGCAGGTTTCCTCACGATGTTTTCCTTTACCGATTGAGACACGTGATATTTAATTTCTTAAAATGCACACAACTGAAAAGTTGGAGGTGCATGCCCCGGGCCGTATTCGAACCCACACCCTCCGGAATCGGAGGCAGAGGTCATATCCACTGGGCTATCACTGCTCTAAAAAAACACACTTATTAGTCCGGTCAAATTAAACAAAAAAATAAAGAGTAAAGTTACATAAATTCCCACCAAGCTGAAAATCGGTAAGATTGTTTAAAATATCATTAAAAACAAAATTTGAAAGTTCCCCATATTTCCCCTGTAAGAAAAAAAATTATTTAAGGTCCAAAGGTCAAAAAAATGAGTTTTTTCAGCAAAACGGTAAGTTTTATCATAAAAATACCTTAGACAAAATTGTAGATCATAAAATTATCTACAAAAAATTTATTAATACTTTTTTTTCTACGAGCCACCGTTTTTGAGATATAACTATTCAAAAAGTTGAAATCGTCATAGTATGCATGAGTACGCCAAACCCTAACTATTTGAGAAACAAAATTGAATTGAATGTGCTGAAGTTTTTAAATATTCTACTCGGCAAGAAATTATTACTAATGGCATTCGCTTTCTTCTTTCTATGTACTGAGCTTATTATTAAGTCGGGTACCGGGTAAAAACCCGCTTAGAACCCTTACCCTACCCCTACCTCTACCCCTACCTCTACCCCTATCCCTACCCTTACCCTACTCTACCTCTACCCGTTTTGACGGCCTCCGTGGCGCAGTAGTATGCACGGTTGATTTACAAAACGGAGGTCTTGGGTTCGATCCCTGGCTGGGCAGATTGAGATTTTCTTAATTTGCCCAGGTCTGGCTGGTGGGAGGCTTCGGCCGTGGCTAGTTACCACCCTACTGGCAAAGACGTACCGCCAAGCGATTTAGCGTTCCGGTACGATGCCGTGTAGAAACCGAAAGGGGTGTGGATTTTCATCCTCCTCCTAACAAGTTAGCCCGCTTCCATCTTAGACTTCATCATCACTTACCATCATGTGAGATTGTAGTCAAGGGCTAACTTTTTTTTTTTTTTTATTCTTTACAAGTTAGCCCTTGACTACAATCTCACCTGATGGTAAGTGATGATGCAATCTAAGATGGAAGCGGGCTAACTTGTTAGGAGGAGGATGAAAATCCACACCCCTTTCGGTTCACCCCACGGCCGAAGCCTCCCACCAGCCAGACCTGGACAAATTAAGAAAATCTGCCCAGCCGGGGATCGAACCCAGGACCTCCGTTTTGTAAATCCACCGCGCATACCACTGCGCCACGGAGGCCGTCGTAAAGAGTAAAAAAAAAAGTCGGTTAAAAATAATCATTGGGTAAAAGCACAGACAATATGTGTACAAAAAGTAGATGTTCACAATCGTACGTATTTTAGTTTCGGTGACGTAGTCTGGGGGCGTGACTGTGACTGGCGATTCCACTTAAGAGCGCATGGTGCGTCGATACGATATGCCTTCGTCACACGTACAAAGCAAACGGGCGAGACAGTGCCCTCGGCGGAGTACTCGGAACCAGTAATCTTTGCTCGGAACGAAGTGCCGAGCAGCGTTACCAACTCTCCAAAATATTTATCCCTAAAGTTTGTGTCAAAAACCCCTAAAATCGCCTTAATTATTGAGTTGTCCCCCTAAAAAATATAAATTCATAATAATATGCTGTAATATGTTTCAAAAGTCTATATTTAATACAGACAAAATATTACATCTCTATCTGAAGATTCAGATTTTTGAAATCATACATGTTGACAATGAATAAACTTAACAATTCTTTTTATTTGATGAAAATTGCCGCCAGTTGCCTCAGAGTGGTTGTAGAATAACGTATTATATGTCGTTATAAGTCGCTAGGTCAAGAAAGAAATTAAAATTATCATCAATTTAGAAATACTAAAGAGTCAAAAAATCCCTGAAAATACCCCTAAAAATTTCAGACCCCTAAAAAATCCCATTTCACTTATTTGCCCCCTAAATCTGGGGGGAAACCCCCTAAGTTGGGAACCCTGGTGCCGAGACAGTAGCTCGGCTCCCGTTCTATATACTAGGCCGAGTGTCCACCCTCCCGCTTCCCCGCAGTGTCTCGCTCGTTCACTCGCCAGGTCTGAACATGCATTGTCTCGCCAATCGGCCGACGCCGACGGCCACATGATTATCGTCACGTCGCCTTTTCCTATGATAATTTTCGTTTAAAACAATTCCAAATAAAATAAAATATACCATGTCTGTTAGTAACAAATGGGATGTCATGTCGAAACAACTAGTAAATTTATACAGTTATATAAGCTATATAAAATAAACTATTATATAAACTAAATCCGACGTTTTACTAATAGTGGAAAGAGTAACTTCGTATATTTTCTAATAATCGTTTTGCGGTTCATCATAATCGAATTGTAGTCTCAATTTATCTGAACTGACTGTGCTAATTTCAAAACACGTGTGAACAACTACTCGCTTACATCACTGTCTCGGCCGAGGGACATTTTACTCTCTCGCCCGTTTGCTCGGTACGTGTGATCAAGGCAATATGGATAAAATTCGAAGTGCAAGCGAGACGCCGAATTATGACTTTGGCGATTGACGCGCGACGCAAATTTTATGACACGAGCGCCAAAACCATTTTTACCTAATCGCAAGTAAATTAAACAACATAACGAAAAACAAAATGGCCAATTTTCTATACAAAACAAAAATTTGAGAAAATAAGTTTGCTTTTCCTGAGATTGAAAGCAAAATGTGAGCAAAACATGTATTATTCAAAAAAATAAACTATCGAGAAATGTTTTACAAATTGTGTATTTTGTATAGTCATAACGAAGCTAACACTTTGAAATATCATTTACCCAAATATCAGGCTCCTAACTTTTCCAGTATCTGAGATCCAGAACCATTTGTAACTACCAAATTACATATTGCACACTCTTAATTATAGCATGCCAGTGCTATACCACAGAAAACATATGTACAAGCTATACCTACCTACTTATTTATGTTCCCTCTGCTACAAATATCCATAGACGTATACAGCGGGTGGGCCGGGTGGGCAGGGCCCACCCTAGAATAGTCCAGTGTCCACCCTAGGATACTGGGCTACCGATTTGAAATTCTATGATGGTCGCCGAAATACTAATAATTGTACACAAATATTATTTAAAATATCAAATCATAACAATTACAACTTATAACAAAGAAAAACCGTAATAAAGATTTTAAAAATTAAATTAACACCTTGTCTGATACCTCCCATAGTACAAAAAAAAGCATCACTCACGCAACACTTCGCTGACCACGGCCACACTAGCAGCCGCAGCAACTCCACGCATCAACACGCTCACAAGGCACCATGCTGACCACGGCCATTAGCAGCCGCATCAGAGCACCAGCGTTTCAGCAGCCGTAACACCTGTACCAACCTCAGACCAATTATAGAAGGACCTGTATCGCACTCATAGTCACGAACAAAATTGTCTGTCATTTTCTGAAGAAAACGAGCTTAGATTTGCTATATATCTTATACTAAACTAGAAGTTTTTCCCGTTTTTTACACAATTCAATTACACAAAAACTTATTTTTATAGAGCTCTTTAACCGACGAACACGATTACAACTATTTAACATCGATACTATAGAGACAGTTTCTATAATCGCATTAGATCTTTAAATAGTCATTAAAAATTGAATTATTATGAATTTATGTTTATCACGTTATAATTCTTACTGTATATTTGTTATTATATTATTGTTTATAGTTTATTTGTTAGCACTACTATTATTACTACGTTTTACTATTCTTGTACGCTCAAACTGAATTGTACTAGCCTGTAAGTTTCACATAAGTGAATGAGTTAATTCTTAGTGAAATAATAAATATTTTAAACCCAGATCGTTGATCATATAGTTTGACAGAAAAGTAATGTCTAGCGAGGCAGGTCCTATACAATAATTGGTCGGAGGTACCAACGGACCAACAGCATCAACCGCACGGTTCTCCACCTACAGTACTGCGGACACAACGCACACAGCAGCACTGCCCAAGCCTCGCGTCTCGTTTGAACCAGTGCACACAGTGGTATCTTTCTTGTCATGCCTCATCATCATCATCATCAACCGATGCTCTTCCCAGCGATGTGTTAAAAAACATTTACTTAGTCGAGGTTACTACACTATTGATGAGTTCCTTAACGACAAAGGTGCTTGGAGGCCGTTGGATCAGCTTCCACCTTCACACAGGAAATAAAACTATAAGAAATTGTAATTTAATTGTTATCAAATGTAAATTGTAATACTATATGACTTTTTCAAAAGAGCAACTGTTGAGTTTCTTGCCGGTATCTTCTCAGCAGAACCTGCCTTCCGAACCGGTGATAGAATCTTTACAAATAGTCAACTGACGTCTCAAAAGTGCTTGTAAACTGAGCCTACTTGAAATAAATGAATTTTGAATTTTGCCTATCGTGCTAAATGAACAGGACAGCAGTTCTACTTAACTGGCCTCTCAACTGCTCAGCAAGCTATCATCAACAAAAATACATCAAGGAACGCTCATTCAAGACTTCACTGTCAACTCGACTATCAAACTTACACAATAGATCGACGAGTTGCCAACCGTCTACGAGTTCAGTACGTCAGCCGCGCCAAACGCACTAATGGAAAAAAACTACGTGTCGCAGTGATATCAATAGATTGAAACCCGCGCACACCTTCCACCAAAGCACTTCAGATTATTATCTACGGTACGTTTTCACTAGGGGATGAGTACTGTAGCTACCTACCAACATACATCCGCTCGCTGCGCCTTGCCGCAGCTGGCTAACCGGTGTAGCCAACCTCAAAAAGCTAAAAAACACTAATTCACCAATAATAAACAGTAGAAAGCAGTAGATAAAGTATAAAAAGGCAGATATCATAATTTGGCTCATTTATTTTAAACAATAAACAATTTTCTTAGTTGCTAGAACTCACATACATTGCTATATGTATTATCGATCACAATAGGTAACAAAAAAAACAAAAATCAAAATTAAAATAATTTTTCAGTTTTTGCCTCAGAGTATTTACATTTTTTTTTAATCTTATATATTTTTGTTGTATCCCTACAAGAGAAGATACTTCCATCTAGTGTCATTGCGTTATAATACGTAGTGGTTATCAAAAAATGGTTGCATAGTATATATAATAGGTGGTGCGTTACGAACGAACGTTAGTTGAAAAACCGTAAAAAATAGGAATAAAACAGAAAACATGGACATCAATGTGAAAACAGTAAATCTACTGTTAAAACAGTAGGGTTGGTAACACTGTGACTAACTATGCGCGCAAGGCGAGCCGATAAATAAGTGCAGTCTTCGCGAGCCGCCGATCATCGGAGTACGTACCTACACCAAATTCTAGCGTGGAATGATACCGCGACCTTTTTTTTTTTTTTCTTGTTGAGTAAATGCCGTTTAGCTCCTTGTGGAACCACTACGACGTCACCGGTAGGGGTGGGCGAGCGCGGAAGCATCGCCTGTGCACGAAGGCTGAAAAAACAGAGGACGGAACGGCTCTCTAAGGGCGTCTCCTATGAGACTCGGGCCTCGGCTTAGAGGGCCATTCGGGAGGGTTTAACCGTGACCTGAGTGAATCAGTCCGGACGCCCCCGAGATCGTGAGTTAGAAAACCCACGTCCGGGTGACGTTAGATATCGGGGACCTCGTCTTCGCCGGCGAAGACGCTGTGTAGCTTGTGATTGTGTTGCCTGAGAAGCATTGTCGGTCGTCATGTCATCGTCTGGGTCGTAAAGGACGTTTTTGGGACGTCGCTGCTTGGAGTTAGCGTTAAGGTTGGGAGTATAATTGCAAGCCTCAACCACTAGTTGGTTGGGATGGATGGCAGCTCTTTCAAAATAGTTTTGAGAGAGCTGTTTCATGTAGCTATTGAAGGTAGATCTAAGTCTCTATGGAGGTCGTTATTACGTACAAACCACGGCGCGCCCGTAATTTCCCGTAGGAATTGATTTTGCAGAGTTTCAAGCGGCTTAAGGGTCGCTTTGGGACGGTGGGCGAACACTACACTAGCGTAGGTTAGGATCGGACGGATCGTAGTTTTATAAAGCGTTAGCTTTGAGCGGAGGGGCAATTTACTTTTAACGTCAATCATCGAGTAGAGGCGGTGCATTACATATGCAGCCTTTTTTCTAGCTTTCCTAATGTGCATGGAGAAGTTCATGCGGTTATCAAAGGTCACGCCTAGGTATTTGGCAGTACGTTGCCAGGGGACGGGAGCTCCGTAGAGTGAGACTTCTTTGAGTTTGTTCTGGCAAAACGGTTTGCCAGTGAAGAGCACAGCTGCGCTCTTCTCTGGGTTGACTTCTATCCGTCAAAGGCGTAAACAAGTCCCTATGACGTTGACCGCCTTCTGCAGGCGGGCTCTGATGGAGCGCGGGTTTACGGCCGTCGCGTACAGTGAGGTGTCGTCCGCGAACTGTGAACGCATTAACAAACATTCGTAAAAGTATGCTAATAGAAAAGCAATTTTGTAAAAGTAACAGGGTATCTGCGATCATTACAGAGCTACAGGGATTTAAAGGGTCAGATTTGCGGCGCTGCCGCGGATCCCTGGAAACGCTTTATACAAAACGGTACGATTTAATGACGTCGTAGGTGCATAATGATCGTTAGATTTGTATGTGCGTTCAAACAAAATTACTAATGTATTTGTTATTTGTGCGTTTAAGTTTATAGTTCATTTATTGAAAAATGTCACATTTAATGTAACGAAGCTAAAACTGTATGAATTTTCATCTAATTACGATAAAAGATTTTTAATAGATTTTGAAATTTTATAATTTCATTTATTTTGCAAATATCCAGACAATCTTTGCTTTTTATGTATAAATTAGTTAACATTGACCCTATTTACCCGAAAGTATCATAAAAATCAATATATTCACCTAGTCATCATCCCCAACCTGATAGTAAGTGATGATGCAATCTAAGATGGAAGCGGGCTAACTTGTTAGGAGGAGGATAAAAATTCACACTCCTTTCGGTTTCTACACGACATCGTACCGGAACGCTAAATCGCTTGGCGGTACGTCTTTGTCGGTAGAGTGGTAACTAGCCACGGCCAAAGCCTCCTACCAGCAAAAAGGTTCCCCTAGAAACAATCAACAACAACATCTCTTCTAATACAAGTTGGATGAGTCAACTAGCCTTAAGGCTAGTTTGATGAGTTTGCTGAGTTGTATAGAAGAAATGTTGTTTCGAAGCGACCCGCTTCCATCTTAGACTGCATCATCACTTACCATCAGGTGAGATTGTAGTCAAGGGCTAACTTGTAAAGAATTAAAAAAAAACTTGCAAGCTAATTTACTATCTTTGACGTATGCTAGTTATGACATATAACTTATGGCATGTTAGGCAGTCGGATATTTATTTTTTTAAATAATTGACTTATTATTATTGTCAGGGATAGTTAAAAAATGTAATTATATTATTAAAACTTGTTTTATTTTGTTACAGCCTTCTTTGCCGCCGTATTTGGCGAAATCACCTACAAAGACCAAAGGTAACGGAACAATTATGTATCATTCATTCATCATTTAATCATCATCATCATATCAGCCGATGGACGTCCACTGCAGGACATAGACCTTTTGTAGGGATAGTGATGTGTATTGTTTAAGTATATTTATTTAAAAAAGAAAAAAAAAAAAAAACATCACGATACTGAGCCGCCCTATATCAACAGTTTTTATAAACGCGTTAGATCATTGATTCTTGATCTTTGACAGAGGGGTAACGGTTTACGAGGCAGGTCCTTTCTTTATAATGGTCTAAGTTACTCTGTCATTGATTGAACTATCCATACCTACACTCTTGGGTTTTGTGTCGCGGTCATTGAATCGCGTGAATTTTGAATTTTTGACGGCCTCCGTGGCGCAGTGGTGTTCGCGGCGGATTTACAAGACGTAGGACCTGGGTTCTATACCCGGCTGGACCGATTGAGGCTTTCTTAATTGGTCCAGGTCTGGCTGGTGGGAGGCTACGTTGCTAGTTACCACCATACCGGCAAAGACGTACCGCCAAGCGATGTAGCGTATCGGTACGATGTCGTGTAGAAACTGAAAGTTGTATGATTTTTGTCCAGATACCCTGTTCGTCATCAACCCATATTCGGCTCACTGCTGAGCTCGAGTCTCCTCTCAGAATGAGAGGGGTTAGGCCAATAGTCCACCACGCTGGCCCAATGCGGATTGGCAGACTTCACACACGCAGAGAATTAAGATAATTCTCTGGTATGCAGGTTTCCTCACGATGTTTTCCTTCACCGATTGAGACACGTGATATTTAATTTCTTAAAATGCACACAACTGAAAAGTTGGAGGTGCATGCCCCGGACCGGATTCGAACCCACACCCTCCGGAATCGGAGGCAGAGGTCATATCCACTGGGCTATCACGGCTCTTGGTGACAGTTTTTTAAATTGTATATAAATTAAGAGTATGCTAATAGTAAAGCAATTTTGTAAAAGTAACAGGGTATCTGCGATCATTACTTTCGGAGCTACAGGGATTTAAAGGGTCAAATTTGTGGCGCTGCCGCGGATCCCTGAAAAACGCCCCATACGAAATGCCACGAACTAATGACGTCGTAGGTAATGAAATGATCGTTAGATTTGTACGTGCGTTAAAACAAAATTACTAATATCTTTGTTATTTGTGCGTTTATGTTTATAGTTCATATATTAAAAAAGTCACATTTAATGTAAGGAAGCTAAAACTGTATGAATTTTCATCTAAGTAATTACGATAAAAGATTTTTTATAATCTCATTTATTTTGCAAATATCCAGACAACCTTTGCTTTTTACGTATAAACTAGCGGACGCTCGCGACTTCATCCGCGTAAAAATTTATATAAATTTTGTATTATCTCCGAAACTATATATAACTAATTAACATACTGTAAAGGGCAAATCTTATCTCTATAATATCCTTGTGATTATTAAATAATTTATTTTGATAAGGATTTAAGTTTAGTTGTGTAAATAATGACGTAAACCTTAGTTTAAAATTTAAATAATTTAATAAAATACTAAAGATACTGTATCTGCTAAAATATAAAAGAAAGATATATGGTGTCGCGGACTTTTTTGTAGAACTTTTAAAGTTTCAAAAAGCCTCCATACATTTATTTCAGTTATACGCAATGGTTGAGGCAGCGCATGCGAATAATTAAGTTTTTCGGTCCGACCTGTAAGAGAAAACCCGCGATAACTCAGTAGTTATATATGATAGAAATATAAAATATAGCCTATAGCACTCCCCGATAACGTAGCATTCTACTGGTGAAAGAATTTTTAAAATCGGTCCAGTAGTTCCGAAGATTACCCCATTTCAAAGAATTGTTACAAACTTACAAACTTTACCTCTTTATAATATTAGTATAGATTTGTTAACTGACCTTATTTACCCGAATGTATCATAAAAATCAATATATTCAAACCTAGTCATCATCCCCATAGTAAATCAATAAGTTCCGTACGCTGTTCATAACTCCGTGGGCAAATCAAATACATATGCTATTGAATCAAGTCAGGGACGTTATTTAAAGATTCCGACCTTGAGTGACGTCACAGAAACAACATGGCGGCGTTCGCTCGCTCAGCTGATGACCTAATCGCAGCAAACGCTAAAGTTCGTTGTACTGGTATCACCTACTTTATTTAAAGTGTTTTGTACTAAGCGAACAAATCGATTTAGAAGATAAAATGCTAAAAAGCTATTAGTTAAATCAACCCATATTCGGTTTACTGCTGAGCTCGAGTCTCCTATCAGAATGAGAGGGGTTAGTCCACCATGCTGGCCCAATGCGGATTGGTAGACTTTACACACGCAGAGTATAGTATATATGTATATTAAGATTGTGCATAAATCATGATAAAAGTTACGAAATATAATGTGATTTATGAAATTTTAAAATTCAAACTCAAAACGGGGTTTGGGTTTTTTACTCTATTCTATTCTATTCCATTATCGCTATCGATATTGCAATTTCCATACAAACTTTCAACCCCTATTTCACCTCTCTCTTTTTATTACCCGACTGAGTCAGAAGGAGGGTAATGTTTTTCGAGTGTATAATCATCATCATTCATCATTATCAGCCCATATTCGACTCACTGCTGAGCTCGAGTCTCCTCTCAGAGTGAGAGGAGTTAAGCCAACAGTCCACCACGCTGGCCCAATGCGGATTGTAGACTTCACACACGCAGAGAATTAAGAAAGTTCTCTGGTGTGCAGGTTTCCTCACGATGTTTTCCTTCACCGTTTGAGACACGTGATATTTAATTTCTTAAAATGCACATAACTGAAAAGTTGGAGGTGCATGCCCCGGACCGGATTCGAAACCACATCCTTCGGAATCGGAAGCAGAGGTATCGCCATGTAGGTTTTGATATTAGTATATAATTATGAAGACGACGATGTTGATTGGTATATTTATTCACTTTACTGATTGTAACAATTGTATATGGATATAAAATAAAAGTATCATCAAAGTGATGATGCGATGTGGAATGGAGAAACGGTAAAGATGTAATGGATGGGCGAAACAATATATCCACGCATGCGCGGTCGAGGGAATTCTAAATATGAAATGAATCTGGAATGTGAATGTAGATGGCCTAACCTAAAGTGGGCGAACGAAAGAGTTCATTCGCCACACCGGTATTTATTTTGCAAATATTCAGACAATCTTTGCTTTTTATGTATAAATTAGTTAACATTGACCTTATTTACCGAATGTATCATAAAAATCAATATATTCAAACCTAGTCATCATCCCTATTGTTTCGCATCAATATTACAACTGTCAGTTGAAACGTCACTGGGATCATCATTCGGCGTGCGAAGCTTATGTAGCAAACTGCTCAATAGTAGCTTTGGCTGGTGGGAGGCTTCGGCCGTGGCTAGTTACCACCCTACCGGCAAAGACGTACCGACGAAAGGGGTGTGGATTTTCATCCTCCTCCTAACAAGTTAGCCCGCTTCCATCTTAGACTGCATCATCACTTACCATCAGGTGAGATTGTAGTCAAGGGCTAACTTGTAAAGAATAAAAAAAAACATAGTAGCTTGCTTTCGTGCTTGAAATGACCATGTGTAACAGTAGCTTTAGTCTGTATGGGGCACCATAGCTGCCGAATGGATGAAGCGATTTTAATTTAGTATAGTAATAACCATAGGCGTATCTAGCGGGTGGGCCAGGTGGGCCGAGCCCACCCAAGAATGGTCCAGTGTCCACCCTAGGACGCCCAATATCCTACCGATTAGAAATTCTATGAAGGACGCGGAAATACTATTAATTTTACACAAAATGTCAAATAGTAACCATACTTAAAGAAAAACCAATAATACAGATATAGAATCATAAATCATAATCATAAGTCATTTATTGCCAGAATGTGGTCATATACAGATATTGATACATTTTAATGTTCATACACAATCTGCCTCATAGGCGTGCAAGCCGAGTACATTATAATAATTTTTATTTACTAATATTAGAACTGTCAATCATTTATAATGTCATTTCATAAATTAAAGTCATATAACAAACATAATAAAATAAAATTAAACGAAAGTAATATTGTCAAAACACATGTATACATTTACATGTTATTAATATAAAATAATTTGTCATTAAGGAACTCTGCTACTGTGTAATATCCTTTATTTAAGAGTATTTTAACCATTCTTCCTTTGAATTGCATAGCATCTAACCTTTTCAAACTCTGGAATATGATTGTATATCCGTATGGCCATACAATATGTGTTATTTTTAAATATATTTACTCTCTGCCTTGGCACTACAAAAGGCAATAGAAAAATATATTAAAACCATTTCGGATATCTACCCTAGATACAAAGAAAAAATAATAAAATCTAGTCATATCAGAGTTCTGCGTCCACAAATATTGTTAACAAAATTTTTATATTGAGTGTCGACTCTGTTCAGTAATATGTGGGCCAGGCCCACCCCAGCAAGTAATCCTAGATACGCCAATGGTAATAACCTTCGGGGGTTTATCAAAGTTATTAATTTTATGTTTTTTTTGTTTGTTATAGAATAGCTTCACAAAATGATCTCACATCCTATCAGAGGCTGGAAAAGACTGAAAATAAAGAAGACTGTAGGTAAGTCATCACCATTATCATTATCAACATATATTCGGCTCACTGCTGAGCTCGTGTCAGAATGAGAGGGGTTTAGGCCAATAGTCCACCACGCTGGCCCAATGCGGATTGGCAGACTTCACACACGCAGAGAATTAAGAAAATTCTCTGGTATGCAGGTTTTCTTACGATGTTTTCCTTCACCGTTTGAGACACGTGATATCTAATTTCTCAAAATGCACACAACTGAAAAGTTGGAGGTGCATGCCCCGGACCGGGCGAACCCACACCCTCCGGAATCGGAAGAACGGGTCATATCCACTGGGCACGGCTCTATTCACAATAAACCAACTAAAATAATGTAGATCACAATTAATAAAAATAATACCAAGCATCACCTTAGTTTTCACAAGCTGTTGCTCTTTTTTTTTTATTCTTTACAAGTTAGCCCTTGACTACAATCTCACCTGATGGTAAGTGATGATGAAGTCTAAGATGGAAGCGGGCTAACTTGTTAGGAGGAGGATGAAAATCCACACTCCTTTCGGTTTCTACGCAGCATCGTACCGGAACGCTAAATCGCTTGGCGGTACGTCTTTGCCGGTAGGGTGGTAACTAGCCACGGCCGAAGCCTCCCACCAGCCAGACCTGGACAAATTAAGAAAATCTCAATCTGCCCAGCCGGGGATCGGACCCAGGACCTCCGTTTTGTAAATCCACCGCGCATACCACTGCGCCACGGAGGCCGTCCTCTCTGTCATTCAGAAAAAAACATGGCGACCGACTCATAGATACAAGCACAGGCAACATAGAATAGTGAGTAACGCGGTAATAAAGGAAAGTCGTGTTACACTTTATTCCAATTTAGGAAGTCGTACGTCGTTTATAAAGTGACGTAATTCATGTAATAGGGATGATGACAGTTTTTTAAATTGTATATAAATTAAGAGTATGCTTATAGTAAAGCAATTTTGTAAAAGTAACAAGGTATCTGCGATCATTACTTTCTACTTATATAAATTAAGAGCTATGCTAATTACCATCGCTAACACGCACACAAGCGTAATTATCGAAGCAAAGCGCGCGTCAAGTGCCCCGATTTCGGGGCACATAAAACAGCTTACTAATCCGGCGATTACACACTATCTACGTGTTATAAATAGCGGACGCCCGCGACTACGCTGCCCTTAGACCTCCTTAATCCGGCCCTGTCACAAAATCCGTTCTTAGCCTGCCAAACGGACATCTTTTTATGTCACGTCAACGTAGACTAGGGGTCCACCTGGACCTCTTAGCGAATCCATGGTCTAATGGGGATGATGGGAAATCTTTTATCGTAATTAGATGAAAATTCATACAGTTTTAGCTTCCTTACATTAAATGTGACATTTTTTAATATATGAACTATAAACATAAACGCAGAAATAACAAAGATATTAGTATTTTTTTCAGGGATCCGCGGCAGCGCCGCAAATCTGACCCTTTAAATCCCTGTAGCTCCGAAAGTAATGATCGCAGATACCCTGTTACTTTTACGAAATTGCTTTACTATTAGCATACTCTTAATTTATATACAATTTAAAAATCTGTCATCATCCCTATTGTTAGGTGTTGTGTGTCTGTAGGTTATTAGTTTAAGTATGTAATGAAACAATTTTTTTATTTATTTTGCAGCCCACCTTTCAACTTCCGGTGTCAAAACGGTGCCTGTATCAATTCCATCAGAAGTTGCGACGGAACGGTGGACTGTCCGGACGGAAGTGACGAAACCTACCGCTTGTGTCGGGGAAATAGGTAATTTATTAGTTATAGTCGACGCGTATGTTGTTGGGAAGAAGTTCCTTATCGCGCGTTGCGAAAGGGGACTATACGGAAAATATTAAGACCAAAAGTTGTAACGACACTTTTTGCTATAGTTGTTACTTGTAAGCCGTGACCTGTGCCTACTGGGAGTTTTCAATATTTTCATACTGTTACTATCGCGTTGACGTAAATGTGAATTTCTAAGGAATTGAAACAGTTGTGCGGTAGTGCCACTACTTGGCGCTGTTTCAATTCCTTAGAAATTCGCGCTTACGTTAACGCGATAGTAATAGTATTTAACAGTCACTAGGCCCTCTGAAGACAACTGGTGAGCTCCAGGGTAGCGATGATAGCTTTAGCGTTAGCGATTGCGATAGCAAACTTCGTTCCATCCGAGTGTCCTTTACATGTCTCAAGTTTTAATTGTTTTTTTTTATTCTTAACCAATTTTGATAATTCTTCCAGATTGGTCCCAATTAATTTTCATGAATTCAGTACAGTTTCAGTTTTGAAACGAACTTTCGTTCGACACACTAAAAACAGAAGAATAAAATCTTTGTAACAAAAAAATTCAACCGACTTCAAAATCACAAAAATAAATTAAAAAACGAAAAATGACATCGTATTTTCCTCATGATTTTTTCTTTTTTTTCATTCTTTACATTCATTACAAGTTAGCCCTTGACTACAATCTCACCTAAGTAAATAAGTGATGATGCAGTCTAAGATGGAAGCTGGCTAACTTGTTAGGAGGAGGATGAAAATCCACACCCCTTTTTGGTTTCTACACGGCATCGTACCGGAACGCTAAATCGCTTGGCGGTACGTCTTTGCCGGTAGGGTCGAACGATCATTAATTGCCTACGACGTCATAAGTTCGTACCATTTTGTATGGGGCGTTTTTCAGGGATTCGCGTCAGCAAATCTGACACTTTAAATCCCTGTAGTTCCGAAAGTAATTATCGCAGATAACTTTACTTTTACAAAATTGCTTGTGCGAAGGCTAGGGCGTCGATTATTTTTGTTTTCTGTCTGATGATGGAGTGAATTTGTGATTTTTTTTTATATTAGTCATTGTAAGGTCCCTTGTCATTACTGTAGTAAGTCACCGTCTCAGTCTCACCACTACACTGGCCAGCAGCGCACGTCCGCCTCCTCTCGATGCCAGAGATAGACTGGCTGCTTTGTCCCATCCATTACCTTACCGGTGTATATATACATAAACACTACAGTCATGCTTCGTTCCATGATGATGATTGAACCCTAAAAATGTCCCGCAGATGTCCGATGCAGTGGTTCCGATGCGCGTACGGTGCATGCGTCAACGAGTCGTCAGTCTGCAACGGTGTCAGGGACTGCGCTGACTACTCCGACGAGCAGGGCTGCAGGGAGTACGACAAAGGGTATGCATTGATACAGGATAGATCTCGGATAGAGGATAAATCAAAATTCATTTATTTCAATTAGGCTATAAATAGGTATCCATGTCCAGTAGAACCCGCTTAAGAAGAAGATCACGCTTAAAACGATTTCTCGTATAACTCTAGCCACAAACGGTCAATTATTCTCACGTTTTGTAGCACCCACGACTATAATGGGGATGATGACTAGGTTTGAATATATTGATTTTTATGATACATTCGGGTAAATAGGGTCAATGTTAACTAATTTATACATAAAAAGCAAAGATTGTCTGGATATTTGCAAAATAATTGAGATTATAAAATTTCAGAATCTATTAAAAATCTTTTATCGTAATTAGATGAAAATTCATTCAGTTTCTTTAAATCCCTGTAGCTCCGAAAGTAATGATCGCAGATACCCTGTTCCTTTTACAAAATTACTTTACTATTAACATACTCTTAATTTATATACAATTTAAAAAACTGTCATCATCCCTATTGATCGTGTGTTGATCACTGCGCACATTACTTGTATAGTATGCCACGTGGGTACAGCCGTTTGCTTTTCAGAAACGTGAGAATAATTGACCGTCAATGTCGATTGAATATCGAAATTCATGATTCCTCTCTGCTCTGGGAAATAGACCTTTATGTGTGTTGACAGATTATGGTGTGTTATGAATCTAATCACTAGTGATTTAGATTATAGATCAGCATTTAGTTTTAGTAACTACACGCCCTAGGCACGTGCCTAGTTTGCCTTACGGATAATCCGCCTCTGCTGATACTAAATATTGTACTTGACTTCGCACGGGTATCACTAATATTATAAAGGCGTAAGTTTGTGTGTAAGTTTGTTCCACTTTACACTGCGGCTACTGAAGCGATTTGGCTGAAATTTGGAATGGCAATAGATTTCACTCTAGATTAACACATAGGCTAATTCATTCCAGAAAATTCCATGGTACCCGTGGGATTTGTGAAAAGCTGAATTCCACGCGGACGAAGTCGCGAGCGTCCGCTAGTAATATTATAAATGTGAAAGTGTGTGTGTCTATCTGTCTACCATGTTTGTCCGCCTTTGATGGCAAAATGGAGCGACGAATTGACGTGATTTTGTAAGTGGAGACAGTTGAAAGGATGGAGAGTGACATAGGCTACTGTGTCTCTTTGTAACCGCCCAGTTCTCTAAACTGGGGGGGTAGAAGTTAGTATGCAGCATTCCGCAATTTTCAGGATAGAAAGCTAAAATTTTGGGTAGGGGTATGGTAGGGGTAGAGTGGGAGTAGGGAACGGTAGGGAAGAAGAGCACATTAGTCGAAGCGAAGCATGATTGGGCCCGCCAGTATCCTATAGTAACGGGTTTTAACGGATTAAATATGACCACGGAACGTTTTGAAGTTATAAAACCAAATGGGAGGGTAAACCGTAACGCGTTACGGCGCCTCTCGCAGTTTCCCTTTTTCTCACGCGTAGTTACAGCAGCAGGTTTATAACTTAAACCTGCTGCTGTAACTACGTACACTTCCGTTGACTATCTTGAGACGCATACGTTTCTCTTTTAACTGCTTTAACAAAGAGGTATGGTTTTATTGTTCAAGGGAAAACCTCAAGACTTGGTGCTGTCTTAAATTGATGATATGGAATCGTAATGAAGCATTTCTCTCGCAGTTTTAGCTTTAAATGCGACAACGGGCAGCTAATAGATACGTTCTCGCGCTGCGATGGTGTGATGCACTGCCGGGACGGGTCCGACGAGACGGCGCGCGCGTGTGCGGGCGACGGCTGCTCCGCGCACCAGTTCAAGTGCGCGTACGGCGCCTGCGTCGACAGGAACGCGCTGTGCGACCGCGTGAGTTGACCTTCTGATCACAGGACACAGTTGACGGCGCGCGCGTGTGCGGGCGACGGCTGCTCCGCGCACCAGTTCAAGTGCGCGTACGGCGCCTGCGTCGACAGGAACGCGCTGTGCGACCGCGTGAGTTGACCTTCTGATCACAGGACACAGTTGACGGCGCGCGCGTGTGCGGGCGACGGCTGCTCCGCGCACCAGTTCAAGTGCGCGTACGGCGCCTGCGTCGACAGGAACGCGCTGTGCGACCGCGTGAGTTGACCTTCTGATCACAGGACACAGTTGACGGCGCGCGCGTGTGCGGGCGACGGCTGCTCCGCGCACCAGTTCAAGTGCGCGTACGGCGCCTGCGTCGACAGGAACGCGCTGTGCGACCGCGTGAGTTGACCTTCTGATCACAGGACACAGTTGACAGCGCGACGGCTGCTCCGCGCACCGTGGTTAGCCTGTATAGCTTCAGATCACAAGGTCCAAATTTCTGACTCGGGCTGTGCAATACTGAGATTTTCTTTCTTCTAAGAAATTTTTTGTTGGTCCAAAGAAGGCTCAGAGTCACACAGCGGGCGATGGAACGAGCTATGTTAGGAGCATCTCTGCGTAATCGAAACAGAAATGAGGAGATCCGCAGAAGAACCAAAGCCGATGGAGATTGGGGCCCCAAAGTGCTGGAATGGCGACCCCGCACTAGTAAGCGCAGTGTTGGTCGACGTCCCACCAGGTGGACTGACGACATCAAACGGATCGCAGGGATTCGCTGGATGCTGGCGGCTCAGTGTCGTGATGTTTGGAAGTCCCTACAAAAGGCCTATGTCCTGCAGTGGACGTCTGTCGGCTGACATGATGATGATGAAGAAATTTTAACATCTCATAGTGGTCGTTAAGGAGATAAACATAATGATCCTATCACACTCACTCACTTGTTTGTTTGCAGGTTTCCGACTGCGCCGATGGGTCCGATGAGACCGATTTGCTCTGCACGCAGATGATACCGCGGACAGGAACTAGTCTCGTACCCAAACAGTGAGTTACTAACATTAATACCACAAGAGGGTTATCTATATCTAAACTTATAATAAATCTGTAGAGGTCAATTCTGTACATGAAATATATTGAATGTTATTTAAACGGGTACATACCACGATAAAACGACGAAATTTTTATTGTCGATATTTCGACCCAGTTGCATGGATCGTGGTCACGACGGGACTGAAGTTGCGAGATGAGAAGTGAAGTCAGCTGTTAGGGGCAGAATCGATCTACCCTCTTTCTTGTTCTTTTTCTTTTTTCAACAATCTCGCGTTTTTGGCTGTTTAGGCAAACCACACTCACGACATCGCTTTTGTTATTATGCGTATCGCGGCGCCCTCTTGGTTTGCACAATTCTACCACCGGGTTCCACTCGCTGGCTAGTTTGAAACCATCTTTCCGATTACAACAGCTGACTTCACTTCTCATCTCGCAACTTCAGTCCCGTCGTGACCACGATCCATGCAACTAGGTCGAAATATCGACAATAAAAATTTTGTCGTTTTATCGTGGTATGTACCCGTTTAAATATCATTCATAATGAACAACCACGAAATAAGTTTAAAATGAAATATATTTCCAAAATAACTATCAGGGGATTAATGATCGATACTGATGCCAAAAATGCAATCAGTAAAATTTTTGTCTGTCTGTCTGTCTTTCTGTCAGTCTGTCTGTCTGTCTGTCTGTCTGTCTGTCTGTCTGAATGTTCGTTATAGAAATAATAACTACTCGACGGATTTTAACGAAACATGGTACAATTATTCTTCATACCCCTGGGCAGGTTATATTATACTTTTCATCACGCTATGATCAATAGGAGCAGAGCAGTGAAGGGATATGTTAAGAAAATGGGAGAAGTTACTCCATTTTGTAAGCTTCAGCCGCGTGGTAGGGCAGGGTAGTGTAGGGGTGTGGTAGGAGTAGGGTAGGGTAGGGGTAGAGTAGGGGTAAAGGTTTGTTAGGATTAGATTGGGGCTAGGGTAGCGGTAGGGTTGAGTCAATACTCATCCCCTGTACGGTAGGGTAGCTGTAGAGTGATAGTATAGTCCGCTAGTTTAAATAAGATTAAGACATGTTGTTATACGTAACTTTCAATGCTTAACCATATTCAAAGACTCTTTTCGCTTGAGGTGAGTTCGAAATTTTTTCGATACTAAGTCGAAGGAGCTCAAAATTCGAAAATTATGAAATTCTTACTTATTAATTTAGTCTAGTTAAACTTATAAAGCTAAAGAGTTTGTTTGTTTGATTGAACGCACTATTCTAGGGAACTACTGGTCCGATTTGAAAAATTCTTTCAGTGTGAGATAGCCCATTTATCGAGGAAGGCTATAGGCTGTATAATATCCCCGTAGTCCTACGGTAACGAGAACCACGCGGGTGAAATCGCGCGGCGTCAGCTAGTCCCTAACAAAAAAGAGTGTCAAGTAACGTATTGTCTCCAGGCTGTTGTCATGCGTGATGCCGGAGCACCCCGCGCACGGGCGCTACGTGCCGCGCGGGCAGCGGGCGCTGCGCCCCGGCGCGGCGGAGACGCTGCTGGTGCTGGACGCGCGCTGCGAGCCGGGGTACAGGCTCGTCGGCAGCAAGCAGCTCATATGCTACTACGGCACCTGGCTCACTGACAGCTTCCCGTCGTGCGCGCGTGAGTATCTCGATCTCGTGTTGGCTCGTGCCGACGCGTGGGGAGTTAGAGAGGGGTAGCGCGCTGCGAGCCGGGGTACAGGCTCGTCGGCAGCAAGCAGCTCATATGCTACTACGGCACCTGGCTCACTGACAGCTTCCCGTCGTGCGCGCGTGAGTATCTCGATCTCGTGTTGGCTCGTGCCGACGCGTGGGGAGTTAGAGAGGGGTAGCGCGCTGCGAGCCGGGGTACAGGCTCGTCGGCAGCAAGCAGCTCATATGCTACTACGGCACCTGGCTCACTGACAGCTTCCCGTCGTGCGCGCGTGAGTATCTCGATCTCGTGTTGGCTCGTGCCGACGCGTGGGGAGTTAGAGAGGGGTAGCGCGCTGCGAGCCGGGGTACAGGCTCGTCGGCAGCAAGCAGCTCATATGCTACTACGGCACCTGGCTCACTGACAGCTTCCCGTCGTGCGCGCGTGAGTATCTCGATCTCGTGTTGGCTCGTGCCGACGCGTGGGGAGTTAGAGAGGGGTAGCGCGCTGCGAGCCGGGGTACAGGCTCGTCGGCAGCAAGCAGCTCATATGCTACTACGGCACCTGGCTCACTGACAGCTTCCCGTCGTGCGCGCGTGAGTATCTCGATCTCGTGTTGGCTCGTGCCGACGCGTGGGGAGTTAGAGAGGGGTAGCGCGCGCTGCGAGCCGGGGTACGGGCTCGTCGGCATTTCAAATTTCGGTGGATTTTCATCCTCCTAAAAGCGGAGCTTCACCAGGTCCGCTAGTTTGAAATATTTGCCATATCTTTTAAATATGACTAATATTCCCATTCCCCTCCAAATAGTCGACAAAGACTGTGCTAGGAGTGGGTACGACAATAGACCAACGGGGCGGGGATCGAACCACCACCCCTCGGTGATGAGGCTCTAAAGACTTTGTCTTTGCAGGAACGTGTAAGTTGGAAGAGTCTCCGAGCGTTGAATACCGCTGCCGGGTGGACTCCCCCCACTCTGATGAAACGCGGCCCTGCCAGCAGTACGAGGCCGAGGGGGTGGTAGTGCAGCCCCGGTGCCGCGCGCACTACTACAGCGCGGTGGAGCTCGGCTACATGTGTTGCATCAACGGCCAGTGGAATTACAAGCCCAAGTGTGCTGCCGGTATGTAAATAAAAGCGACGCCCCATTGGTGCGTTGCGTTACGTTGCAATGGGGATGATGACTAGGTTTGAATTTTTTTTTTTAATTCTTTTATTCTTTACATCTTTACAAGTTAGCCCTTGACTACAATCTCACCTGATGGTAAGTGATGATGCAGTCTAAGATGGAAGCGGGCTAACTTGTTAGGAGGAGGATGAAAATCCACACCCCTTTCGGTTTCTACACGGCATCGTACCGGAACGCTAAATCGCTTGGCGGTACGTCTTTGCCGGTAGGGTGGTAACTAGCCACGGCCGAAGCCTCCCACCAGCCAGACCTGGACCAATTAAGAAAATCTCAATCTGCCCAGCCGGGGATCGAACCCAGGACCTCCGTTTTGTAAATCCACCGCGCATACCACTGCGCCACGGAGGCCGTCAATATACAGTAATATATTGATTTTTATGATACATTCGGGTAAATAAGGTCAATGTTAACTAATTTATACATAAATAGCAAATATTGACTGGATATTTGCAAAATAAATGAGATTTTAAAATTTCAAAATCTATTAAAAATCTTTTGTCGTAATTAGATGAAAATTCATACAGTTTTAGCTTCCTTACATTAAATGTGACATTTTTTAATAAATGAACTATAAACATAAACGCACAAATAACAAAGATATTAGTAATTTTGTTTGAACGCACGTACAAATCTAACGATCATTAATTGCCTACGACGTCATAAGTTCGTACCATTTTGTAAGGGGCGTTTTTCAGGGACCCGCGGCAGTGCCGCAATATGCATAGTCGTAATTAAAATAATTGTCACGTGATAGCCCAGTGGATATGACCTCTGCCTCCGTTTCCGGAGGGTGTGGGCTCGAATCCGGTCCGGGGCATGCACCTCCAACTTTTCAGTTGTGTGCATTTTAAGAAATTAAATATCGCGTGTCTCAAACGGTGAAGGAAAACATCGTGAGGAAACCTGCATACCAGAGATTTTTCTTGATTCTCTACGTGTGTGAAGTCTGCCAATCCGCATTGGGCCAGCATGGTGGACTATTGGCCTTAAACCTCTCATTCTGAGAGGAGACTCGAGCTCAGCAGTGAGCTGAATATGGGTTGATGACGATAGTCGTAATTTACATGTTAAAGACCAAGTCAAAAATTTCACTTTTTTTTATTGAGAAAGAATTTAAATCCAATCCTCACCAGCCACTTGGGTAATGTCATCTGTCCAGCGCTTCTGAGGTCTCCGTACGCTCTATCTGCCTATTATTGTTTAATCTGTGTGTTAAAAGTATACGTGTCGCATGTATAAAGTTCAGAGGGGTTTTGTAATAATATTCACTGTTGATCTTCAATACTATGTTTTATTCACCAATTCACCATACATACATATGTATATATTACACTTTACTGCTATCACTTTGTATTATACAATAAGCAATACAATATAGATATATCACACTCCACCGCAATCACTTGGCACTTGTTGCCTCTGCGATAGCAAACGCACGACTGCCCTCAAATAAGGAACCGATAGCCTTTATACCTTGTATCATGACAATATCTCAATTTATTATTTACAAATGTCAAGGTGTGTTTCCTGTCATGATACGTCAATTTACCAGCGTATGATGACGTATCATGACTTAGTAGGACCAATATTTAAAATTGCTAACACATGTTACAGAGTGCGGCACCCTGCCGGCGGGCCCGAACCCGCTCATGGCGGGCGGAGAGCCGGCCGCGCGGGGCGAAGTCCCCTGGCACTCCGGCGTGTACATGTACAAGTTGCAGACGCCGAAGCTGATCTGCGGCGGCTCGCTCATCAGCCACGAAGTCGTTCTATCAGGTGGGAAACCATCACCATACATTTTTTTTTTGTTTTAAAAGAACATTTGCCATATCTTATCCTAATGTATATAAGTGATCCGAACAAGCTTTTATGGCCGAATACTGAAACATCAATCAAATCCATTAATTCAAAGCCCTTTTGCAGATTTAATGTTGCTAAAAGATGCGAAAAATACCTTACCCCTACCCTACCCTACCCCAAACTCTACCCTAGTCGTCCCTGCTTCCTGCTTCAACACCTGCTTCAGATATAAGCAGGTGTTGAAGAAGAATATTTGGACTTCGAAAATATGACCACATTTCTGAATTTCGGACTAAGCTCAAGTGGCTTCCGATTCGTCTTCGCAGGAATACTCATATTCTGTCTCTTTTATACTCTGTTCTTTTCCATCACTATACTCCTTTTTATCTGAAAGAACGGTTTGAGTTTCTTAGTGATACTCACTGTCGTTCACTCCGTTCTGACGATAACCTTATCTTAAAAATTCCCACTCATAGTACTTCTTTTTTCTCTAGATCCTTTGCTGTCGAATCCGTAAGGCTGTGGAACTCTCTCCCTCCTGATATCAGACGTGCGAAATCTTTACCGATATTCAAGGGGCTCATTGGTAAACATTACTTTCCACCTTAAATTTTGTATATATTTTTTTTTTTTTTTTTAAATAATTATCGTCATGGTTTGTTGTGTTTATGACATGTTTATATATATTTTTTTACATGTTTATACATTTATATTTATTATTTATATATCTATATTTATATATATACTCGTATACGTATGTATAAATATTGTAAATATACAATTTGTATTATATGGTATATGTATCGTATTGTATATTATATATGTTGATATTTCTTAGTATTTTGTTACATAAGTATTTAACTATTTTCTTTTTTATGCGTTATTTTGTTTTATATATTACTTCTGTACACCCTAGCCTATATCTTTATAATTTTTATTATTAGTTTCTTCGTTAGGTTGCCTGGAAGAGATCGCTTTTTAGCGATAAGGCCGCCTATTGTGCATTTTTCTTTCTTTCCATTATTTTTCTGTATCGTATGTTTCTGTGTGGTGTACAATAAAGTATATTTTCATTTCATTTCATTTCATTTCAAGAATAATCAGAAGCAGATATAATCTTTTCTATTTTAACTTTGTTCTGTTCCCAGGTGATATATATTGATATAATAAATCTCATCTAAATATAAACGGTTGGCCAGATGCTGTAATTATCAAAGCGCACGTATGTCATACGACGTTTTATAACACATTTGCGAGGAAACACACTTTTTGAACAAACTTTCTGAAAATAAATTAGCATCTTTGCCTGTTTTCCATATGATGACATTTAGATGTCATCGGAAAACTTAACAATAAAGTAGATTAATATTTTTGTTTTTTTGTATATTACAGATTTATTGTCAAAATTATTAAAATTAAAGAATAAAATGTTTATTTATTATATTTTATCTCACAAACTTAATCTATACTAATATTATAAAGCAGAAGAGTTTGTTTGTTTGTTTGATTGAACGCGCTAATCTCAGGAACTATGGGTCCGATTTGAAAAATTCTTTCAGTGTTAGATAGCCTATTTATCGAGGAAGGCTATAGGCTATATTTTATTCCCGTATTCCTACGGGAACGGGAACCACGCGGGTGAAACCGCGCGGCGTCAGCTAGTTTTATTCATAAAATTTTGAGCACTTTTTCTGCTCTTTTTCACATAAAAACTCTTTGCCAAGATTTTAAAAAGTACCGTTCGTTTTTAGACAAATGATAAAGGTTCTTTAAACACGTGCATTTTTCATTACATTACGGCACATGTGCGTAATGAGATACATTACGATATTGAAATTGGTGAAATAAGCGATACTTTACGTGCAAATGTGTTATAAAAACAAAAAAAAATCACTGCCACTAAATGTGAAATAACATAGTTAAGATCATTTCGTTGAAATAAGTATGTTAGATGATCACAAAAACGAAAATTGATGAAAAACAATGTGATGTCTCTTTTTATTGACGTTTCAGTATTCGGCCATTTTTTTCACATTTGTAATATTTGCATGAATTAAGTATGTTAGAGACTACAGTTCGTGCGTATTAACTTGGAACCTGGCGCGATGAATTTGTACTGTTTGTATGTATGTGTTGTGTGTGTAATCTGTGTGGCCAAAGATTACAATGCATTATTAGAAATAGATAGACAACTCTAATTAAAAAAAAAAAACAAAAATCATTTATTTCAAGTAGGCTTAGTTTACAAGCACTTTTGGCACGTCAGTTGACTATTTCTAAAGATTCTACCACCGCAATGAATATTATATATAATATAAAAATCAATGCATATTTTTTGTAAAGGAGAGAGATTTTTGATTTTGTAATAATTGAAGAAACCAATTGAGATAAACAAAAAAAAGACAAAAGTTTTCCATTGTTACCCCCGGGCTCAAACTCAGGATTATTAGATCGTACCTACCTTTGTTATGCACCACTAGGCCAAATGACTATATTATCTTCGTTGAAATTAATGTACTCTTTAATAATCCCTTTGCATTAGAAATACAAACACATTCTTCCTATTACGTGTCAAAATTAAAAAGATAAATAATTCTTTTCTTTTTTGAGATTTTTTTTCCGTATTTACACGTATTCGTCATCAACCCATATTCGGCTCACTGCTGAGCTCGAGTCTCCTCTCAGAATGAGAGGGGTTAGGCCAATAGTCCACCACGCTGGCCCATTGTGGATTGGCAGACTTCACACACGCAGAGAATTAAGATAATTCTCTGGTATGCAGGTTTCCTCACGATGTTTAATTTCTTAAAATGCACACAACTGAAAAGTTGGAGGTGCATGCCCCGGACCGTACACGTATTAAATCTCTAAAAACATTATATTACATACACACCATAAGTATTTGAATTTACTATCCTGGAATCTTAAATCTAAGATGTAGATGGCGCTGCTTCTTATAGATTTCACGTTCTTCTAAGTTCGCATGGCATGTGTGTGGCCAGGTGTCAAGTTAATGCGCACGGGTTATACTTCATTTATTGAGTGCATCTCTTGAGAATGTTCCGGTTTCGGGGAGCTTCAACGAGAAGAGATTCTAGAGATAAACAAACCGACCAGGTCATTCGTTTATGCAGGGCTGTGTAACCTTTTTTACAAACACTATTTTAAAAAAAAATAAATTAAGTTTTGGCAATACAGTATATGATTTTATAAAAATTATATCTTGAAACAAGATTTAATTTAATTATGAAAAAAACGAATTAAAGCGATCAAGTAAGAAAAAAATTAAAAGAATTTTATAGACAGAGATAGCTTTAATAGCATGTTCCGTCAAACAAGTAATTGTAACCCTAATACTATTTAAGGTCTATTAAAATTGATATAATTATATTATGTAAATGAACGAATTATTCTTAATTATTCTTGAGCAGGGATTGGTAAGATATACAGAATAAATAAATATACAAATTTATTTATTCTGAATGTCTTACCAATCCCTGCTTTGCCTCCCTCACCTTTACATAATGATATAAAATATCATTTTATAAAATATATATCTACAAATTAAATTTAAATAAAACAAACATCTACAAAATCAAATGGCCATCCGAATGTTTACAAGCCCTTCCATTACCTGCTTTGACATTGAGCATTGAATCCGAAAACAGTGCGGTAGATAGCAAATAAACAAGATAGAAAGAGATAGACATATTTTGTTTGTTCCGCCGTCGCTACGAGTAAATGACCTCTAAAATCTCTTTTCGTTGAACTGTTTCGAAGTTTTGCACAAATAAAAGCAAAGTAAATCTATTTGTCACTATTATATTTATATATATATATTCATATATAATATACGTCAGCAAATAATAAGATACTTAAGAAATATATGTACATATAGCCTCATCTGTTATATCAAATAGGTTGCCTATTTGCCTATACATAAGCCATACTCGATGAGAACTGTTTATAGTAGTAGTTAAGTTGAAGTCAAAAAATATTAAAAGATTTTAAATAAAATTTATTATTAAAAGATTAAATTTTAAATGAAATTTATTAAATCCATTAAATCAACTTCCCTCGTTGGTTTTGGCCGAAATTTAACAAGGCAGCCTATTTGCAGTGTGTCACTGGGTATATTGTCATTTTATGTCTTATCACTAATAAATAACAGATGAGGGTATATATTTCTAATGCTAGACAATTACACTTTATATACATTACATACAATAATACTTTTCAATATTTAGTATGATAAAATTATATTGCTAGTAGGTTTCCTGAAAATTTAGCTTCTTTTTAATTTATTTATTAATAATACTTTGTTATTAATATAATAGTGTTAGCAATTCTAAATATTGGTCCTATTAAGTCATGATACTACGTTATGATACGTCATGATACTACGTCGTAAAACGTCATGATACTACGTCATGATACGTCATGATACTACGTCGTGATACGTCATGATACTGCGTCATAATACGTCGGTACATTGACGCACCATGACGAAGTATCATGACTTAATAGGACCAATATTTAGAATTGCTAACAATAGCTAACAACTATTTTAGAATGTAAACTATCGTGAGTGTTGTTCATATTAATTGATTATGAAACACGGCTAAAACTCACGTGATATTAGTCGATATTACCCGAATTTTAATCGGGATCATGGATGGTTGCTGCCCATCGTGGAAACCGCTATTTCTTTCATTGTCACATACAACAAACTTGGAACAAGATAGCATTAGTTCGGTTTGCTTACAAGAAGACGAGTCTAATGAAGATGACATTAATGAACCGTCGGAGAGTGTAACGGAACCATCACTCCCCACCACTCAACCCCAATCCAAGCGCGCAATGCGAGCAGCAGCGCGTCGCGCAGCCGCTTCGCAGTTTGGATCGTGTCGCGATGCAAGAATCAGCTCATGACTAAGGGCCCCGTATGGGTTCGAAACTAGTCGGGCATAGTCCGACCTAATATCACGTGTGTTTTAGCCGTGTTTCATAATCAATTAATAGCTAACAACGTTAACAACAACAGTTAGGCCAGGAGATTTTTAGGCAACAGATGGGTGAAGGATAATTCGGATCTTTATGCGGGCTACAGACCTTCAGTTTTAACTGTACAATTATATCTAATAAGAAATTTCAATCACAATCTACTACTTTGTCTACATCCGGGCAATTTATCTGAACATTTCAACAATTAAAACTGCACAGTTAAAACCGCACAGTTAAAACTGCTCAGTTATAACTGTATAGTTAAAACTGCAGTTCTATAACTTTATTAAGGTTTGGATGTTTGTTACAATAAGCTTGGGTTGGGTGTCACTAAAGCACGCTGTGTCACCATAGTGTAGTGTGACGGTAGTGGTATATTGGTGTATTCACAAACACAGCCGCACACTGCTTTTGGGACGAGTCAAAGGTGAAGAAGTTATCCGAGTCTCTGTTCGAGATTGCCGTCGGCAAGTTGTACAGCGACTGGAACCACCCGCGCGACGCGGGACATGCGCAGATATCCAAGGTAACAGTTGAGACACAACACGATATGTACAGGAGTCCGAGGTAAGAGTTGAGACACGACGCGATATATACAGGAGTCCGAGGTAATATATGAGATACAACACGACACTCGCAGAAGTCCGAGGTAATAGCTGAGACACAACACGATACGCGCAGAAGTCCGAGGTAATAGCTGAGACACAACACGACACGCGCAGAAGTCCGAGGTAAGAGTTGAGACACAACACGACACGCGCAGAATTCCGAGGTAAGAGTTGAGACAGAACACGACACGCGCAGAAGTCCGAGGTAAGAGTTGAGACACAACACGACACGCGCAGAAGTCCGAGGTAAGAGTTGAGACACAACACGACACGCGCAGAAGTCCGAGGTAAGAGTTGAGACACAACACGACACGCACTGAAGTCCGAGGTAAGAGTTGAGACACAACACGAGACCGCCAGCGATTGATCGCACGCGTTGCCCACCTGTGGGACATTCGCACGACGAGGTGAGTCTGCACGATAAAGTTTGTTACTTAGAATAATGGTTTTAAATTGCACGTAAAGGTTAAGGTACTTCTTTAAACTTTTTGGATAAGTAGTTTAGTTAGTTCATGGTTGCCATGCAATATGTTAGTAGCAATAGTATAACATTGGGATTTATAAAGTATTGTAGGAAATAGTAGTCTGAGACGCATATGACGTCGCTCGATCTCGTGTTGGCGCGTGCCGACGCTAGGTGGCGCGTGTTTCCGTAAAGAGTGGGGCGATACAAGGCGCTCGCCGTACGGTCGGCTTCAGTATGCTCGTGGCGTTCGAGCCGTCCACATTTCTTGTTGAGCAATTATTTATGGGTTACTTGGGATAGGCGGGGAGAGTGACTTGAGTGGAAAAGAGGAGTGTTTGTTAACTGTCAAAGGATCCTTTAACCCTACACACAACTTTCACAAGTGCGTGACTCCACTCAAGGTCATTCTCTGCCTTTCTAGGGTCTTTGTTTTCGTTACGGTTTGATTTGTTAATTAAGCTGTCCTGACAAATGTTGTGAATCATAACCATTGTTCGACATTGGTTCTCTTATTTTTGTAATCTACTTCTGAGTAATTTTGCTAACAGTAGCTTAAATTATATTTTGAATAATTATAATTATTGGACCAGATTAATTTAAAACATACATAGTTATATAACTACTTACATTTACTACATTAGTTGATTTGTTTTTTGCAGGTTAAGGAGATACACCTGTCCCCCGACTTCATGGGCCAGGAGCTGCTGTTACAGGACGACCTGGCCGTGGTCGTGCTGGTGACGCCCTTCGAGTACCGGCTGCACGTGCGCCCCGTCTGCCTGCACTTGGACGACTATGCGTTCAACGAGTGGCAGCTGAGGGAGGGCAACCTCGGCAAGGTACGTGCTGGTGACGCCCTTCGAGTACCGGCTGCACGTGCGCCCCGTCTGCCTGCACTTGGACGACTATGCGTTCAACGAGTGGCAGCTGAGGGAGGGCAACCTCGGCAAGGTACGTGCTGGTGACGCCCTTAGAGTACCGGCTGCACGTGCGCCCCGTCTGCCTGCACTTGGACGACTATGCGTTCAACGAGTGGCAGCTGAGGGAGGGCAACCTCGGCAAGGTACGTGCTGGTGACGCCCTTCGAGTACCGGCTGCACGTGCGCCCCGTCTGCCTGCACTTGGACGACTATGCGTTCAACGAGTAGCAGCTGAGGGAGGGCAACCTCGGCAAGGTACGTGCTGGTGACGCCCTTCGAGTACCGGCTGCACGTGCGCCCCGTCTGCCTGCACTTTGACGACTATGCGTTCAACGAGTGGCAGCTGAGGGAGGGCAACCTCGGCAAGGTACGTGCTGGTGACGCCCTTCGAGTACCGGCTGCAAGTGCGCCCCGTCTGCCTGCACTTGGACGACTATGCGTTCAACGAGTGGCAGCTGAGGGAGGGCAACCTCGGCAAGGTACGTGCTGGTGACGCCCTTCGAGTACCGGCTGCACGTGCGCCCCGTCTGCCTGCACTTGGACGACTATGCGTTCAACGAGTGGCAGCTGAGGGAGGGCAACCTCGGCAAGGTACGTGGCAGCTCGACCTGGGGCCTTACCACGAACTCTTAAATCCGTAGCGATTCCATAATGTTTTTCATAATTTTCCAATAAACGCGATAGCAAGTGTCTCATTCCTTCAAAAATTCGAAATTAATTTATTTCAATAGGGTAGTTGACTTATATACCAACCGCCAAATGTTTTAGCGTTCCGGTACGATGTCGTGAGGAAAACAAAAGGGGTGTGGATTTCATCCTACTCCAAACAATTTAGTCCGCTTAAATCTTAGATAGATCATCCCTTATTACTATCAGGTGACATTGTAGTCAAGGGCTAATTTGTAAAAAAAAAAGAGAAGACCCAAAAAAATTGTGTGTCAGCTCCGACACACGAATGGAGTTAACTCTTTCCGATCGACTGTCTAAATAGTGTATGTTGCCTGCAGTAAACACTATGTACGTCTCAACACACACGCCTGAAAAGTGAAAGATGCGCAACGGAGGAGTAGCAGGCCGCGGCAGCGCACGGTGAAAGGTGCGCAGAATAGGTTGCGCACAAAAACGTAACGCTGTCATTCGTTCGTCGAATTTTACAATTTATATATACTATGCACAAAAATTAAGGGAGCAGAAAAAAAATCCAAATTTTTGGGGGATTTTCAACAGGCTGTAACTTATACAAAAATGGTCGTACAGCAAAAAAAAAAACCAAAATTGTAGCTCTAAGTGTGTAGTTTTAGGATCTGAGTTTGAAAATTTTTTTTTGAAAATATTTTTCGAGTAATCATAAGAAAACCACCGAAAAAAAATTTTTGAAATTTTTTTTGGTTTTTTTTTTTAATCTACGGACGTGGAAAAAATTTTTTCGACTCAACTTCCATATGGACCGGATAGCTTGTTTATTCAGATTTAATTTTGTTTTTTTTAAATCTCGATACGAGCATTTCTCGCTGAGATATCGATGTTTGAATGGAAAAAGATCATTTTGTCTTTGATTACCAATATCTCAGCAACCAATGATCGCACAGAAATTTAGAGGTTGGTTTTAAAAACTTGAATAAATTTTCTACAAGGATTAGCAATTGAATTTTGAAAAAAATTTTTTTTTTCAATCATTACATGAATTTGAAAAAGCATCCAAAAAAGGGCTTTTTGTCGTTTTTTGGAAAATCAAGCGCCCAATCAAAAATATTGCGGAAACCACTGACGTTAAGTGTGCCTTTTACTGTTCAATATACCCACAAAAACCCTACAAAGTTTCAATTCAATCCAGCCAACCGTTTTTTTTTCCCACTTGATCGAATTTTTGAAAAAATTAAAGGAGCAAGAATTTCGCTCTGAAAATGTCATAATTTTTATAATGCGGGCTGTTATCAGGAGCAGAGGTGTCAATACGCGGTATTAGCACAACACACACACACACACACACACACACACACACACACACACACACACACACACACACACACACGCACACACACATCTTCGGAGAGTGAGTTTGGAGTCACAAAATACTGTGTAAGTGACGAACCACAGTGTCTCAATCTCTGATAAAACCACACACATACACGTGCTCAAGCACAAAACCGTAAATCCGCCGTGGGTAACGCTAATGTCGGCGGTAATTTTTTTTTTAATTTTTTTTGATTTGGGCCAATTGAAAAAAAAATAAAAATTTTTTTTTTTTTGTTTCTCAAAAATTTTCGATTTTTTTTTTCTTAAATTTTTCAAGTCACTAATACAGAATTGAGAGAAAAATGAAAAAAAAAAATTTTTTTCATTTTTGATAAAAATTAAAAAAAATTAATTTTTGTGCATAGTGTACAATTTAAAAAACTGTCATAATCCCTATTCGCAGGTGGCGGGGTGGGGTCAGACCGGCGTGGGGGACGCGAAGGCCGACATTCTGAAGGTGGTGGACCTTCCGTTCGTGCCCACGGACCAGTGCATGCGCGCCGGGACCCGCGGGGAAGCGCAGTACCTCATCGGGGAGAAGATCTGTGCCGGCTTCGCCAACGGTACTGTAGTGTTTGTGTATATAAATAGATACCTAAAATACACGGTTTCCGTATTCGCGACACATTTAGAGAACGTATCCCCCGCGAATAGTAAGGACTCTCAGTACCTCATCGGGGAGAAGATCTGTGCCGGCTTCGCCAACGGTACTGTAGTGTTTGTGTATACTAAATACAGTAGAACCCGTTTAATACGATTTCGCAGTAACCTAACGCGTAAAAACGCGTCTTAGACGGGATATGGGTGGGGGATAGTGAAATATATAACGATTATTGTACAAATACAATAGTTATAAAAAATAGTATATTTGGTGTAAAGACTACATAATTATGCTACATAAAGTAATCTATATGACAAAAAGATTTTGATGCATTAATTACGAAATTTTCAATTGAATTTTACTTTTGCAGTGCGTTTTCAAAATTTTCAGTTCACAATAGCATCATGTCAAGGGTCGTTTGCTGTTAGGGTTTTCAGTTCTTTAAGGTCTTGTCCTGCAACCTTGTTTAACCGCTAGGAGATGGAAATAAAATGATTTTTTGATGAAAATATATTTTATTTTCATCAAAAAATCATTGAGCTGTGATAGCCCAGTGGATATGTCCCGTGCCTCCGATTCCGGAGGGTGTGGGTTCGAATCCGGTCTGGGGCATGCACCTCCAACTTTTCAGTTGTGTGCATTTAGAAAAAAAAAAAAAAATAATATCACGTGTCTCGAACAGTGAAGGAAAACATCGTGAGGAAACCTGCATACCAGAGAATTATCTTAATTCTCTGCGTGTGTGAAGTCTGCCAATCCGCATTGGGCCAGCGTGGTGGACTATTGGCCTAACCCCTCTCATTCTGAGAGGAGACTCGAGCTCAGCAGTGAGCCGAATATGGGTTGATGACGTACCTTAAACAATAATTAGTCATAATTAGAATAAAATGCCATGTATGGCTTCGTATATTATTTTCTATTACGTGTTTTGACAGTTTGACAGTGTTATGACAGTTTTTTTTTACATTTTGATCAGACTTAGCAGCTCTAGATTCAAGCCTTTTTTAACCTAAAGTGATTAAAATGGAATAAAAACGCTCTAAAGGGCTCGAACCCAAGGTCGAAATAAAGTTTTTAAAAAATAAGTAAAAAATGTCTGCTACGAGGAAATAACGTAATGGATTTAATTACTTTTTGTGGCAGATTTATATTCCGGAGTTTAACAGTAAAAATGATTTATCAAAAAAAAAAATTATTTAAAAATTGGATATTTTTAGTACAATTACATTTTCCGCAAAATTCTGAGTTAGGACTGGGTCAGGATCTGGCATTCTCCTCTGGCAGGGAGGTAGTCCATAGTTAGTAGGTGTCTGCTAATAATATATATTTTTGACGGCCTCCGTGGCGCAGTGGTATGCGCGGTGGATTTACAAGACGGAGGTCCTGGGTTCGATCCCCGGCTGGGCAGATTGAGATTTTCTTAATTCGTCCAGGTCTGGCTGGTGGGAGGCTTCGGCCGTGGCTAGTTACCACCCTACCGGCAAAGACGTTACCGCCAAGCGATTTAGCGTTCCGGTACGATGCCGTGTAGAAACCGAAAGGGGTGTGGATTTTCATCCTCCTCCTAACAAGTTAGCCCGCTTCCATCTTAGACTGCATCATCACTTACTATCAGGTGAGATTGTAGTCAAGGGCTAACTTGTAAAGAATAAAAAAAAAAAAAATGGATTTTGTGTACCTAGTAACATTCTCCATTATAATATAGATGTCATGTTGTCATTGTACAGGAACTGCTCTCTGTAAAGGCGACAGTGGGGGAGGTCTGGCGTTCCCGGCTCAAGTTCAAGGCGTCACTCGCTATTATATCCGAGGTAAGTCTTGGTGTATATTACTGATTTTGAATATGGACACATAGATTAAAGAATGATACAGAATGAGTGTTTACAAGCAGCGTGGTAAAGCCGGTGAAACCCATGAAAAAAAAAAATTAAAAATGCTTTACGCAGTGTTTCCGTACTAGCTGTTTTATTTAGTTTATAAAGTTTTTTACAAATATTTTCAATCTGTGGCACCCAATTTTATCAATAGTAATTCCTAAGAACTTAGTGTCATCTATATCATTAATTTTAATTCCTAAATGATTAATATTAAAGTTTGTAATTCCAGGGCGTTCCCAGTTAAATTCCATAATCTTCGTTTCGTCAAAAAATATTTAAATTATTATTTACCAGCCACTTAATTACTACATCTCACTCACTCACACTCACACTCACTCTCTCTCACATCTCACAATCTCACGCTCATAGACTTCTCATCTAATATATAAAATTCTCGTGTCGCGGTGTTCGACATTGAACTCCTCCGAAACGGCTCGACCGATTTTGATGAAATTTTTTGTGCATATTTAGTAGGTCTGAGAATTGGCCAACATCTATTTTTCAAACCCCTAAATGTTAAGGGTAGTCCACCCCTAATTTTTTTTTTTATTTTTTAGGCAAAATTTTTTGTTTTTATTTTTTTATGACACAGCATACAAAAATACATACAACCCTGAATTTTCACCCCTCTACGATCAACCCTTATATTTTATTTGTTAATTAAAAACTATACATACAAATGATTTGTAACTAAAACATAGTCAATTTGAGCTTTATTGTTATTGTATAAAGTTCATTTTAATAATAATTAGAAAACGGGGTAGGGGTAGGGTAGTGGTAGGGTAGGGGTAGGGTAGGGGTAGGGTAGGGGTAGGGTAGGGGTAGGGTAGGGGTAGGGTAGGGGTAGGGTAGCGGTAGTTGAAAGTTTACATCGAGTTTCACGCGGACGAAGTCGCGGGCATCCGCTAGTTTTTATATAAAATAGTAGTCATCAGCAAAGAGCGCCATAAATTGAGAAATCACTGAAGGAAGTTAATGTACAAAATAAACAGCAGCGGACCGAGGATGCTCCCTTGTGGTACACCGTATACAACAAACCGGGATGTCGATAAAAAAAATGCGTGCGTACAAAGTACACATGTCAGAAGTGAAACTTCTTTGGCAAAGTAATTTATAAATCTTGTATATGTTTATACAAATCTAAAACTTTCGATTTCCGAGACTAAGAGGAAGGGAAAACGGAAGATAGGTTAGGAATTTAATTGTCATTAAAATATAAAAAGTGTTGAAAATTAATGTAAATTATAAATTTAATTATTGCAATTTATTTCTTTAACTAGTAAATCGTATTCTCTCTCTCGTTCAATCTTTCTCACTACAGCTCTCTCCCACCTCTCACTCCATAGCACTGTGCGTGATACGACGTTCGCTCTGTCTCACTTTTTCTCTCAATCTTTCTCACTTGCTCGCTCCCTACTCTCACTCCACGGCTAGTTGCTTCATGCTACGTTCGCCCTGTCTTACTCTCTCTCAATCAGTCTCGATCGCTCTCTCTCATCTTCGACACTTCCGTTGCATACCGGCGTGACGTTACATCTGTAAAAATTTAACCCTCATGCGCCTAAAGACTCACTTCAAAAAGTAAGATGAAAAATTTTTAGGTTCCTTTTTTTTTTTTTTTTTTTTATTCTTTACAAGTTAGCCCTTGACTACAATCTCACCTGATGGTAAGTGATGATGCAGTCTAAGATGGAAGCGGACTAACTTGTTAGGAGGAGGATGAAAATCCACACCCCTTACGGTTTCTACACGGCATCGTACCGGAACGCTAAATCGCTTGGCGGTACGTCTTTGCCGGTAGGGTGGTAACTAGCCACGGACGAAGCCTTCCACCAGAGAAACCAAACAAGTAGTAGTTTTGTAGTCAAGGGCTAACTTGTAAAAAATAAAAAAAAAAGGTTCCTAACATTGAATGTAATATTTTTGAACAACATAAAACTACTCTGTACCATAATAGTTTCTTCATTGCTGCAGTAAGAATTTAAAATAAGTTACCAAAAGAAAGAGCCGTGATAGCCCAGTGGATATGACCTCTGCCTCCGATTCCGGAGGGTGTGGGTTCGAATCCGTTCCGGGGCATGCACCTCCAACTTTTCAGTTGTGTGCATTTTAAGAAATTAAATATCACGTGTCTCAATCGGTGAAGGAAAACATCGTGAGGAAACCTGCATACCAGAGAATCATCTTAATTCTTTGCGTGTGTGAAGTCTGCCAATCCGCATTGGGACAGCGTGGTGTACTATTGGCCTAACCCCTCTCATTCTGAGAGGAGACTCGAGCTCAGCAGTGAGCCGAATATGGGTTGATGTCGACCAAAAGAAATTAGGAAAGAAAAGAATATAATTTGCTTTAAAAATAATTTATATAAATACCTAACTCAACAGGCATTCTACAGTGTAAATGAATATTTAAGTTAATATTATTGTCATTTTCATACATATTTCACTCCGGTCAAATTAAAACAAAAAATAATAGTAAAATTACCTAAAGCTCAAAGCTCAAAATCGGTAAGATTGTTTAAAATATAATTAAAAAACTAAATTTGAAAGTTCCCCATCTTTCCCCTGCAAGGAAAAAAAATTATTCAAGGTCAAAGGTCAAAAAAATTAGTTTTTCGCGATTTTCAGCAAAACGGTCAGTTTTATCATAAAAATACCTTAGACATACCGGCGTGACGTTGCATCTGTAAAAATTTTACCCTCATGCGCCTTTTTTTTTATATATTCTTTACAAGTTAGCCTTTGACTACAATCTCACCTGATGGTAAGTGATGATGCAGTCTAAGATGGAAGTGGGCTAACTTGTTAGGAGGAGGATGAAAATCCTCACCCCTTTCGGTTTCTACACGGCATCGTACCGGAACGCTAAATCGCTTGGCGGTACGTCTTTGCCGGTAGGGTGGTAACTAGCCACGGCCGAAGCCTCTCACCAGCCAGACCTGGACAAATTAAGAAAATCTTAATCTGCCTAGCCGGGGATCGAACCCTGGACCTCCGTCTTGTAAATCCACCGCGCATACCACTGCGCCACGGAGGCCGTCAAAAAGAAGAAAGAAGGCGCCTAAAGAAGTTTCACTTCAAAATCTTGGTTCCAGGCATAGTGTCGTCCAGTCCACATGGCCGCGGCAATTCTTGCAACACAAAAGCCTTCACCAGCTTCGAGAAAGTGATGAAACACGCGAAGATGATCAAACTCTACTGGAGGCAATGATTTGTGCATTCATCACCTAAAGCAAGAGGTCTCAACCACTATGTGCGTACATTCAAAATACATTCCTCAGGTATAGGCACCGGCGTTTAAGTTGGACTCAAGAAAACATTCTCATTGGACTCAAAATGTCTCAAGAAAACATTCTCATTAAACTCAAGTTGTCTCAAGAAAACATTCTCATTAAACTCAAGTTGTCTCAAGAAAACATTCTCATTGGACTCAAGTTGTCTCAAGAAAACATTCTCATTGGACTCAAGTTGTCTCAAGAAAACATTCTCATTAAACTCAAGTTGTCTCAAGAAAACATTCTCATTAAACTCAAGTTGTCTCAAGAAAACATTCTCATTAAACTCAAGTTGTCTCAAGAAAACATTCTCATTGGACTCAAGTTGTCTCAAGAAAACATTCTCATTGGACTCAAGTTGTCTCAAGAAAACATTCTCATTGGACTCAAGTTGTCTCAAGAAAAAATTCTCATCGGACTCAAGTTGTCTCAAGAAAACATTCTCATTAAACTCAAGTTGTCTCAAGTAAACATTCTCATTAAACTCAAGTTGTCTCAACAAAACATTCTCATTAAACTCAAGTTGTCTCGAGAAAACATTCTCATTGGACTCAAAATGTCTCAAGAAAACATTCTCATTGGACACAAGTCCCCGGCCCACCCTCTTTATACGCCTATGGGGGTATAAAGTCCCTACAACTTGAGACATGTTTTCATACATTTCCTAACGTTTAATACGATTCGTCATCCCGTTTAATACGCCTACATGTCACACGTGTGTAATTCCAAATGCGACAAATAAATTACAACAGATAGATAAGGACATCATAAAGGTCTTCTAACTCACTGCAAAAGTAAATTTCGTAATAGGGATGATGACAGTTTTTTGAATTGTATATAAATTAAGAGTACGCTAATAGTAAAGCAATTTTGTAAAAGTAACAGGGTATCTGCGATCATTACTTTCGGAGCTACAGGGATTTAAAGGGTCAGCTTTGCGGATCCCTGAAAAACGCCCCATACAAAATGGCACGAACTAATGACGTCGTAGGTAATGTAATGATCCTTAGATTTGTATGTACGTACAAACAAAATTACTAATATCTTTGTTATTTGTGCGTTTATGTTTATAGTTCAAATATTGAAAAATGTCACATTTAATGTAAGGAAGGAATTTTATAATCTCATTTATTTTGCAAATATCCAGACAATCTTTTTTTTTATGTATAAATTAGTTAACATTGACCTTATTTACCCGAATGTATCATAAAAATCAATATATTCAAACCTAGTCATCATCCCCATTGCTAATGCATCAAAATCTTTTTGTCATACCAGAATAAGTGATTACTTTAAGAAGCATAATTAGGTAGTCTTTACACCAAATACACTAATTTACACTAATTTTACTTAGACTTTCCCGTCTAAGACGCGTTTTTAGTTGGGTCCCTGCGACATCGCTTTAAACGGGTTCTACTGTATATGCAATCGCTTCCCATTTAAAAAATCTTGCAATGATGAAAGTTTTTTTTTTTTTTTTTTAAAAAAAAGAATATTTGCCAAATTTTTAAATATGACCAATATTCCCATTCCCCTCCAACTAGTCGGGAAAGACTGTGCTAGGAGTGGGTACGACAATAGACCAACGGGGCGGGGATCGAACCAACACCCCTCGGTGGTGAGTCCGACCGCTCTTACCGTTGAGCTATTGAGGCTCTAAAGGTGTACGATTTAAGAATCTGTTGATGACGAAGTCCATTGTACCCCTGTGTCTTTTTGTTCACATTTTTGTGCTAATGTATAGAACTATAGTTCGTGCGCTGTAGCATGGTGCAGGTGACGGTTCACCCTTGAAAGATTGCCGCGATTGACGATAATAGCACGTATTATGGACATCATAAACTGTCACCCGCACCATGCTACAGCGTATACTGTATAGAAGAATAAATAAATAAATGCAATCACATTCCATGCAGAGTTCGTCACTGTTATGATCTACCCAGTGAAACTCTGTCATCTTCAGAATATTTATGAAAAGTTTTTTAGCTTAAGATCTCATTGGTGCCTTTCATTTTTATCTACTTCTGAGGAATGACCAACAGGTTGTGCTAAAGTACAGAACTAGAAGTATAAGTATTAAGTAGTATATGCAATCGCTTCCTATTTAAAATATCTTGCCATAATCTCTATCACTATTCTAATTTATCTATACATAGAAGTGTATCGAATCGCTTCCTATTTAAAAAATCTTGCCATAGTCTCTATGAGATGATGTCACTATTCTAATTTATCTCCTGAAACACTCCAGTCACCTTTAGAATATTATGAAAAGCTTGTTTAGTTTAAGATCTCATACGTATATTTAATTCTTATACACTTCTGAGGAAGGACCAACATGTTGTGCTAAAGTACAGAACTAGAAATATAAACACCCATTTTCATCTAATTACGATAAAAGATTTTTAATAGATTTTGTAATTTTATAATCTCATTTATTTTGCAAATATCCAGACAATCTTTGCTTTTTATGTATAAATTAGTTGACATTGACCTTATTTACCCGAATGTATCATAAAAATCAATATATTCAAACCTAGTCATCATCCCCATAGTAATCTACCTCCTGCAGCACTCCAGTCACCTTCTGAATATTATGAAAAGCTTTTTTGTTTACGATCTCATTGGTGCCTTTTGTACTTAACCACTTCTGAGGAGTGACCAACATGTTGTGCTAAAGTACAGAACTAGAAGTATAAGCATAATCAATAGCAAAGCTTAATAAGTATAAGCTTTTTTTTTAATGCCCCACTTGCACCACCGTACGAAGAAGGTTGTCTTCTAGTAAATGAGAATTTAACATAAAAAGGAAATATTGAAAAAAATATACCCCGATCTGGAAACGATATAAAACTAAAAAAAATCTAATCTTTCTTATAATTATTATCCGAACTTAAAAATAACAGAAAATACAAAATATATTTTCTTTGGCTGTACGGTGTAATACTTTTGCCGTTTCATTATGACTGAGAAAAAAAACATTACAAAAATTGCAGTAAACAAATGTTTTGTTTTTTTTTTTTGATATTGTGTTTCTCTAAATGAACGTTGTATTGCCGTAGTCTAAAAACTCATCGATATAAAATAAATCTTACTGCCATTTATTAAATTAATAATTATCTATGATAGATATGAATGAATCGAGTGACAATTACAGACCTACCTACATATATAATAAACAATGAATTTACCGGAAAAGTCTCGTGATTGTGATAAATATTTTAATTATGTGAATTATAATAATATTATTAGAATAGTTAATATTTTATACATCATTTTTAGGAATAAGAAACTAAACGTGTTTTCTTTTAAGTATTTTGTTATCATTTTTAGTTGAATTTTCATTTTATTGATTTTATTTTAGTATTTCGTTGATGTAATTATCTTTCATGTAATTAAATTCAAACTATTTATATATCTGGCTGTTTAAGATGATGAAAGATTATTAATTTTATTAAAGTAAAAATACGTATTATTAAATGTATTTTTTCTAACATATTGTATTTTTTCGCTAATAAGGTGAAAAATTGTATTTGTCACACGAGAGCAAAATATTTCGCTTCTTGCGACTTTAAATCCCTCACAAGGCTCGGGATACTAACTCGGCACTCGTAGCGAAAAACGGATTTTGCTCTCTTGTTGAAAAAATAACTATTATATATATATATTAGATATAAGTACTAACCAAATGAAATTAGCTACAATTATTAAATATTTTATAAGCATTTATTTTTAAAATGACTTAGATTCAAATTGAATCTAATTGTGATATTTTATACTTTTTAAATAAATAAAAAAAAATCAACACACTGTAGGGTGATGTTTGACTAGCTGATGGCGCGTGGTTTTACCCGCGTGGTTCTCGTTCCCGTTGGAATATGGGATAATATATAACCTATAGTCTTCCTCGATAAATGGGCTATGTATCACTGAAAGAATTTATCAAATCAGTTAGTGAATGCAAATACCTTCTCACTATAGACGTCAAGCGGTTTTTTTTTAAATTTCGTGAAGAATGACCTTTTGCATTTATATAATGAGCAGTGGCGTGCACTTCATACATGCATTAAAGTGATGCATACCCTAAGAGTTGTCTTCTTAGTGCTTATTATAGACAATTTTTTCCAGTTTTTATTACTAGTGCATACCCTGATCGACAACCTTATGCACGCCACTGATAAGGAGGTGCCCATCGGCTCGAACCAAAAACAGATTTAAAATACTGTGTCGGGGATTTAAAATACTGTTAAAAAAATATACAATTTTCACTCATAGAAGCACAGATTTGAAAATAATCATTATTTGATCTGTGCATAGAAGTTAAAAATCTCTCTAGATACATCGAATTCTATTTAATGGATAGTATTAGATTTTTTTTTAAATAATATCATTGTATCATTTTTTTATAATTAAAAAAAAAATAACTAGTTAGTGTCTGCTAACTTGTCACTAAAATTAAATGAAGTGAAAATAAATGTCAAACATTTTTTTAAATCATAAGACCAGCATGACTATAAACAAAATGACAATTATTGCCTATTAAATATGTAATGAATTTAAATTATTAAATTAATTTATTTTATTTAATTAATGTATGGCGTAATATATAATGTTGCTAATTTTATTGTAAACATTTTAAATGTACTTATTCAAATATCTGCAGCTTTGTATACAATTATAATGAAATTATATGTATACTAGCGGACTCGCTCAAGCTTCGCTTTGACTTATTAATTTATTTATTTGCACTTCTTCCCTACCCCTACCCCTACCCTACCCCTACCCTACCTCTACTCTACCCCTACCCTACCCTACCCTACAACTACCCTACCACTACCCTACCCCTACTCTACCCCTACCCTACCCTACCCTACAACTACTCTACCCCTACCCTACCCTACCCTACCCCTACCCTACCCTACCCCTACCCTACCGCTACCCTACCCCTACCCTATCCCTATACCATACCCCTACCCTACCACTACCCTATCCTAGGATTTAGGGGTTTGAAAAATAGATGTTGGCTGATTCTCAGACCTACTGAATATGCACAAAAAATTTCATCAAAATCGGTCGAGCCGTTTCGGAGGAGTTCAAGTTCGAACACCGCGACACGAGAATTTTATATATTAGATAAGTCACACTCATAAATGCCCTATATAAAAAGTACTCTGTGGTTGAACTATATACAGGGTGCTGTGTATTTCTCATAACGCTGGGATTATATTCTTTACCGAAAATTAATTAAAAAGTATTCAAAGAACATGTGTTCTTTGAACACTTTTTAATTAAAAGTTATATTTTCGGAGCAAATAATATTTCTTTTGTAAATTAAAATATTTATTTCCCTTATACAACGCATACATATACTTATATTAGGGATGATGACAGTTATTTAAATTGTATATAAATTAAGAGTACGCTAATAGTAAAGCAATTTTGTAAAAGTAACAGGGTATCTGCGATCATTACTTTCGGAGCTACAGGGATTTAAAGGGTCGGATTTGCGGCGCTGACGCGGATCCCTGAAAAACGCCCCATAAAAAATGGTACGAATTAATGACGTAGGTGCATAATGATCGTTAGATTTGTATGGGCGAACAAATAAAATAACTAATATATTTGTTATTAAAAAATGTCACATTTAATGTAAGGAAGCTAAAACTGTATGAATTTTGATCTAATTACGATAAAAGATTTTTAATAGATTTTGAAATTTTTATAATCTTATTTATTTTGCAAATATCCAGACAATCTTTGTACAATGTGTAAATGTGACAATGTATAAATTAGTTAACATTGACCTTATTTACCCGAATGTATCATAAAAATCAATATATTCAAACCTAGTCATCATCCCTAATTTAACGTAGCCAAACTTTAGTAATTTTAAAAAGCAAGGCGTGGATTGTTGGTATTATTTGAATTACTTTGTATGAAAACATAAAAAGTTTTTATTTTTTAGTTAAAAAAATATTATTTAATTAATTACTTAATAATTAAATTAATTGAAGTTATGGGAAATATTCCCGAGCACCCTGTATATGTGTTTATTTTATTAATAAATTTTCGAAAGCATTTTTTGTGTATATGACACTGTAAAATTATAAATACCATTGGATTTATAATGTATCTTGAATCTAGAAATTAAGTGACTCAGAAACCAATGTTTAGGTTAGGTTAGGTATTTTTTATTTCTTTCTTCCTTATAATCTACCGAATAATAACATGTTAAATTGTAAGCAGTTGCGGTTCACAATCTTTCGACAGTTCACAATCTTCCTATATAGATTATAATTTAAACCTGCTTACAATTTTACAGTGACATATATACTTAACGTTAGTAAATTTGTGATAATCGCTGGTTTTAGGAATTGTAAATTTACACAGAAATAAAAAATGTTGTATCAAATTTTTAAATGTTTCATTTATGTAAGTACCTACCTGAATAAAACTCTGCCTACTCTAGAATGACAATTCTAAACCACGCGGTGCCAGCCGCGTAGTATTACAAGTTAGCCCTTGAATACAATCTCACCTGATGGTAAGTGATGATGCAATCTAACATGGAAGCGGGCTAACGTGTTAGAAGGAGGATGAAAATCCACGCCTCTTTCGGTTTCTACGCGACATCGACGGTAACGCTAAATCGCTTGGCGGTACGTCTATGCCAGTAGGGTGGTAACTAGCCACGGCCGAAGCCTCCCACCAGCCAGACCTGGACCAAAGAGAACCTCAATCGGCCCAGGGATCGAACCCAGGACCTCCGTCTTGTAAATGCACCGCGCATACCACTGCGCTACGGAGGACATCAAAATTTCCCATTTCCATAGGAATACCGGAATAAAATATAGCCAATGTTACTCCTTCATAATGTAGATTTCCATTGGTGAAAGAATTTTACAAATCGACCCAGCTTCAGAATCTATTCAATACAAACAAACGATCAAGTATTTTCTCTTTAAAATATTAGTATAGATCATTATCAACCCATATTCGGCTCACTGTTCAGCACGAGTCTCCTCTCAGAATGAGAAGGGTGAGGCCAATAGTCCACCACGCTGACCCAATGCGGATTGGCAGACTTCACACACGCAGAGATTTAGCAAAATTCTCTGGTATGCAGGTTTCCTCACGATGTTTTTTCCTTCACCGTTTGAGACACGTGATATTTAATTTTTTAAAATGCACATAACTAAAAAGTTGGAGGTGCATACCCCGGGTCGGATTCGAACCTACGTCCGAATCGAAGACAGAAGTCCTATCCACTGGGCTATCACGGCTATAATAGACAATTTAGCAAATATAAAATCCTCATACAGCATCCCTGGCATCTCGTCTTTATTGAGGTAACTAGCGGACGTCTGCGACTTCGTCTGCCCTTCATCATCGTTATCAACCCATGTTCGGCTCACTGCTGAGCTCGAGTCTCCTATCAGAATGAAAGGGGTCAGGCCAATAGTCCACCACGCTGGCCCAATGTGGATTAGCAGACTTCACACACACAGAGAATTAGCAAAATCCTCTGGTATGCAGGTTTCCTTACGATGTTTTTTCTTTCACCGTTTGAGACACGTGATATTTAATCTCTTAAAATGCACACAACTGAAAACTTGGAGGTGCATGCCCCGGACCGGATTCGAACCTACGCCCTCCGGAATCGGAGGCAGAGGTCATATAGTAATATCCACTGGGCTATCCCGGCTAATCATATATTATTATAGATAGATAATGTGAATACCCGATTCCTCTACGTAAGTTGTAATTTAAAAGATGTAGGTATTTATATTATCATGTTGTTGTAACCTCTCGCGAACCAGTTTCGCGGTCATTAGTTGAGTGTTGCCAGAGTTTTGGTGTTTCCCATTAATAGGGGATAAACTTCTATATAATATTATATATGTAATTATGTATTGAAATAATAGTATAATATTTTTTATTAGGTCTATAGTTTAACTCATTTTAGTTCTTTTTGGTTATTTATTATTAAGTTTATTTTTCAGTTTAATGTCATTGTAGGTATTAGTTTAGATTATAAGGTTGTGTTAGCTGTGTTCGTGGCGTTACCCAATCTGTGCTTCTAACTGAAAATCAGCACTACGTGTCCAAATTCAAATGGTCACGTAGCATTATGCTGAGCTGGGGCCATTTTCGGGGTTCGGGGTTATGCCACACATCGCAGGGTCCTGGATGTCATGGTGTACTGGAGATATTGTGATGTGTGGCATAATTTCGAAATAAACGCATTTTCCTTTCTTTCTTTCTTTCTATATACTTGAAACTTTAGCCATAGATACATATTGGGTAGTGTTATGACGGGGAAAAGCTATGAACTCGCGTCTCTATTTTGGGACTACGGGGTAAAAATATAACCCTTTTTATTCGGTGAAGATGTAGCTTTCTTATAATGAAAGATTTTTTTTGTATCAATTTAAGTCGTTTCTGAAAGAGCTACATATAATAACTCTGTCTGAAACACCTTAATCTTTATTATATTCTTACATGGCTTGAATTAATACATCACCGGGAAAGCACCGACTTCAAAGTGATCAACAGGTAGTTTTATGTTATTGAAGTTGTAATTTTTTTTTATAGTAGGTTTAGTTAAGGAAAACTCATCGAAATAATCTGACAACACAATCAGTCATATTGGGTTTCCCGTACCTAGTTCTCGTTTCGTCTCAAAATACCTCATTACGTTTAAAAGTTATGCATATCAATAAGTATTTAATGACTTTTATATAAATCTTATTTATTTAATTAAAATAAGTAATTAAATTGTGTTTATAAATATGGTGCGCTTCGTGTGCTTAGTTTTCCTTGTTTTTATATGTGAGTATTGTTATTTTCGTATTTCTATATCATTAATTATTATTGTTGTCTACCGTAGGTAGGTATACCAGTATACTGTAGACAAAATACAAGAATAAATTATACTCTAAATGATGTATAGTCACCGATCTTTGCCAATTTCATATCTAAAAAAAAAAGTATACCTATTTGTTTTTTTTTTAAAGTCCGATTTGATACGCAAAGATCTCACTTAGTTGGAGTATATTAAGTCTCGTTTTGCTTTTATTCGTATCTTAAAACGTAGATTGCGAAGATTTTTATTCTTATTTTTTTTTATAGTTTGCCCTTGAATGCGATCTCATCTGATGTTAAGTGTAGGTATATATATATATATATATCTTAACACGTATATCTTACATGTACTGTTTACTTCTTCCATTATAACGGCATCAAAATCCGTTCAGAGGTTTAAGGTTTTATTTTATTTTTCTCTTTACAAGTTAGCCCTTGACTACAATCTCACCTGATGGTGTAATCTAAGATGGAAGCGGGCTACTTTGTTAGGAGCAGGATGACAATCCACACCCCTTTCGGTTTTTACACGACATCGTATCGGAACGCTGAATCGCCTAATTTATTATGTATTTGATTTAAATAACGAATAATAATTTTACTATTACCTTTAATCCCGAATAACAAAAAAACACGGACGGATAGACAGACAAAAAATCGAAAAAGAATATTTTTAGCTTCAGTAGGTATCGATTATATAATGCCCACCAATAAAAATTTAAAATAACTTCAATGTACAGAATGTACAGAATTCGTATTATAAGTATAAATTCTAGATGGCGCTGGCTTCCGTTATGCCACGGTAACAAATGGTATAAGTAAAATCTCAAATTGCATATAAATGTATAGAATTCAATCAGTTTTTTTATAAATATAGATATAGATAGATAGATAGATATAGATATAGATTTGTATGATTAGTATTTTAAGCAACGAAGTATGATAAAACGTGTTCTTAGAAAACCGTTTATTTGATAGACAATTAAGAGGTAAAACAGGAAAATCTTGAAAAATACTAGCATCGATACAACGAATATTTATAAAATATCTTTACTGATATTCATCATCATTATCAACCCATATTCGGCTCACTGTTGAGCTCGAGTCTTACGGATTTAGTATATCATGGCATTATTAAAAAAAAAATGTATATTTATTAATTGCTATACAAAAAATCCGCAAGGCGGATGACTAGAGGTGCAAGCAGGTTATGCTGTCGGGTTTTTAGATTTTTTTGAATATTATTGTTGCTTGCTAAGCTAGTCATGGGCCTTATTAGAAGGCTCAAAGTCACTCAGCGGGTGATGGAGCGAGCTATGCTTGGGGTTTCTCTGCGTGATCGAATCAGAAATGAAAAGATCCGCAGACGAACTAAAGTCTCTGACATAGCTCAGCGAGTCGCGAAGCTGAAGTGGCAATGGGCGGGCCACATAGTTCGAAGAGCCGATGGGCGTTGGGGTCCCAAGGTGCTGGAATGGCGACCCCGCACCGAAAAGCGCAGTGTTGGTCGACCCCCCGCTAGGTGGACCGAAGACATCAAGCGGGTTGCGGGGGGCCGCTGGACTGGCTCGAGACAGTTTTGTTTGAAAGTCCATGCAAGAGGCCTATGTCCAGCAGTGGACGTCCATCGGCTGATAATGATGATGTTGAAGCTAGCCATGATTTAAAAAAATAGTTTATTTCAGTAACATCAATCGAATAACAAATAATTAAAGGCTAGAGTCTTCTTTTAAGAGTTGTACACTCCGGTGTCAGAAGGCTCCGCTCTTCCTTATCAAGCCGTAATGAAACCTATTTAGAATTAATCCTAGTGTGTAGGTTACATTAGGTATAATGAATGAATAAATGATATTTTATTCATGAAAATGTATGTTTAACATGATGGTACATTTATAGAATTGAGTCTTTATACATTTTACCATAACTGGTGTAAACTGGTGTATGAATTATCTTAAATAATTAAATACATTTTAACGAAGAGAAAAAAAAATAAAACTAAATTAATACAATGTCACAATTACAAAATAATAAGTTACAAAATGTCCATGTCCATAAAATAATCTTGAATGTCATAATAACTTTTTTTAATAATAAATTATAAATTTTACATTTAAATATTGACCAGGGCTTCTCTTTTAGACTATAATTTTGTGTTATTAAGAATTCTTTTAATACTTTTTTGCAAGTATATAAATATAATGGATAATTAATTCTTAATATTTTAATAAAAATTTCAATATTTTGCTATTAAGTCAATAATAATATGTCGAATATTTTAAATGTGACAATGTCATGAAAAAAAGTAATACCAAAAAGAAATAATACTAAAGAGGTTTTCTTTTTACATATATTTAGTTTTCTGTTATTTTTGATTTTAATTTTATGAAAAGCGATTGTTACAAAATTCAATATTAATTCTAGTGTTGGCCTACTTATCAGAAAAGATGTTGTAGCGTCTACGTGTTATGTTCTGCGTAGTTGGTTAAACAGGGGTTTTTTTGAGGAAAACCTTTATGTTCAAATATGCATCTACGTCAGCCTACTAAGAAATAAAGGTAATTCGAACGTTGATGTTTTATAAGTTGAATAGGGATGATGATTAGGTCTGAATATGTTGATTTTTGTGATACAATCTGGTAAATAAGGTCAATGTTAACTAATTTACGCATAAAAAGCAAAGATTGTCTGGATATTTGCAAAATAAATAAGATTATAAAATTTTAAAATCTATTAAAAATCTTTTATCGTAATTAGATGAAAGTTCATACAGTTTTACCTTCCTTACATTTAATGTGACATTTTTTAATATTTCAACTATACACATAAACGCACAAATAACAAAGACATTAGTAATTTTGTTTGAACGCACATACAAATCTAACGATCATTATGACCTACGACGTCATTATTTATATCGTATTATTTTGTATGGGGCGTCCTTCAGGGATCCGCGGCAGCGCCGCAAATCTGACCCTTTAAATCCCTGTAGCTCCGAAAGTAATGATCGCAGATACCCTGTTACTTTTACAAAGTTGTTTTACTATTAGCATACTCTTAATTTATATACAATTTAAAAAACTGTCATCATCACTTTTCGAATAGAAGATTTTTTTTATCAATTTTTAATAGTGTTTTTTATTATATTTAGTATTTTATTAAACACTGTCAAATAAACTAAGGACTAATAAACGAACGAGAAAAAAAATAATAGACCAAGATCCCAGAGCGATCTGACATAACTTATATTTTCATCAACCTGCCAGTTTGTGGAGACTTGCTCTGTGATACTTGGGCAGGTAACAAGTGAGAAAGGTAACTAAAAAAACAGTTGTCTGTAAAGTCGGTTTACTGACGATAGTTGAACGTGATAACGTTAGAAAATACTGATAGAATGGTTACATTTTTCGAAAGAAAATTTTAATTAACGTATTTAAAACAATAAATAAATAAAAAAAAAACATACATACAGCCGAACGTAGAACCTCCTCCTTTTTGGAAGTCGGTTAATAAAATACTTTTCGTTTTTCTAAAATACTGTTTAATAATCTTCATCTTCATATTTAATTTCTTATAAAAAAAGTTGGCAACCCTAGAGCGAGGGAACGGCGCATGACGTCATCTTTTTTCGAGTGTGCAGACTCCATCGAATTATAAGACATTTTCACGTCAAAAGTGTTCATCATCATAATTTTGTCAACCTTTGACTATTTAGACTATGGACCTGTTTCGCACTCAAATTCACAAACAAAAAAGTCTGTCGTTTTTTGAAGGGGACGAGGTAAACTCACACATCGAAAATATTTAACACCATTATGTATATTCTGTGTCCATACACTACACACAACTATAAATTTGCCTCGCAATACACACACGCGTAATTTTTACACAGACTAACAAACACATCCTTTAGACTGTCCACAGAATATGTACCTATATAATAATACAATAATAAAAATCGATATACATGATCAATTTTTTGCTGTTCAGTCACAAGAATCGATTCTCTTAGAAATTGCTTTTATTACAAATTTGATAAAATTAAGGTAGAAATACTTACAAATGAATCCATCTCCGTTACTCCATCTTTTACTAAACTACAAGTTTTTGGCCGTTTTTTATGCTATTCAACTACACAACCCGGAATTTTTAGGGAGCTCTTTACACGACGAAAACGATTACCTATAACAATGAAACATCGATTTTATAGCAACAGTTTTTGTAAACGCGTTAGATCATTGATTTTTGATCTTTGCCAGAGGGGTAACGGTTAGCGAGGCAGGTCCTGTTATTAATGGTATGGTAAGGTATGTAATATGTGACCTTACAACTTATTTTTACGTTACCAATATATATAAGACTAGCGGACGCCCGCGACTTCGTCCGCGTAAAAATCGATTTCAACGTAGCATAAATAATGACGCAAATCTAAGTATATAAAATTTATAATATTTAAAACACAAAAGGTACTATATCTGCTAATATATAGAAGATAGATATATGGTGTCGCGGACTTTTTTGTAGATCTTTTAAAGATACATAAAGCCTCCATACGTTAATTTCAATTTTACACAATGGTTAAGGCAGCGCATGCGAATAAGTCTGCTTAAGAGGATTTTCGGTCCGACCTGTATGACAAAAACTGTGTTAACTCGGCGAATATATACCATACTAATATAAAATAGCCTAGCCTATAGCACTCCCCGATAATGTAGCATTCTACTGGTGAAAGAATTTTTGAAATCGGACCAGTAGTTCCGAAGTTTACCCCATTTAAAAAATGTGTCAAACTTACAAACTTTACCTCTTTATAATATTAGTATAGACTACATAGATATTATAAACTAGCGGACGCCCGCGTGAAAGTCGATGTAAATTTTCATCTACCCCTAACCTACCTTACCCTACCCCTACTCTACCCCTACCCTATTCATTAAGGCTGCACACGCGATGGAAGCTTAAAATATGGAGTAACTTCTCCCGTTTTCCCAACATTTCCCTTCACTGCTCTGCTCCTATTGATGGTAGCATGATGAAAAGTATTCTATAACCTGCCCAGGAGTATGAAGAACAATACGAAACTTGGTACAATAATTGTACCAAGTTTCGTTAAAATCCGTCGAGTAGTTTTTGTTTCTATTACGAACATTCAGACAGACAAACAGACAGAAAGACAGACAGACAAAAATTTTACTGATTGCATTTTTGGCATCAGTATCGATCACTAATCACCCCCTGATAGTTATTTTGGAAAAATATTTCATGTACAGAATTGACCTCTCTACAGATTTATTATAAGTATAGATTAGTCCATGACCTTCGTGGCATCATCACTTATCAGCTTATCAGTAATCATACTTCCGGTAATATAACATTATTAATACAAATCTAGATATTCACACTTCACACTATCACAGCACGTCACTAATATTATAAAGCCTAAAGTTTGTGTGTGTGTGTAAGTATGTTTGTCCCTCTTTTACTCTGTGGCTACCGAAGCGATTTGGCTGAAATTTGGAATGGAAATAGATTTCACTCTGGATTAACACATAGGCTACTTTTCATAACGAAAAATTGAAGATTTTTGTTGGGGGACATTATATAATTGATACTGAAGCTAAAAATATTTTTTTTCGATTTTTTGTCTGTCTGTGTTTTTTTGTTATTCGGGCATCACGCTGAAACTACTGAATTAATTCAAATGAAATTTGGCACGGTTTAAGACCATAACACGGAGAAGGTTATAGGATACTTTTTATTCCAAAAAAAAAATAAGAAGGGGGTGAAATTGGGGTTGAAAGTTTGTATGGAAAGTCCTTCATTATTAGAGTTACAGTTTTAAAAATTTGTTCGTAAATCATAAAAAAAATACGAAATATAATGGCATTCATAAATTTTTATAATCTCTCTCTCTCTCTCTCTAAAGTGGTGAAATAGGGAAAGTTTACATTGATTTCCATGCGGACGAAGTGGTGGGTGTCCGCTAGTCTGTGTGTGTGTGCTTACCATTGTCTGAATACTATGCAAACCATTGCTCTCTAACGTTTAGTTTTTTTTTTTCAGTTACAAAACCAGCATTGACTGCCGTAGCGGATAACAGGAGTCCCTGCTTGTAAGTATTTCCCTTAGTCATCAACATCAACCCATATTCGGCTCACTGCTGAGCGCGAATCTCCTCTCAGAATGAGAGGGGTTAGGCCAATAGTCCACCACGCCGGCCCAATGCGGATTGGCAGACTTCACACACGCAGAGAATCGAAAAAATTCTCTGGTATGCAGGTTTCCTCACGATGTTTTTCCTTCACCGTTTGAGACAAAAACTACAAACATATTGGCAAATAGACAGCAAAGTGATCTTATAAGGATGGTGTATTTTTTCTTTTGTGATAACAATATTAAGGTTGCCTGGAAGAAATCGCTACGTAGCGATAAAGCCGCCTTTTGTATCCTACTTCTGTTCTACTTTTTCTGTCTTGTTATATGTTTTTTCTTATATTGTGGTGAATACAAATTATTAAGTTCAGAGGAGTTTCGAAATAATATTCACTGTAGATCTTCAATACAATCACTACAATCCTACTAATATTAAACGCGAAAGTTTGTATGGATGTTCGTTTGGATGTTTGTTACTCTTTAACGCCGCTACTACTGAAGCGATTTAGCTGAAATTTGGAATGGAAATAGATTTTACTCTAAATTAACACATAGACTTTTTTTTTACTTTTATCCCGAAAAAATCCATGGTTTCCCGAGATTTGCGAAAACTGATTATTTTGATGATATGAATGTTTGTTACTCTTTCACGCCTCGACTGCTGACATTTGTTATTGGGATATATTATAGCCTGGATTAACACATAGGCTACTTCTTATCCCGGAAAAATCCATGGTTCCCGAGGGATTTGTGAAAAACTAAATTCCACGCGGACGAAGTCGCGGGCGTCCGCTAGTTTTTTATATTTTATCTCACAAAGTTAATTTTATTCATAAAATGTTGAGCACTTTTCTGACAGAAACTCTTTGCTAAGATTTAAAAAAGTACCGTTCGTTTTTAGACGGATGATAAAGGTTCTATATTACTTTACGGCACGTGTGCATTTTTCTGTACATTGCGGTCTCAGACTAAATACATAAGGACTAGTATCGCACCCAAATTCACGAACAAAATTTTTCTAAGGAAAAAGAGCTTAGATTTTATACATATCTTATACTAAACTAGCAGTTTTTGTTCGTTTTTTACACCATTTAACTACACAAAAAGGTATTTTTACGGAGATTTTTAACCGACGGACACGATTGTAAACTATGAAACATCGATTCTATAGAGACAGTGTTTATAATCGCATAAGATCGTTGATCATATACTTTGACAGAAAAATAATGTCTTGCGAGGCAAGTCTTTATCTAATTAGTCTGAGATTACGGCACATGTGCGTAATGAGATACATTACGACATTGAAATTGCTGAAATAAGCGATACTTTACGAGCAAATGTGTTATAAATAAATAAATAATGACATTTTCAGCGCAGATGAGTTCTCCTGCAACGATCGGACTTGCGTTAGTCTTGACGTGTTGTGCGACGGAGTAGCGGACTGTACGGACGGCGCGGACGAGCGTGCCTGCGACGGGATAGGGTGAGTGCTAAGAGTTGTGATAGCCAAGATTCCGAAGGGTGTGTTTGTGGCGGTTCTCGTGAGCAAGGTCCAAGTATTTTGATACTTTTCCCAAACGGCTTTAAGCAGATTATCGTCATGTGGAACAGTAATATCAACAATTATTGCACGACGCACTGACCGATCGACTAGCACTTTATCAGGTCTATTGGCTACAATATACCTGTCAGTGATAATCGTTCGGTCCCAGTAGAGCAATGCACTGCTATTTTCAAGAACTAAACACTAAACTAACTAAAATAACTATTACATATACTCCTGTACCTGCGACGGGATCGGGTGAGTGCTAAGAGTAGAGTTGTGATGGCCAAGATTCCGAAGGGTGTGGGTTCGAATCCGGTCTGGGGCATGCACCTCCAACTATTCAGTTGTGTGGATTTTATGATGTTAGATATCGCGCGTTTCAAACGGTGAAAGAATATTATGTGTTCTCACGGGGACAGGAACTACGCGGGTGAATATAAGAAGAAGAAGAAGAAGAAATATACTTTATTCTACATTGAAACAAAAATAAACAATAACTTATAATAACACTTACTTTACTTAAAGTAATGTACAAATGGCGGTCTTATCGCTAAAGAGCGATCTCTTCCAGACAACCACTGTGGAATAAAAAAAACGTTGCACCGATTCGGGTATACGCACACAAAAAAAACACACACACACACACACAAAATAATATATCAATCACTTGGGGTAAAAACTTTTTTTTTCTAATTATTAAGTATCTAACTTTCAGACCCTATTTTAGGTAGTGTTGTGGTTCTCAAAAGACGGTCTGGGTCAGTTTAGGATTTTATATTTGCTAAATTGTCTATTATAGCCATGATAGCTCAGTGGATATGACCTCTGCCTTCGATTCGGACGTAGGTTCGAATCCGTTCCGGGGCATGCACCTCCAACTTTTCAGTTGTGTGCATTTTAAGAAAATAAATATCACGTGTCTCAAACGGTGAAGGAAAACGTCGTGAGGAAACCTGCATACCAGAAATTTTTCTTAATTCTCTGCGTGTGTGAAGTCTGCCTATCCGCATTGGGCCAGCGTGGTGGACTATTGGCCTAACCTCTCTCATTCGAGAGGAGACTCGTGGTCAACGGTGAGCCGAGTATGTGTTGATAATGATGATGATGTATATATAGCTTGGCAAGTTCGTTCATAACACTCCTGATGGTCCGCGCGGGCCTGGAGGGGGTAGCGACGCTTCCGCGCGCCCGACTCTATACCCGCGTCGTCCTTCCCGCCCCGTCGCCCGCATATCATGGGAGTGATTACAACGATCTTACCAAGCTCTAAGTACCATAATAATTTTATTAATCTTGGATTTTCCTTCTAGAAAATTGGGGACTGACAGATGGTACAGAGTGAAGCGTCAAGCAACACCTTGCCGGTAAGATTAAAATTAAATTTTCAACAATGTCAATATAAATATAAAATACAAAACACTATTAATAAAAAATCAACCCTCCCGCTGCGGGACATTTGAGTGTCCAAGCAACCGGTGGTCAGGGCTCCAGAGTGAGGAACCTCCTCACAATACGCGCCGTCTCAAGAATCACTGCCTTTTGTATCCGACTCTTGATCCAACAGTTAAGCGAAAGCTTCTTAAGGTGTTGGTCGAAGCTTTTCGCTATAAGACCATTGACTGAAACAACTATCGGAACAATAATAGTTGACTCAACATTCCACATGGCGGTAATCTCGTGAGCAAGGTCCAAGTATTTTGATACTTTTTCCTTTTCGGCTTTAACCAGATTATCGTCATGTGGAACAGTAATATCAACAATTATTGCACGACGCACTGACCGATCGACTAGCACTATATCAGGTCTATTGGCTACAATATACCTGTCAGTGATAATCGTTCGGTCCCAGTAGAGCAATGCACTGCTATTTTCAAGAACTGACGCTGGGTCGTACCTATTATTATTATTATAATGTCGCTCACTGTCATTTGGTAATGGCGGTCTTATTGTCATTTATGTAAGGCGCTGTCAATTTTAGTTCAGGTTTTAGCAGCAAGACTTTTTTCGTGGCGCGGAGTCTAGACATAGACTTAAAAAATAGGCAGACTCTATCTCGCTGTCAAACAACTGAAGCACGAATATCTATGTGTGAGTGTGAAGGGTATTGCCAGATAAAAAAATTAATTGACGCTATCTCGCTGTCAAATAACTGAAGCACCATATGGCGACGAATATCTGTGTGTGAGTGTGAAGAGTATTGCCAGATATAAAAAAATATTCACGGACGGTCTGGCTTCAAATGTTTACGTAAACTCCTTTCCATAAGATAAGTCCCCTAGACGCGGCGCTAATGTCTTAATAGCGCCCATTGTCATTTGGTAATGGCGGTCATATTGTCATTTATGTAAGGCCTAGTTCGGACTACTTTAGTATTTTAGTCGAGTACGAACGATTTTGTTTTTACCTTAGTACCATGCTCAATGACCTCAGCAGCGTTTCTCAACAGGTGGGCCTGAAAATGAACATGGCCAAAACAAAAATAATGTGTAATGCTCATGTATCGCTCCACCCAGTTATAGTTGAGAATGCTGCACTTGAAATTGTAGACGAATACATATACTTAGGACATATGATCCAGTTAGGTAGGTCCAGTTTCGAGAAAGAGGTGAACCGTCGAATCCAACTAGGCTGGGCTGCATTCGAGAAACTTTGCGACATCTTTTCGTCCGAAATTCCTCAGTGCCTGAAGACAAAAGTCTTCGAACAGTGCGTGTTCCCAGTGATGACCTATGGTTCCGAGACTTGGTCGCTAACTATGGGCCTCATAAGAAGGCTCAGAGTCACACAGCGGGCGATGGAACAAGCTATGTTAGGAGTATCTCTGCGTGATCGAATCAGAATTGAGGAGATCCGCAGAAGAACCAGTCACCGACATAGCTCAACGAGTTGCGAAGCTGAAGCGGCAATGGGCAGGGCACATAGTTCGAAGAGCCGATGGACGTTGGGGTCCCAAAGTGCTGGAATGGCGACCCCGCACTAGAAAGCACAGTGTTGGTCGGCCCACCAGGTGGACTGACGACATCAAGCGAGTCGCAGACATTTGCTGGCTGCAGGCGGCTCAGTATCGTGATGTTTGGAAGTCCCTACATAAGGCCTATGTCCTGCAGTGGACGTGCATCGGCTGATATGATGATGATAATGATGATGATGACGAACGATTTTTGGAACGGTAAATCCAAAAATTGTTCGTACTCGACTAAAATACTAAATTAGTCCAAACTAAGGTTAAGGCGCTGTCAATTTTAGTTCAGGTTTTAGCCGCGGGACTTTTTCAAGATAAGGACTCTACTCAATTCGTTTAAACGAAATAGCATTATTGGGATGCGTCACTATTTAGTTCAGGAAACGGTATCTGGACTTTTTACTACATCTATCTTTTATGTACATAGGTTTATATAATAGATTAAATTAAAATACCTAAAACTTAACAACACAAAATGAAATTATGCGTTTCAGCTCAGAATTGGGTAGGTACATAAAATTTAATTTTATTGCATAATACCTATTACTTAACAGTATACTAATTAAAATTAATAGTTGAAGTAACTACTTACGCAGATATTATTTTGATCGCTAAAAGCGGCAAGACGATGACGTCACCGATTTGTAAAATCATCAGATTCAGTTGTATGGGCGTCCAAACAAAAATACAAATTATTGTTTTATGTTATTTGTGCGCTTATGTTTAAACTTCTCCAATCAATCAATCAATTGTATTTATTTGCAGATACATGCATTATACAACGTGTTAGGTAAATAGTGTAACATCCCGAAACTTACTCATATATTATGATCTTCTAAACATAATTCTGTGTATAAAATTATTAATATAATAAAAAAAATATTTCATACTAAATTTTAAAAATTATATTTTTTAAAAATGTGTTCTTCTTCTTAAGGTGCCTCTCCGACTAGCGAAGGTTGGCAGTCAGATTCTTGAACTCGTCTCTATCCTTCGTGAGGCGAAATAATTGTGCGGCGCTCGCGATCCCGGTCCACTCTCGAATGTTTCTCAGCCAAGACTTCTTTCTGCGACCAACGCCTCTTCTACCAGCAACCTTTCCCATCAAGATGAGCTGTAGAAGCTCGTATCTCTCGTGTCGTAGCACGTGCTCTAGATACGCGACTTTTCTCGTCTTGACGGTCTGCAAAAGTTCACGCTTCTGATTGACGCGTCGCAGAACTTCGGCATTCGTCACTTTGTGAGTCCAACTGATAGCCAGCATGCGTCTAAAAGCCCACATTTCGAACGCTTCTATACGTTTCCTGATGTCCTCTTTTACTGTCCAGGCTTCACATCCGTATAGAAGTATGGGAAAAATGTGTTGCATAACCCTAATTGTATTTGAAGTATTTTCTATCAAAATTATTTTATTTCAAATAATTGAATTGATTTGTTACCTTTAAACCCCGCACAGCATGAGGCTTTCTTCAACATATTACATAACACAGTTTCATCACAATGCCCAGTCACATTAAACTATGAATAATTTTCAATGTTGAATGAACTTATCTTTCGTCGTAAATCCTACGAACTTCTGTTAATATGGCATTGTTAGCACCAACACATAATCATGTCATATCATATTCACTGTTAGAATAATAATTCATACTTAAAATAATCACTTTACGAAATATTATAAAACTTTACGGCGCTACGGACTAAAATGGTACATATCTAAATGTTATGGAAAACTGTTTGACGGCTTGTGTCAGATTCTTTTTTCACCATTTAAATGAACCTTTTTGATCCTCTAAAATTCATATGTAGAATGGGGATCATGACTAGGTTTGAATATATTGATTTTTGTGATACATTCGGTTAAATAAGGTCAATGTTAACTAATTTATACATAAAAAGCAAAGATTGCCTGGATATTTGCAAAATAAATGAGATTATAAAATTTCAAAATCTATCAATTTTTTTTATCGTAATTAGATGAAATTTCATACAGTTTTAGCTTCCTTACATTAAATGTGACATTTTTCAATAAATGAACTATAATCATAAACGCACAAATAACAAAGATATAAGTAATTTTGTTTGAACGCCGATACAAACCTAACGATAAGCGAGCCAACGACGTCACTAAATCGTGCCATTTTGTATGGGGCGTTTTTCAGGGATCCGCGGCAGCGCCGTAAATCTGACCCTTTAAATCCCTGTAGCTCCGAAAGTAATGATCGCAGATACCCTGTTCCTTTTACAAAATTGCTTTACTATTAGCATACTCTTAATTTATATACAATTTAAAAAACTGTCATCATCCCTATTGTCATTATCAATGTCAGAATGAAAGTTGTCCATTGTGTTGAAAATTGAGAAATTTCGTTGTTTACATTTAATTTAATTTGCGTACAGGTCCAAATTTAACTGAGGTGGATTTGACCTGATCTGATTTTCTCATGGCATCCGGAGTAATGTGAACTGTGTCCAGAGTCCGTGTATCTTGTTAGGTACCTACTGTACGAATTCCCAAGTTTTCCCAATAATAATGTAAGAGTCCAATGTCAAAAGCTTAGCTAGGGTTGACACCTCGAGGTTTTAAGCAAATTCTTTTTTTATTTTTATTTTTTACAAGTTAGCCCTTGACTACAATCTCACCTGATGGTAAGTGATGATGGAGTCTAAGATGGAAGCGGGCTAATTTGTTCGGTTTCTACACGGCATCGTACCGGAACGCTAAATCTTTTTTGCTAAATTCTTGAAGTCCTCACATCTTCCTCAGGATTCTGACTACGAAGCTCGTATTTTTTTATAGGCATGTATTACTTCTCCATATCTCCTGGTTGACGGCTTTATAGGTTCCTTACCAGACACCTTGTATAATCAAAGTCTTCAATTCTAATTCACAGTAAGAACCAGTGGCAGTGTCGCGATCGAAGCTGCATCAACGTCGACGGGAGATGCGATGGCGTGGTCGACTGTCCGGACGGAAGCGACGAAACTTTCCCACTGTGTCGGAAGAGTCAGTACGTATTTATCATCCTAGTGATGTCTGTGATAAAAATACATTTTATTATATGGTAACATTGGCCTGGTATGGCCAATGTTACCATATAATAAAATATATTTTTCAAAGATGGCCTGAATGGAAACATAAAGGGTACATATAAAATGAAGATAAAAGCTGAAGCTAGTCGTGCGGTAACCGGATAAATTATATTATTTAATTTAAGCTATTTCAATAAAAAAAACAGAAATAGGGATTTAATGGCGCACATATCTTCATATGTGCTTTTGTGTGCGTATATGAATATGTGAATGGGCATGATTGGGGTGCGTCACTTATTAGCTCAGGAGACGGTGTCTGGACTTTTTATTACATCCATGTGTTTGGAATCCGCATCGGAGAGAAATAAAACATCCAAGGCACTCGGCCGCTCCAAATGCGAATCCTATTTATAACTAAACTAAAAAACTTCACAATATATAGGGGAACCTGTTGTACCTTGACCCCCGTTGTACCTAGAGCCACTTAGATTTTTTTAATGTTCGCACTTTTTTTCGACTCTTTGTCTATAACATAGTGCACTTTGAAAAGACTGATCAACATGAAGTTAGTTGCAGGCGGCCATTGCATCGAGTTTGCATGGGAGATTAGTTTAACGTTTTCGCCGCAAAAAAGTAAATTATTTAACATTTTTCATTTCTTTTATTACTTCTGTTATTTACTACATATTTTTTTTAAAACCATTTGATTCAAACAAGTACTTTAGCCAAGTTTAGAATGTAGTATGCTTAATTGAGTTAATCATAACCTCCATACTTACATGTGCGAATAAACATAAATGTGTAGGGGTGTTGTACCTTGGTCATATGGTCAATGTACATACATTCGAATGTGATATTGTTAATTCTGTTTATCTCATATTATTATTTTGTTGTTTTTTATACAGGTAAAATTCCTCGTAGCGAAAACAACATCAAGGGAATCCTTTTTCTAAAACAGAACTTTCTAGTGCTATCAAACTAATTAAAGAAAAACAATTCTCATTAAGAGGGGCTGCTAAACAGTTTAACTTGTCAAGATCTACTTTAAAGAGGCATTATGAAGACTGCTTCAAGACTGGTAAAGATGCGAGCGACCTTCATGATAATTTAGCCGTGAAAAAGTTTTTATAAGTGACGAACAGGTACCAATACCAATCGTTAGAAAAGGAATAAATAAAAAGTCCAAAAAAAAACTAATTCCAAGAGGGAATATTACTCAGTCCCTGAAATGAATAGATACTCGGAGTTTATTGATTAATTAAGATACGTTTAGTCCATATAATAATCATTACAAAGAGAATAAAGACTTGTCGCTAATGTCACAGTAGATATAACAAGCAGTAGAATAACTCAGCCGTATTTTTGAAATAAATACCTACAGCCGCGCGCTCCGTAAACATGTGATAGGGCTGCCCGCCTGCAGCATTTTAATTACATTTGCCAACTTTGTGTTTCTATTTAGTTTTGTGACTGTAAATATACTTTTTTTTAAATAAACAAATAAAATACTTTGTAAATTGTAGTAAAATAGGAAGTGATCAATAAAATGCGTGTTGTTTTTTGATTGGTAGATTTAAATAAGGCTGATACTAATCAATGATCTTGAAGGACCTTCATATATTTATTTTGGTATTACCACCACACTAGGTGACCAAATAATAAAAAACCGGTCAAGTGCGTGTCGGGCCACGCGCAGTGTAGGGTTCCGTAGATTATGTTAGCACTTTAATCCCTTATGTAATAACACACACAATAGAATAAACGATAAAAAATTGATCCTGACTTGGCATGTAGGGAAGGAACCACAAAAAAAATTGAGATTGACCGGGTTCGCTACTTTACTAAAAAAATCTGGATAGGTATATTAATATCAGCCGGCTCTTTACTCTTTTTATTCAAATACATTAAAGTATGAGCAACACAATAATGTTGTTAAATTCAAACAACTTCTTTACTTAACTTCTTTATGACATTAAAATACAGGTATACAAAACATACATGTCATAAGATTTAAATCTATGTATTACATAATAATCAAAGAAAACAACCTAAATGAAGAAGATAATAAATAATTATTTAATAATATTATATTACCGTTTTCGTCATTTACCTATTTACACAATTTTATTATTTAAGCATTTATTTATATATTTTTTTTTAAATTATGCCTTTAGAATACAAAATATTAATCAAATTTATAAAAATAATAGCCCACCAGTTGCGAGGCTTTTTTTCCTAGTCGTCATAATTAAATATCCAATACACTTTGCGTTCGTCACCGCGGCACAGTCGCGACTGCCTTCACCCTACGATCACCCCACGTTCGGGGTGCGTAGGTATAGCTCGCGTTTCGACCTCTAGTATGAAGTCATCCTACTGGTTATACTGTGCTAATGTGATTAAAATGTTTAATTTAGGTGTTACGAAAAATACTGATTTTATTGATATATATTCTACTAGCGGACGCCCGCGACTTCGTCCGCGTAAAAATCGATGTCAACTTTCAACTCCTATTTCACATTCTATTTTGCAAGTTTTATAACTTATACCTAATAAATAATCCACTTATCATTTTACATTTACAAATGTACCTAGAAAAATTAAGGACTTTCCGTACAAACTTTCTACCTCTACTTCACCCATTTCTGATTAAGTTTTCGCGACAAAAAGTATCCTATTATCCTTCTACGTATTATGGTCTCAATTCGTCTTAAGTATCATTTGAATTCATTCTGTAGTTTCAGCGTGATTGCTGGTCAAAAAAAAGGCAAACAGACAGACACAAAATAGAAAATAGGCTTCAGTATCGATCTCCTACCTCTACCCTACTCCTACCCTACCCAAACCCTAACTGTATCCTACCCCTACCCTACCCGTACCCTACCCTACCCGTAATCTTCCCTTTCCCTACCCCTAGGATAGGGGTAGGCCCTACCCCTACCCTACCCCTAACCTAGGCATATACTCCCCTACCATGCCCTACCCCACCCTACCCCTACCATACCTTTACCCCTACCCTACCCTTACACAACCCCTACCCTACCTGTACCCTACCCTATCCTACCCTACCCTAAACCTTCCCTACCTTACCCCTACCGTTAGCAAAATCGGTCCAGCCCTATGAGCGTGTTGCGATGACAAAGGAAAATAGAGACTTCTATGCTAAAATTATAATCTTTGGATCTACTGGACCGATTTGAAAGATTGTTTTACCAATAGAAAGCTACGTTATTTGCGAGTGTCATAGGCTATGCTTGATTCCCATATTCACACAGGAACGGGGACCACGTAATTGAAAGCGCATGGCGTCATGTACCGTAATTTCTGCGTCTACCCTTACACAACCCCTACCTGTACCCTACCCTACCCTATACCTTCCCTACCTTACCCTACCCTTAGCAAAATCGGTCAAGCCCTATGAGCGTGGTGCGATGACAAAGGAAAATAGAGACTTCTATGCTAAAATTATAATCTTTGGATCTACTGGACCGATTTGAAAGATTGTTTTACCAATAGAAAGATACCTTATTTGCGAGTGTCATAGGCTATGTTTGATTCCCATATTCACACAGGAACGGGAACTACGTAATTGAAAGCGCGGGGCGTCATGTAGCGGAATTTCTGCGTCTTTTAGAAATTTTGTGTTATCTCCGAAACTATTTAACTAATTAACATACTATAAAGGGCAAATCTTATCTCCATAATATCCTTGTGATTATTAAATAATTTATTTTGATAAGGATTTAAGTTAAGTAGCATAAATAATGACGCAAACTTAAGTATATAAAATTTATAATTTTTAAAACACAAAAGGTACTATATCTGCTAATATATAGAAGATAGATATATGGTGTCGCGGACTTTTTTGTAGAACTTTTAAAGGTACATAAAGCCTCCATACATTAATTTCAATTTTACACAATGGTTAAGGCAGCGCATGCGAATAAGTCTGCTTAAGAGGATTTTCGGTCCGACCTGTATGACAAAAACTGTATTAACTCGGCGAATATATATCATACTAATATAAAATATAGCCTATAGCACTCCCCGATAGTGTAGCATTCTACTGGTGAAAGAATTTTTGAAATCGGACCAGTAGTTCCGAAGATTACCCCATTTAAAAAATGTGACAAACTTACAAACTTACAAACTTTACCTCTTTATAATATTAGTATAGATTAATTGATATGTCGTAGATATTAGATAAGCTTATAAAGATATTAAGAGACCTTTAAATAATAAAAATGTGCTATTTGTCGAGAAATATGGATTTTATTTGACGAGTTCTAACTTTGACCAAGGTACACCATAGGCGGTCCAAGGTACATCACCACTGTTGTACCTTGGTCCACATTCCAAACTTTTTTTAGTTTATGTAAAACCTGTAAAAATGATGGTCTATGCTTTTGTATAATTTATATTATGTACCACATTAGTTCGTCTAACAGCTAAAATTTGTTTCATCGCAATAGCTATAACCGATTTTTTTTTTAAATCGTTAAGCGAAAAAGTGACCAAGGTACAACAGGTTCCCTTACCCTTCGTAAGAAGCACTCGATATCGCGATACAAAGTTACAAACTATACTGACACTGCCATCTATCAGCACATCGCTAAACTAAATTTATGATAATCGTTACACCGCGTCGAATGGTCGATTATACAATGTGTATGAATACTTTTTTCTAGGTTATGCCACATATTGACGGGCGTTTATCGCCATAGAAGTTTTATATATTAGGTATACTTGAATGAGGCGATGTTGATTGGTATATTCATTATTTCACTGATTTATAAATGGTAAAAGAATAAAAAATAAAAGGATTTATCAAACAGGTGATGCGATGTGGAATCATGAATTGGAAATCGTGTAATGAATGGGCGAAACAATTTTTCTACGCATGCGCGTTTTACAGTATTCTAAATATGAATTAAATATGGAATGTGAATGTAGGTGTAGATGTAGATGGCCTAGCCTAAAGTGGGCGAACGAAAGAGCTCGTTCGACTCACCTTCTTCTTTTATTGAATATCTATTATCTAGCTATAAGCTATATATTTAGAATTTAATATTGTAATGTGTGGCACTACCTAAAAATAAAAATATTTCTTTCTTTCTTTTCTTTCTTTACTTCCAGATGCCAGAGCAACTGGTTCCGTTGCACGTATGGCGCATGCGTGGATCGCACAGCACCATGTAACGGCAGACAGGAGTGCGCTGACAATTCGGACGAGCTGCTGCCGCGCTGTCGGAACCAAACACAAGTTGTCCGGTACGTGCTCTCTCCTCAGACCAATAGGGATGATGACAGTTTTTAAATTGTATATAAATTAAGAGTATACTAATAGTAAAGCAATTTTGTAAAAGTAACAGGGTATCTGCGATCATTACTTTCGGAGCTACAGGGAGTTAAAGGGTCAGATTTGCGGCGCTGCCGCGGATCCCTGAAAAACGCCCCATACAAAATGGCACGATTTAGTGACATCGTTGGCTCGCTGATCGTTAGGTTTGTATGGGCGTTCAAACAAAATTACTTATATGTTTGTTATTTGTGCGTTTATGTTTATAGTTCATTTATTGAAAAATGTCACATTTAATGTAAGGAAGCTAAAACTGTATGAATTTTCATCTAATTACGATAAAAAAAATTAATAGATTTTGAAATTTTATAATCTTATTTATTTTGCAAATATCCAGGCAATCTTTGCTTTTTATGTATAAATTAGTTAACTTTGGCCTTATTTACCCGAATGTATCATTAAAATCAATATATTCAAACCTAGTCATCATTCCCCATTATTGTATAGGACCTGCCTCGCTAGACGTTACTTTCCTGTCAAAGTATATGATCAACGATCTAATGCGATTATAAAAACTGTCTCTATAGTATCGATGTTAAATAGATGTATTCGTGTTCGTCGGTTAAAGAGTTCCGTAAAAATACCTTTTTCTGTAATTGAATTGTGTAAAAAAACGGGCAAAAACTTCTAGTTTAGTTTATGATATATACCAAATCTAAGCTCGTTTTCCTCAGAAAATGACAGACAATTTTGTTCGTTACTATGAGTGCGATACAGGTCCTTCTATAATTGGTCTGAGTCTGTCAGATAAGCTCTGGACTTAAAGAAAACCCACCACCACCATTATCAACGGCTCACTGCTAATCTCGAGTCTCTAAGAATGAGAGGGGTTAAGCCAATAGTCCACCACGCTGGCCCAATGCGGATTGGCAGACTTCACACACGCAGAGAATTATGAAAATTCTCTGGTATGCAGGTTTCCTCATGACGTATTTCCTTCACTGTTTGAGACGCGTGATGTTTAATTTCTTAAAATGCACACAATTGAAAAGTTGGATGTGCATGCTCCAGGCCCACACCCTCCGGAATCGGAGGCAGAGGTCATATCCACTGGGCTATCACGGCTGAAAGAAAACGTTTGGGCGATTATAAATCTGTTTTTACTTGATTGGCAAAAGGAATTTGAGGATGCACACTGCACTTTGCAGTACAGGATGGCCATTTCTGTATCGTGTGACTCCAACATTCAGTGGATCTTCGAGCTATGTGGCCTGTCCATTGCCACTTCAGCTTCACGAGTCTCTGCGCTATGTCAGTGACTTTGGTTCTTCTATGCGGATCTCATCATTTCTGATTCGATCACGCAGACCCGCTGAGTGACTTTGAGCCTTCGAAAAAGGCCCAAAGATACCAAACAAGTCTCGGATCCGTAGGCCATCACTGGTAACACGCACTGTTCGAAGACTTTCGTCTTCAAGCACTGATATTGATCAGGGCGGATTTAAGGGAATTAGCCCACGACCAAGACTAGTTGAGTGTCGCAACTGCTATGGTTTGCCAGCGACGAGATTCGCCAATTGTCTGTAATTCTGCTCGCGCAAGTCTAGGTTCTGCTGCAACCGCTCTCACAGAACTAGTGAGCAAGCATAGAAGAGGCCGCGTAGTGCGATAAGTCTAATGGTAGCACAAAGCGCATAGATTTTCTTTTTATGATTGTGTAAGTGCCGTAGGCTCCTTATGGGACCTTAGCGGCGTCCCATCAAGCATCGCCTGATGGGGCCCGATGGCAGAAGCAGAGTAGATGGGTGGGACGACTGTCTAAGGGCGTCTCCTCTGAGAGTCGGACCTCGGCTTAGAGGGCCGTTCGGGAAGGGTGTTTTGGCCTGAGTGTATCAGTCCAGGCGCCCCCGAGATCGTGAGTTAAAAAGCCCACGTCTGGGTGACGTCAGATATCGGGGACCTCGCACAAAGCGCATAGAGCAGAAATACATGTCCTCTATATTCCAGAGGGCAGTTCAAATGTGCGAACGGTCAGATGATATCGTCGGTTGGTCGCTGCGACGGCGCCAAGGACTGTAGCGACGGCTCGGACGAGACGCTGGCGACCTGCGCGGGGACCGCTTGCTCGGGCTACCTGTTCCAGTGCGCGTACGGGGCTTGTGTGGATCAGGGCTCCGACTGTAATGGGGTGAGTGTGTGATGTGTTATATTATGTTGACGGCTCGGACGAGACGCTGGCGACCTGCGCGGGGACCGCTTGCTCGGGCTACCTGTTCCAGTGCGCGTACGGGGCTTGTGTGGATCAGGGCTCCGACTGTAATGGGGTGAGTGTGTGATGTGTTATATTATGTTGACGGCTCGGACGAGACGCTGGCGACCTGCGCGGGGACCGCTTGCTCGGGCTACCTGTTCCAGTGCGCGTACGGGGCTTGTGTGGATCAGGGCTCCGACTGTAATGGGGTGAGTGTGTGATGTGTTATATTATGTTGACGGCTCGGACGAGACGCTGGCGACCTGCGCGGGGACCGCTTGCTCGGGCTACCTGTTCCAGTGCGCGTACGGGGCTTGTGTGGATCAGGGCTCCGACTGTAATGGGGTGAGTGTGTGATGTGTTATATTATGTTGACGGCTCGGACGAGACGCTGGCGACCTGCGCGGGGACCGCTTGCTCGGGCTACCTGTTCCAGTGCGCGTACGGGGCTTGTGTGGATCAGGGCTCCGACTGTAATGGGGTGAGTGTGTGATGTGTTATATTATGTTGACGGCTCGGACGAGACGCTGGCGACCTGCGCGGGGACCGCTTGCTCGGGCTACCTGTTCCAGTGCGCGTACGGGGCTTGTGTGGATCAGGGCTCCGACTGTAATGGGGTGAGTGTGTGATGTGTTATATTATTTTATTTTATTACCTAGCGGACGCCTGATATTTATAAATGAATAAGTTTGGCTAGGTCATAATATCAGGACACAATTTAAGATCTGTTAATAATGTTAAATAAAAACTCGTTTAGCACTACACTCTTTTATTGTTATTACACTGTGTACAAATGTAATTTTACTAGTAATCAATCACGTTTTATAAACTCGTATCAAAATCCTCCATTAATTTTTACAAAATCATTTTGTCACAGACAAAAGAGAAGGTTATGTCAAAAGTTGACATAACCACAGATGTCATCACTCATCATAGATGAATCGTTTTAGACAAGATCTATTTTACAAAAGAAATATGTTTTACTCCGAAAGTATTCATTTTAGAATACATGTTCCTTAGACATTTTTAATTAATTTTACCTAAACAATATAACCGGAGTAGAGTTATAGAAAATACTCCCGAGCACCCTGTATAAAAATAAGGTTTTCTCAACGGATACTATGAGGTATTCCGGGATAAGATAAAGATAAATATACTTTATTTGCACACCACAAAGACAAAAACAAGTGAAATAAAAAACAAATTAGGAAGAGATCAGCATACAAAAGGCGGCCTTATCGCTAAGTAGCGATTTCTTCCAGGCAACCTTCGGTTTAGGAAAACTTAAGGACATCAGCAGGTGGCGTAAAACAAAAATAACCATAGTATTAGTAATACACATACATACAAATAATTTACATTCTAATACATAAACAATATTACACAAATACCTACAATAATGAATAAAATACATATCAAAATATACTAATAAATACCTTATATTGAAAAGAAATAATATATACAGATCGTCTTTACTGCATCAGATAATGAGTCTTTACGGCATTTTTAAAAATGTCCAGTGTCTTTGATTGCCGTATGTTTAAAGGGAGAGCATTCCATAACTTTAAGGGATAAAAATGTTCAAAATATAAACTTCAAAATAGGTTGAAGCTTAGGTAGGTAGAATAGGTAGTACGATAACCGTACATATAATTATTCATCCGGATATAATGTGTGACAATTTTTTTTTTTTTAATTCAAAATTATATTATTACCAAATCTTTACTATGTGATTGTAGATACAAGATTGCGCGGACGGGTCGGACGAGTCGGACGAGCTGTGCAACAGGAACAGCGCCGGAGTCGAACCTGTGACCCAGCGGCCCGTCACACCACCACCCAGCAAGTGAGTGCATCATCTATCGGTCTTATAAACACATTTCACTGTTGTGAACAAGAGGTATAAAGATTTTTATTTATAAATAGCGGACGCCTGCGACTTCGTCCGCGTGGAATTTAGTTTTTCACTAATCCCGCAGGAACCGTGGATTTTTCCGGGATGAAAAGTAGCCTATGTGTTAATCCAGAGTAAAATCTATTTCCATTCCAAATTTCAGCCAAATCGCTTCAGTAGCCGCAGAGTAAAAGAGAAACAAACATACTTACACACATACACACTTACACACAAACTTTTATAATATTAGTAGGATAACTTTATTGCACAGAAAAGAAAATAACAATAGAACACATCAATTTTATAGGCAAAGGCGACCTTATCGCTAATAGTGATTATATTAGTTAGTTAGTTATTTATCTATTTACTCGATGTAATATTTCTACCACTATATTTTCACCCTCTTCTATTTTATTTTCACATGTTTTGTACACCGTGTTAGTTTCACCATGAGTAAGCCATACAGTTATTAGTCCAATACAAGAAACCCCTTAATAATATTAAAAATGAAATCACGCTAACTCACAGTCTAGCGAAAAAAAAACATTTTATGGCTATAATTTTCAATCAATCAATCAATTTAGGGATGTCGAGACGACACAAATGTATGATTTTTTATCTGATTAAGTTAAAAGGTTTATGATTGAATTTGGAATTGTTGTTCATATTACAAACATCCTGACGATCTTTGATCTATATGTATTACTAGCTGACGCCGCGCGGTTTCACCCGCGTGGTTCCCGTTCCCGTAGGAGTATGGGGATAATATATAACCTAAAGCCTTCCTCGATAAATGGGCTATCTAACACTGAAAGAATTTTTTAAATCGGACTTTATAATATTAGTATAAAGCTAAAATGAAAATAAAGATAAAATGGCTGGGAAGCCAGAGTTTCCCAAACTTTTTTGTGTCGTAGACCCCTTGCCATGTTTTTCCATGTTGGGTAGACCCTCTACTTATTTGATATTGATTTTCTGTATCCTAAATTTTATAAACATATATAATATTTTTTTTTATTATCATTATATCATAGTTACTTTTAAAATAATGTACTATATTTTTTGATATTATAAGATAATATGATGTAAAAAATAGGTACTATCAGTGTATGTGTTTCCACTATCGTGGAAACCATTTTCATTTAATGAACCCCAAAATTTTTTTTGCTGTCATAGACCCCTAGGAGGGGTGGATATAGACCACTTTGGGAATCACTGGTATAGATTATTAGTTGATACTGACCTCTTTTTCCCTTAATGTCTCGAAAATCATATTCAAAAGTCATCATCCCCACCACTTTGTTTCCCAGACCATCCCAAGGTGGTAACTGCGTGCTACCCCAGTACCCGCAGTACGGTACATACACCGTGGCGAACGTGCCGGGCGCGGTGCCGGGGGAGACGTACCCCAGCGCGGTGCTCAACATCACCTGCATCCCAGGGTTCGGTGTGGAGGAGAACAGGAACACGCTGTGGTGTTACGACGGTAGCTGGTCCAACAACATGCCCAAATGTGTCCGTGAGTGTTACATGAATTACAAGTATACGATTGGGAATTTTTAATCTCAATTCAAGAATATAGGTATTGGCTTCATGCCTTGCCATCGAAAAATCTTGGCACTTTATTAGACAATGAAAGTTTTCGTGTTGCCATTATGCTTAGAGCACAAATGTCCATGTGGAAAACAGGTAAGTAAACTTGGAATCCACGGGCTTTCATGTCCAAGGAGTAGCGGTAGGCTATTTCGGCATGGCTTTCTTAATGATATAATAAAAAGGGCTCTTGCCACCATAAATATTCCTGCGCTAATCGAGCCGTCAGGAATCAGTCGGGATGATGGCAAGAGACCCGATGGATTGACGCTGGTTCCCCGGGAAATGGGGCGGACCCTAATGCGGGACGCTACAATGGTTTCAAGGTCAAACTGGTTTATTTCCGCGCTGGACAGCCAGGCAGATCCTCTACGCAAAATGCGCCAGCTTTTCTGTCGAGGCAACTAGCTGCGGTGAAATAATTCACAGAGCACTGCGACTCCATGGCTCAAAGTTATCCACGGCAAAAGAAATAAATTGGATTAAAGTCGAAATTACATTCACCACTATCATTATAGAGGCCTAGAGATAATTCGACGAGGCCATCGATTTGGACGGCCTTGGGTCGAATCTCCAACTTTTCAGTTATGTGCATTTTAAAAAATTAAATATCACTTGTCTCAAACAGGAAAAACATCGCGGGGAAACCTGCATATCTGAGAATTATCTTAATCTACGTGTGTGAATTTCAACATTTGATAACCGTTTACATATTAATTAAATATAACGTGTCTCAAACGGTGAAGGAAAATATCGTGAGGAAATTTGCAAACCAGAGAATTTTCTTAATAATCTGCGTGTATGAAGTCTGCCAATCCTCATTTGGCCAGCGTGATGGACTATTTGGCTTAACCCCTCTCATTCTGAGAGGAGATTAGAGCTTAGCAGTGAGCCAAATATGGGTAATATATTCTCACGGGAAAGGGAACTACGCGGGTGGAACCGCGGGGCGTAGGCTAGTCTCCTACAAGGGTGGAGGGCTGGTCCCGTGAGCCGTGATAACAGGCTGATTATGATAAATGATGATTACAGGTTTCTGCAGACTGAACAAGCACCCAAGTGTTGAATACCGCTGCATTAGCACCGGCGCCTTCATCGGCTCCAGGGAGTGTGGGCCTCTGGAACCAGCTGGAACCGTTGTCCAGCCGTACTGCAGAACACCAAACTACTACTATCCTGGTGTACTATCCAACATGAACTGCATCGACGGCAGTTGGGACTACATCGCTCAGTGCAAACCAGGTTCGGACTCCACCAACATTACCATAACCATAGACAAACAAATAACCATAAACATATCCAGTAACAATAAGAACATAGACTATATAGTTATTAATAATTACGCGAATAGCGACGTGAAAGTGACACCCGATGCTAATATAAATGTTAATATTGATGCAACCAAGGACATACCAAAGAGTAATGTTGTATTTAACAATAATAAAAATCAAGGTGATTTGACGATAGGACAAGCGCAAGCTATCACACCGGATAGTGATGATGATGATGATAATGAAATACAAACATCGAGTTCTGTATATAATAAATATGATATAGATAAGGGTGATAGGAGGGTAGGACAAGTGCAAGCTATCACACCGGATAGTGATAAAAATGATAATGGTGATGATGATGATGATAAAACTCAAACGGGTGCTGTATATAATAAGTATGATATAGATGAGGGTGATTGGAGGATTGGACAAGTGGAAACAAGCACAGTGAAACGGGCTAATGTTGGCAAAATACAAACATCGCGCACTGTTGACCCTTACATATATTTCGAAAATTAAGTTTTATTTTTAACTGATTTAAAAAAAAAAGGAGGTGATTCCCAATTTGACGCGTATATTTTGTTTTAATGTTTGTTACCCTCAGACCAATTATAGAAGGACCTGTATCGCACTCATAGTCACGAACAAAATTGTCTGTCATTTTCCTTAGAAACGAGCTTAGATTTGGTATATATCTTATACTAAACTAGAAGTTTGTGCCCATTATTTACACCATTCAATTACACAAAAAGATATTTTTACGGAGCTCTTTAACCGACGAACACCAATACAACTATTTAACATCGATTTTATAGAGACAGTTTTTATAATCGCATTAGATCGTTGATCATATACTTTGACAGAAAAGTAACGTCTAGCGAGGCAGGTCCTATACAATAATTGGTCTGAGTTGTTACCTTATAACTTCGTCATTTGTTGACCAATTTTGAAAATTCTTTTTTTATTTGAAAGAGTATACTTCCAGATTGGCGCCATTTCATTTTCACTTAAATCGGTATAGTAATATTGTGTTAAAATCAGAATAACTGAAGAACCTTTGAAGTCTGTTCAATTTTATGTTAAAAATATTATTGTGACGTCACGTTATGTTTTAAGTATTTAATTGGTTAACTTTGTGTTTCGATATTTTATTATTATAAACCAGAGTTTCCCAAACATTTTTGTGTCGTAGACCCCTTGCCATGTTTTTCCGTGTTGGGTAGACCCCCTACTTATTCGATATTGATTTTCTGTATCCTACAACTTACACAATTTTATATTTTATTTACAATTTTATAAATATATATATTATTTTTTTTACTTCATAGTTACTTTAAAATAATGTATATGTTTTGATATTATAAGATAATATGATGTAAAAATAGGTACTATCAGTGTATGTGTTATGATCCACTATCGTGGAAACTATTTTCATTTAATGGACCCCCAAATTTTTTTTCGCTGTCTTAGAACCCTTGCAGTTTGACATAGACCCCTAGGGGTCGATATAGACCACTTTGGGAATCACTGGTTTAAACAAACACAATTATTGAATTAAAGCCTGTCAAGTCTCACAATTCCCACCGAGAATGTTACCAATAAACCCTTTGTCTAACTTCGAGAAGAGGGTTTAGTGGCAGTTTGATACTGTTACTATCGCGTTAACGTAAACGCGAATTTCTACGGAATGGAATCAGCGCCATCTAGTGGCACTATTTTTTTTTATTTTATTTATTTAATTATATATAATAATTACATGATAAAAATTAAAAGAAGACATAAACTTGTTAAAGTTTTTTTGCGCACCCTTCGCCGTTGACAATACTGTAATTAAATCTACTACTATATAATACTAATCTACTATGGACTTAAAAATAATTAAAAATTAGAAAGAGAAATTTAATTTTACAATTAAAACTACACATAAATACATAAAAACACTACGTTTAACTTAATATAACAATAATTAGAAACAAAATGTAAGCAAAAACAGAAAAGGTGGGTATGAAGTGAATAAAACTGACATCTGAGTGATATTTGTATATACAGGCTGTTCATACAATAATTGGTAATACTTATACTACTGCACAACTGTTTCAATTCCATACAAATTCGCGTTTACGTCAACGCGATAGTTACAGTATGAAAATATTGAAAACTCCCACTAGGCACACAGTACACGCTTGTCGCTAAGTCTGCGTGTATTCTATTAAATTCTATTCCTATTAAAAAGTGGTTGCACTATCAGCGACCAAAAAACATCCCCAATGAGTGCCAAACACATCTTCTTGGCACTCAATTCAAGTAGTCGCATTTGCAAATTCAACCATAAACTCGATCCTTAAGGTTGATTTTGCTCTGAATTAGGGATTTTATTGAATATTGGACTATATTTAAAGGCCTTAAAGTATAATTTTCTTTATCAATAATTCTAAAACTGTCAAAGCAAATGACAATGATGTTAAACCCAGCAAGGTGTTTTTTTTTTTTTTTTTTTTTTTTTTTTATTCTTTACAAGTTAGCCCTTGACTACAATCTCACCTGATGGTAAGTGATGATGCAGTCTAAGATGGAAGCGGGCTAACTTGTTAGGAGGAGAATGAAAATCCACACCCCTTTCGGTTTCTACACGGCATCGTACCGGAACGCTAAATCGCTTGGCGGTACGTCTTTGCCGGTAGGGTGGTACCTAGCCGCGGCCGAAGCCTCCCACCAGCCAGACCTGGACAAATTAAGAAAATCTCAATCTGCCTAGCCGGGGATCGAACCCAGGACCTCCGTCTTGAAAATCCACCGCGCATACCACTGCGCCACGGAGGCCGGCCGTCGTGTTCCTATATAGACCAAATAATTATAATATTTATACGCTTTATGTTCAACAATTTTAGTGGGCAATATATTTTTAACGGTTATTCTTTTATGTCCATAGTTATTAGTCAGTAACTTACCAATGCATTTTTTTTTAATGAGTTCTTGCGGTTTGAAGAATTTGGTATGATTGTAACAATTTGTCAGCGTGATTTTTTTTTTATAATTTATTTTACGGCCTTGGATACAAGTCCTTATAGACCATGTCAGCGTGAACTTATTTTGTACCACAGATTAATCAATAATACACAGATGTAGAGTACGGAACACGACGGTGTCGTACCCGTCACGGATATGAAATTCAAAAACGAATACGTTCTCTTGTCAGTACTATACGAACCGTTGCATCAGTAATTTTTTGAATACTTATTATTCAACAAAAATGGCGTCATACGTTTTTAAATATTTACAAATTGCTCCAAAAAACTTAAGAAAAAAGATAGAGTATTTTTTACCCGACTGCAAGAAGGGTTATGTTTTTCGCGCGTATCTTGTATGTATGTTTGTATGTATGTAATATTCTTTATTACCTCATATCTTCCAAACTACTGAACGGATTTACGTAATTAGGATATCGTTAGATTTGTCTCAATAACCCAAGTGTTCTTAAATAGGTAAAACTAAAAAAAAATTACAAGACGACTGTGAGACTTTATAGACTCGAGATGAAAAAATTTTTTTTTTCTAATATTGCAATATGGGTATCAAATTCAAGAGCTTTTTGTGAGCATTCATATCATGGCTTTGTTTTAAAAAAACTACAATTAGATACCTAAACGTTATTTATTAGTTGTCTATACAAAATACGCGAGGCTAAGTGCGAGTCGGATTCGCCCACCGAACGGTCCGTAGATATTTTTGAATATTTGCTTAACCTCGGTTGGACGTATAAATTACCGTACTTTGTAATAAACGTAATAAATAAATCCGAAATTAACCAACTATCGTAACTAAAAAGTGTGTAATAAATAAATTAATTAAACAAATAAAAAAACCCGACTGCATAAAGTATTGGTTGACTATACACTGAAAAGAAAAAAAGCAAGCTCAGTCCAGAAGTGTAGAAAGCAATTAGAAAACAGTCGGGACCTTAGATATTGGATAGAATGGTTTTCTTCTACATTAATTAATAGGTCCCGACTGTTTTCTAATTGCTTTCTAAACTTCTGGACTGAGCTTGTTTTTTTTCTTTTCAGTGTATAGTCAGTCAATACTTTATGCAGTCGGGTTTTTTTATTTGTTTAATTTATTTATTTATTTTCAATATTATTCAACAAAAATGGCGTCATACATTTTTAAATATTTTAAAAACTGTTCCAATAATTTAAGAAAAAAGATAGAGTATTTTTTATTGATTATTATATTAATTTACGTAATTGTTGCTATTTTTAAATTTTGAAATACAAATGACGAAAAAAGTTTGTATATGCGGATGTCAAGGAGACGCGTGACTTTTGTTTAGTTTTATGGGTTTCACCAGCTTGACCATGCTGCTTGTAAAGACTCATTCTGTGATTTAAGTAGAAATATCAAAAGCTTTTCGATGTATGTAAATTCTATGTCACAAATGTCATCCGGTGCTTACTGGTGAATACATAGCTTGGCAAGTTCGTTAATGACATTACCATGATATGCGGGCGATGGGAGGGGGAGACTGTGCGGGTATGAAATCGTGCGCGCGGCGCATCGCTACCCCCCTCCCGGCCCGCGTGATCCATAGGGAGTGTTTCGAACGATTTTTCCACTCTATAGGTAAATGACGGCCTCCGTGGCGCAGGGTATGCGCGGTGGATTTACAAAACGGAGGTCCTGGGTTGGCTACCCGACTGGGCCGATTGAGGTTTTCTTAATTGGTCCAGGTCTGGCTGGTGGGAGGCTTCGGCCGTGGCTAGTTACCACCCTACCGGCAAAGACGTACCGCCAAGCGATTTAGCGTTCCGGTACGATGCCGCGTAGAAACCGAAAGGGGTGTGGATTTTCATCCTCCTCCTAACAAGTTAGCCCGCTTCCATCTTAGACTGCATCATCACTTACTTAGGTGAGATTGTAGTCAAGAGCTAACTTGTAAAGAATAAAAAAATAAAGCATCGCTACCCCCCTCCCGGCCCGCGCGGCCCATTGGGAGTGTTACGAACGAATTTGCCAAGCTACAGGTAAATGGCATTTGGCTAATTGATTTGATGTTTATTATAATAGGTTGATAATAAATATCAAACTAGTGAATAGGCCTGCAGGGCAGGCTTTTCTGTGAAAAGGAAATTGTAATGTTAACGCGACATGATGGATGGTTTTAGTAAATAAATAATTGCAATTAAATGAATTAATTGTTTGATTTTAACCTTCATCCTGAAGTCCTATTAACATTACCTTTTCCGCCTTATTTTTCAAGACATTAGCCGGAACCTCAGACCAATTATAGAAGGACCTGTATCGCACTCATAGTCACGAACAAAATTGTCTGTCATTTTGTGAGGAAAACGAGCTTAGATTTTGTATATATCTTATACTAATCTAGAAGTTTTTGCCCGTTTTTTACACTATTCAATTACACAAAAAGGTATTTTTACGGAGCTCTTTAACCGACGAACACGATTACAACTATTTAACATCGATTCTATAAAGACAATTTTTATAATCGCATTAGATCGTTGATCATATACTTTGACAGAAAAGTAACGTCTAGCGAGGCCTATGCAATAATTGGTCTGAGGCCGGAACAGAAAGATATATACAGACAAAAGTTTTTTTTTTAAATCACAGACATTAAAAATGTAATACCACGTGGTCGAAAACTCGCTTGTCTACTGCTACTGGTGATATTACAAAAGATAATTATTAATTATCTGTCCCATCAATTTTTATATTGCATTTTAAAAAATTACATACCTTGATACCGGAAAGTGGATAAACATATTTACTTAATGTTTTTTACAACATCTTAGATAAGTTACTTTGACGACTTTTGTGGCACGGCAAGGTGGTCCGGGATTCGATTCGCGGCTCAGTTTAGGATTTTATATTGGCTCAGGTTTCGGGAGACTTCGGCCATGGGTAGTTACCTACCGGCAATTACGTACTGCCAAACGATTTAGCGTTCCGGTACGATGCTGCGTACAAACAGTGAGAGATAGAATGATCTTGTACCTCTCCCAAGTAAGTCTGCAGTCACTTATCATCAGATGAGATAGCAGACAAGGGCTAACTTGTCCTTAGGGCGCTTGGCAGATGTAAAACATCGACATTATTTTGTAAAAGTTAAACAACACTGTATACACTATAGCTATCCGAGCTCAGTGTAGCGAGAGATGGCTTAACGCTGGATCGAGTGGGAGAGAATCGCACTGTCGATTTCGCATGGCGACGCGTCGCCACACCGTACATACTACTGCATATAGACTATACCATCATATAGTCTATATGCAGTAGTAACTGCCTCATTGGTCCCGTGGTAAGCTGGTTCAGCTACGGTCAATGAGGTCCAGGGTTCGAATCCCGGGTCAGGCCAGCAAAAACAAATTGGGATTTTTCTTACAAGGAAAATCTTAATAGCAGCCTGGAGTTGGGAAGTTGGCGGTGTTAGTACACCCCCGTGCCTCGGAGAGCACGTAAAGCCGTCGGTCCTGCGCCTGATCTCTCACCGGTCGTGTCGGTCTGCCGTCCCATCGGATTTCGAGAGTGAGAGAAGAGAGAGTGCACCTGTGCTTGCGCACACACTTGTGCACTATAATATCTCCTGCGTACATGGTTAATCTCACCATGAGATTAGCCGCCGTGACCGAAAAAATCGGTCGGGAGCATATTATTATTATACCATCATATATATAGACTATACTATCGCGTCGCCACGACAGAAATCGGTTTTACGTGCGGCTATAGATGTTCCACATCAAAAAAAACTTCTTATAGTTACTTGAAGTTCGGATTGTGGTGGCTTTAGATGATTGCATTTTTCAAGTGACTTTCTACAGTCGCAAACGCCTCCATATATAGACGCCCCCACGCCATAATATATCTTAATACCAAATTTCAGCTAATTCGGTTCATTAGTTGAGGCGTGAAAGAGTAACAAACATTCATATCACCAAAATCACCAGTTTTCGCAAATCTCGGGAAACCATGGACTTTTTCGTGTTAAAAAATAGCCTATGTGTTAATCCAGAGTAAAATCTATTTCCATTCCAAATTTCAGCTAAATCGCTCGAATCGAGTAACAAACATCCAAACATACATACAAACTTTCGCGTTTATAATATTAGTAGGAAGTAGGATCTAATAGCCACGGTCGACGAACGGCGATGGAATGGGCAGGCCACATAGTTCGAAGAGCCGATAGACGTTGAGGTCCCAAGGTGCTGGAATGGCGACCCCACACTGGAAAGCGCAGTGTTGGTCGACCCCTCACTAGGTAAGGGCAGGGAAGGTGTTGGTTGTCGCAGAGAGCCGCTGGAAGCTGGACGAGACCGTTGTGTTTGGATGTCCATGCAACAGGCCTATGTCCAGCAGAGGACGTTCATCGGCTGTTTATGATGATAATGGTAATGAGTCCGGAGTACCTAACGGATTAATGGAAACGTAAGAGTAGAGTTAGGAGTTTAATTACCAACTCACTCTTTACACCGACTCTCTTTAAAAATTCAATAAAAAAATTCAACCGGCTTCCAACTCAAAAATTAACTTAAACTAAAAAGCAAAAAATAGCATCTTGGATATGTGCTACCTTCTGATCAGTTTGAAGGCGGTGCCAATCCAGTGTTGTGTTTTAATTAAAGCTGTTTCTGAAAGAACCACATATATATTATCCCCGTATTCCTACGGGAACGGGAACCTCGCGGATGAAACCGCGCGGTGTCAGCTAGTCTTCATATAAAGACGTAATATTTTGTCTGTATTAAATATAGACTTTTGAAACATATTACAGCATATTATTTCTAAATTATTGTGAATTTATATTTTTTAGGGGGATAACTCAACAATCAAGGCGATTATATGGGTTTTTGACAAAAACTTTAGGGATAAATATTTTGGAGAGTTGGCAACATTGAGTACCAGTAGCGCTTCCACCACTGATGGGACGCTATTGAAAGAAGGGATGATGACAGTTTTTTAAATTGTATATAAATTAAGAGTATGCCAATAGTAAAGCAATTTTGTAAAAGTAACAGGGTATCTGCGATCATTACTTTCGGAGCTACAGGGATTTAAAGGGTCAGATTTGCGGCGCTGCCGCGGATCCCTGAAAAACGCCCCATACAAAATGGTACGAACTAATGACGTCGTACGTAATGTAGTGATCCTTAGATTTGTATGGGCGGTCAAACAAAATTACTAATATCTTTGTTATTTCTGCGTTTATGTTTATAGTTCATTTATTAAAAAATGTCACATTTAATGTAAGGAAGCTAAAACTGTATGAATTTTCATCTAATTACGACAAAAGATATTTAATAGATTTTGATATTTTATAATCTCATTTATTTTGCAAATATCCAGACAATCTTTGCTTTTTATGTATAAATTAGTTAACATTGACTTTATTTACCCGAATGTATCATAAAAATCAATATATTCAAACCTAGTCATCATCCCCATTGTTAAATCAACAAATATATTCCTTTATAAACTTTAATATTTATTAATTTATTCTAGAATGTGGCACCATCACCCCCTTCGCCAAACCCCTCATCATAGGGGGTCGCGTGGCTAAGAAGGGGGAGCTCCCCTGGCACGCAGGAATATACGACAAACTCTACGAGCCCTACATGCAGGTCTGCGGAGGCTCCTTGATCTCAACGACAGCCGTCATATCAGGTATTATCTCAGACCAGTTATTGTACAGGACCTGCCTCGCTAGACGTTACTTTTCTGTCAAAGTATATGATCAACGATCTAATGCGATTATAAAAACTGTCTCTATAGAATCGATGTTAAATAGTTGTAATCGTGTTCGTCGGTTAAAGAGCTCTGTAAAAATACATTTTTGTGTAATTGAGTTGTGTAAAAAACGGGCAAAAACTTCTAGTTTAGTATAAGATATATACCAAATCAAAGGTCGTTTTCCTCAGAAAATGACAGACAATTTTGTTCGTGATTATGAGTGCGATACAGGTCCTTCTATAAATGGTCCGAGGGTATTATGTATATGCTTCTCACTAGACACGGGCTATGTTAGTTATTTCTGCATAAACAAAAAAAACCTTGGCTGAGTTTGTTGTGGGCTCTTCTCGGATTAAGGCGCGTTTGGAACCCTCTTAACTTTAGTTTGAAGTTTTCAACTATTATTACCACCATTACATTAAATTAAATTATGACATAATCTTGACCTTTCAAAAGTGCTTGTAAACTTAGCCTCAAGAGTCAAGCGGTAGGGTAGGGGTAGGGTAGGGTAGGGTAGGGGTAGGGTAGGGGTAGGGTAGGGGTATGGTAGGGGTAGGGTAGGGGTAGGGTAGGGGTAGTTGAAAGTTAACATCGAGTTTCACGCGGACGAAGTCGCGGGCGTCCGCTAGTTTTCTGATATAGTAACAGCCTTCTAAGCAGTATTCATGTTGGTTCATTTCACAGGTAATTTTTGTTCAAAGGCTTGTAGTCTAATTTGAATGTTGTCGCATATGGGACAGCATACATATGATATTTAGTTTTGCTGATATTTTGTTTTGCTGTTGTCCAGCTGCCCACTGTTTCTGGACCGACACGGAGAAGAAGTTACCGGCTGCTAACTTCGGCGTGGCGGTGGGCAAGTTGTATCGTCCCTGGAACAACCTCAAGGAGGAGGACGCACAGAAGACTGACGTAAGTAGGGTTGCCAACATTTCATAAGAAAAATATAGTTTTTTTTCAGATTTAGCCATAAAATAGATAGTACGCTTAAAGAAAAAAAATCATTTGTTAATAAAATCATATCATAAAAAACCGGACAAGTGCGAGTTGAACTCGCGTGACGAGGGTTCCGAATGTTGTTAATCTATACTAATATTATAAAGTTGAAGAGTTTGTTTGTTTGCTAATCTCAGGAATCAGGTCCGATTTGAAAAATTCTTTCAGTGTTAGATAGCCCATTTATCGAGAAAGGCTATAGGTTATATAATATCCCCGTATTTCTACGGGAACGGGAACCACACGAGTGAAACCGCGCGGCGTCAGTTAGGCGGCGTCATGTTTTTGAAAACTGTCCTGAAATTGTTAATAATTATAACTATATTTTTTTCGTTTCTTCTGGACTTATTTGTTTCGTTAAATATTTATCTAAACCTTAAATTATTATAATAGTATAGTAGTATTTAACAAATTAACAATCAAGTAAAAAGCTAACTTCTGTATTTTTTTCAAAATTTTTGGTTTGGAAGTTACGGAGAAAAGGGGGGGAATGGTGTATTTTCTTGAATAACTCGAAAACTATTTCAAAATTACAAAAAATAGTAGATTTTTATACAAGGGGCTAAAAACCCATTTTAAACGAGGTATTTTTAGCCGCCTAAATAGAAACCGAGTTTTTAATGGGTTTAGCCCCGCGTGTTACACAATACTTTTCACTAAGATTGCGAAAAAATAAAATAACTCGGTACAGTATTCAATGTTTTATTTTATTTGAAAATTAAAATGGAGGTACAAAATACTACAACTTTGGATGTTTCGGGGAGATGCTTTTACCCGGTAACTTAATTTCCGACTACAGTGAAGTTGAATAACGAGTATGAGGGGTTAACATAATTGTTTAAAAAACACCATGCGTAAGTTGTAGTAAGAATGCACAGTTGATCTTTTCTCCACTTATTAAATTTTTCGTAAGTCTTTTTTGATCCATCTCCAAATTAGGGTCACCATTCTCAATAGATGAAGACATAACAATTAATGTTGCGAAACATGTAAATTACGGTCACAAATTCACAATGAATTTATTTAAAAATATCAGGTAATTAGATTATTCACGACAATAATTGTTTTTAAATTCTCGCTCTTTAATTTTATTTTCTTTATTAATATAATTTTTTCCCATGAAGAAAAGGCAAAGGTACTACACCATACACCCTTGTCTTCAAATCTCGCTCTATAAATTCGCAACTCAATAAAAATGAAATAAAAAAAATAACCGCATTCCACAGACAAGAACGCTGCATTTTATTCCAATTCCAAGTTTTATTTTTATCAAACAGTCAGGACCTTAGCTCTGGCTCAATCGCTCGACGCGCGGAGCCATATAACCAAAAGAAGATGAAGAAGGCCCTTTCCGGATGATTCTACTTACGAATAAAACCTCCTTCGTTATAAAGTAGGCTAGTACTTGGCTAGTACTCGTAACAGACAATAATTAAAAAAACATAATTACTTTAGCCCCTAGAGGCTAATATGCTTGTTTAGCCCCGCCGTGGAGTGGTAATATGACAATGTTTTTGTAAAAATATATTTGCAATCCTCTTATCAAGCTCGTTTGTTTGATATACCAGACGATGCAGTAGCAAGATTTTTTTTTTAATTTTCATCTTGCCCCCAGAAGTGACCTCCATATCTTCATTCTTCATTGTTTCGCAGGTGGCTGAGATTAAACTGACCCCGCGCTACCAGGGCTCGGGCACCAACTACCAGGACGACATAGCTATAGTGGTGGTCGTGACTCCCTTCGTGTACCTGCCCTCCGTGCGTCCAGTGTGCATCAACTTCGACGTGCTGTTCGAACAGCAGCAGTTGGCGCCGACCTCTATGGGCAAGGTACGCGATAGCTGACATCGAGTTGACCTCGCGCTGCCAGGGCTCGGGCACCAACTACCAGGACGACATAGCTATAGTGGTGGTCGTGACACCCTTCGTGTACCTGCCCTCCGTGCGTCCAGTGTGCATCAACTTCGACGTGCTGTTCGAACAGCAGCAGTTGGCGCCGACCTCTATGGGCAAGGTACGCGATAGCTGACATCGAGTTGACCTCGCGCTGCCAGGGCTCGGGCACCAACTACCAGGACGACATAGCTATAGTGGTGGTCGTGACACCCTTCGTGTACCTGCCCTCCGTGCGTCCAGTGTGCATCAACTTCGACGTGCTGTTCGAACAGCAGCAGTTGGCGCCGACCTCTATGGGCAAGGTACGCGATAGCTGACATCGAGTTGACCTCGCGCTGCCAGGGCTCGGGCACCAACTACCAGGACGACATAGCTATAGTGGTGGTCGTGACACCCTTCGTGTACCTGCCCTCCGTGCGTCCAGTGTGCATCAACTTCGACGTGCTGTTCGAACAGCAGCAGTTGGCGCCGACCTCTATGGGCAAGGTACGCGATAGCTGACATCGAGTTGACCTCGCGCTGCCAGGGCTCGGGCACCAACTACCAGGACGACATAGCTATAGTGGTGGTCGTGACACCCTTCGTGTACCTGCCCTCCGTGCGTCCAGTGTGCATCAACTTCGACGTGCTGTTCGAACAGCAGCAGTTGGCGCCGACCTCTATGGGCAAGGTACGCGATAGCTGACATCGAGTTGACCTCGCGCTGCCAGGGCTCGGGCACCAACTACCAGGACGACATAGCTATAGTGGTGGTCGTGACACCCTTCGTGTACCTGCCCTCCGTGCGTCCAGTGTGCATCAACTTCGACGTGCTGTTCGAACAGCAGCAGTTGGCGCCGACCTCTATGGGCAAGGTACGCGATAGCTGACATCGAGTTGACCTCGCGCTGCCAGGGCTCGGGCACCAACTACCAGGACGACATAGTTATAGTGGTGGTCGTGACACCCTTCGTGTACCTGCCCTCCGTGCGTCCAGTGTGCATCAACTTCGACGTGCTGTTCGAACAGCAGCAGTTGGCGCCGACCTCTATGGGCAAGGTACGCGATAGCTGACATCGAGTTGACCTCGCGCTGCCAGGGCTCGGGCACCAACTACCAGGACGACATAGCTAACAGTGGTAGTTGCTTAGACCATTAAAAAGAAAGGACTTGCCCCGTAAACCGTTACCCCTCTGTCAAAGATCAAAACTCAATGACCTATCGCGTTTATAAAATCTGTTGCTATAGAATCGATGTTTTATTGTTGTAATCGTATCGTAAAAATGCCGGTTTATGTAGTTGAATAGCATAAAAAACGGCCAATAACTTGTAGTTTAGTAAAAGATGGAGTAACGTTTCATTTCTAAGTTTTTCTACCATAATTTCATCAAATTTGTAAAAAGTCAATTTCTAAAAAGAATCGATTCTTTTGACGGATCATCAAAAAGTTGATCAAGTAATCGAGTCAAATTTATAGTTGTGTGCAGTGTATGGACACAGAATATGTTTAATGGTGTTAAATATTTTCGATGTGTGAGTTTACCTCGTCCCCGTCAAAAAACGACAGACTTTTTTTTTGTTGAATTTGGTTGCGAAACAGGTCCATAGTCTAAATAGTAATCATCATATCGATGGACGTTCACATAGGCCTCTTGCAAGGATTTCCAAACTCAACAGTCTCGAGCCGCCAGCATCTAGCGGCTCCCTTGCAACCCGCTTGATGTCCTCGCTCCACTTAGTGGGGGATCGACTAAAACTGCGCTTTCCAGTGCGGGGTCGCCATTCCAGCACCTTGGGACCCCAACGTCCATCGGCTCTTCGAACTGTAGTACAGAGTTCGACCAGCAGCAAAAGGTGCCGGTCTCTATGGGCAAGGTACACGATATCTGACATCGAGTTGACCTCGCGCTACCAGGGCTCGGGCACCTACCAGGACAACATAGATATAGTAATAGTTCGAACACTGTCCGTGTACCTGCACTTCGTGCGTCTATATTCTTAATATTATAAAGATGAGTTACTACATTATATATAACCCATGACGTTTACAAACTACGTCGCTTTCTAGTTATTTTTTTATTTATTATTATTTTTACCACTAGAAAATCGGTTTAGTAGATCCAGAGATTGACCTCTACTAAACGATTAATACCCTAACATAGACATAAAATACGTGAATTCGGGGATAATATTTTATAAATATTATGCCCGAATTCACGTATTTTACGTGAACGGGAACTATGAAACTACTACTACTGAAAAAACATCTTGAGGAAACCTGCATACCTGATAATTTTCTTAAATGTCTGCGTGTGTGAATTTGGCAGACTGGGTGGACAGGGTGGAAAGAATCAACTCCCGAGGTATTTAGACGCACGAGCGTAGCGAGGGCGGCTATAGTCCGAGTAGGAATTGATTTTTTTACCCGTGTTAAACACTCTACTTTACATTTCGAATATGAGGAAATTTCATTTCGATAACAAGGAAATTATAATTATTGTCTATTTCTTTGGCCCGCTCTTGGAACGTCGGTAAAGCAGTCGTCAAATTTGGCCTCACCCCTCTTATTCTAAGAGGACACTCGAGCACATAACACAGTCATAAAGAGTCCCATTGTCTATGATGCAGGTGCATGGGATGGTCCAGTGCCCATTAGAATTCTGGGCTACCGATTTAAAATTCTATGATGGACGCCAAAATACAAAATATACAAAGAAAAATCAATAAAATCAGTCGACCCGTTTCAGAGGCCAGCGTCCACAGACATTTTTATTTAGTTATTTTATTTAATACTCTTTATTTGTACACCACAAAAAATAAAAGAAAACAAGCAAAACAGAAACATAAGAAAAAGTAGAATACAAAAGGCGGCCTTATCGCTTAGTAGCGATCTCTTCCAGGCAACCTTAGGCTTAGGAACTTATTAGGACAACTGTAGGTGGTGTGTACGTAATAATAATGTACATATACATACATACAAATAACTACACACTAATACATAAACAATAATACACAAATTATATAATAAATATAAATATCATAAAATAAACTAATATATATAATATATCATTATGTCGTATGATAAATATTCTAATAAAATAAAATATGTCACTAGTGACTAAGATAATATGTCTTAACGGATTTTTTAAACATATCAAGGGATTTGGATTTCCGAATGTCGACTGGGAGAGCATTCCATAGCTTAATAGTACGTACAGCAAATGAACATTTGTAAAATTTACTCCTATGGAAACATTAATAATTTAGTACAATATACAAATTCCTTTCGTAAGTGAATCCATTCGTTGTTGTTTTCTCCACTTATAAAATTTTTCCGTAGGTAAGTACCTATTTAAGTAAATGCGTCTCGACTTTGATGGTAACAGATTGAAAATTTCATCCATCTCCAAATTAGGATCACCATTCTCACTAGATAAAGATAACAATTATTGTTGAAAAATATGTAAGTTGTTTTTTAAATTCTCGCTTTTTAATTTTATTTTTTTCACATGAGAAAGAGGCAAAGGTATTCCCCGTAAAGGATGTCCCATGTCTTCAAATCTCGCTCTATTCGCAACTCAATAAAAATGAAATAGAAAAATAAACGCATTCCACAGACAAGAACGCTGCATTTCATTCCAATTTAAAGTTTTTTATTTATTTTTCAAAACAATCAGTGCCTTACCTATAATGATTCTATTTTCGAATAAAACCTCCTCCGTTTTATAGTAGGCTAGTACCTGGCTAGTACTCGTAACAGACAAGAATTAAAAAAACAAAATTACTTTAGCCCCTAGAGGCTAATATGCTTGTTTAGCCCCGCTGTGGAGTGGTAATATGACAGTGTTTTTGAGCAAGAGTAGTGAAAACGACATTTCTATAATGAGTGTCAATCCTGTTCAGGGGCTGGCCCCTTAAGGTGGGACTGGGCCCACCTTTGAAAATAATCCTAGATACGCCAATGCGCAGGTGGCCGGCTGGGGGCTGACGACGGCGGCGGGCGGCGCGTCGCAGGTGTTGAAGGTGGTGCAGATGCCGGTGGTGGCCATCGACGAGTGTCGCGCCGTGTCGCCGCCCAGCTTCCGCGTGCATCTCACCAGCGACAAGTTCTGCGCCGGGTACACCAACGGTGAGTGGTTCCTTCCTCCTTCTCTTCTTAAGAGCGCGCAGCGCGTCGATACGATATGGATCAAATTCGAAGCGCAAACGAGACGCCGAATTATGACTTTCACGTGAGTGAAAAGCACGGAGCGATTGACGCGCGACGCAAATTTTATGACGTGAGCGCCAAAACCATTTCTACCGAATTGCAAGTAAATTAATCAACATAACGAAAAACAAACTGGCCATGTTCAAGATATATACCTAATTTTCTATACAAAACAAAAATTTAAGAAGATAGATACTTAGTTTGCTTTTCTTGAGATTGAAAGCAAAATGTGAGCAAAACATGTATTTTTCAAAAAAATAAACTATCGAGAAAAGTTTTACAAATTGTGTATTTTGTATAGTCATAACGAAGCTAACTAAAACTAAAAAGCACTTTGAAATATCATTTACCCAAATATCAGGCTCCTAACTTTTCCAGAATCTTAGATCCAGAACCATTTGTAACCACCAAATTACATATTGCACACTCTTAATCGTTCACTCTTGGCAGAGTGGTCGTGGTTGCAGCGATGAGCAACGCCTTCTGAGCAATGCTCCTCCACTTTTGGCGATTGGCTGCGTTATGAGTACACTCCACCCATGTATGATTGTGCAGCAGTCTTGACTAAATCTGGTCTGGGTCTGGTGATGAAGACGGGAGATAGTTAAAGGGAACTCCTCAACGGTTTACAGTAGCTACCTTGTGTTTGGGCTTGATTAATGTGTATTGATGAGAACTTTGCATCTAGGCGTGTTGTGACTGTCATTAGGGGTCTGGTGATGGAGACGAGGGACAGTTAAGGCAACTTGTCAACGGTTAACGGTAGCTACCTTATGTTTGGGCTTGATTAATTTGTATTGATGAGAACTTTACATCTAGAATGAATGAATTTGAATTTAGAATGTTCATATTTCGTAGGGATAAATGGGGAGTGATGTATATAAAGGTTAAAGTAGTATTTTTTAAATTGGTTTGATTGATCGAGTTACTAATCATAAGAAAATAACGTCGTGGTTAAATAGACTCGGAAATATGCATAGTACAAAAATGGTCATGGTAGAGTCATGAGAGTTTTTACAGAGCTCTTTACACGACGAAAACAATTACAATAATGACACATTGATTCTATTGAAGTCGTTTTTTATAAACGCGTTAGATCATTGATCGTATACTTTGACAGCAGGGTAACGTCTAGCAAGTCAGGTCTCTATATAATTTGTCTGGTAAGAACGGGTAAGTCTACAGTACTACCAACTTCACCATAGAGGTCGTCATAAATAATTTGCTTAGCGCTCACAGGTTCCTCGTTACAGGTGGTATTAACATTCATTATTTATGTTTTTGTGGAGAGGTATCAGTGTTGGAATAAATAAGTGGGTATTTGATGACTTGAGCTCAGTTGTTTGTTAGGCAGCGTAAACACCGTCACGCTGCCAGTCGCGTTAGTGATTTTGTGCAATAATTGTTTAGTGTGGGCATGGAGAACATCTCGGGCAGGGAAGGCGAGTATTGGCTAATCGGAAGGGATCCCTTAAACCTACTCCCAAGGTCACAAGTCCTGGGACCTGCTCGAGGTGTTTCCTCTACCACAGAATAATGGTACATTCACTGTCGCTGCTACCCGTCACGTCGACGACCTCCGTGGCGCAGTGGTATGCGCGGTGGATTTACAAAACGGAGGTCCTGGGTTCGATCCCCAGTTGGGCAGATTGAGATTTTCTTAATTGGTCCAGGTCTGGCTGGTGGGAGGCTTTGGCCGTGGCTAGTAACCACCCTACCGGCAAAGACGTATCGCCAAGCGATTTAGCGTTCCAGTACGATGTCGTGTAGAAACCGAATGGAGTGTTGTTTTTCATCCTCCTCCTAACAAGTTAGCCCGCTTCCATCATCTGCATCTGCATCATCACTTACCATAAGGTGAGATTGTCAAGGGCTAACTTGTAAATAATAAAAAAAAAAAATACGTCAGACTCAGGCTTTTTTTCTTTTTTTTCAGGCACAACACTATGCCAGGGCGACAGCGGCGGTGGGCTGGCGTTCCCATCACTAGAGCAAGGCGTAGAGCGACATTACTTGCGCGGAATCGTCTCAGTGTCGCCCGCAGATGACAACGCATGCAACAAAGATGCACTAGTCGCGTTCACGCAGATCACCAAACACGAGAATTTCGTCAAACCCTATCTGTAATACGCAATATACTTGGTCTACTAAATGTGTTTCATTCATTCATTCAATCAATCAATCAATCAATCAATTTTATTTCGCCAGAATATGGTACATTTACATAGGTCTTATATTATATTTTAACACATATCCTGCCATAGTTGGCGTGCAAAAGTTAACAGATCTTACAAATTAATTTACAAATTACAAAGGGGATTGTCCATTCCCGGCCCAGACATTTCGTCCCCGCCCCCCACTTTTCATAGAACTTAAAAATACTTGATAATTTTTGTTTAATAATGAATACATTACTTTATCCATACCAAAAAATAAGTTTCACAACGATAATTGACAATATTATAGTTGTTTTATGAGATTTTTTGAAGACACGAACATGAACAGTGTTGCCAACTAAGTGAGTTATTTGCTTTAATCGATATTTAACCGAATAATAATAATCGATCTTAATCTAAGTGATTTTGTTGAATACAACTAAATCACCTGGAAAAAACAAATAATAAAAAAAAATAATGAAAATAAAACAAAGTTCGAATTAATTAATGTTAATATAAATGTCAATCAAAAATGTCAATATAAATGTCACTTTTATGGTCAATGTCCCTATTTCAATTTTTCATTCATGTAATCATTGACGGTATAGTACAACTTTTTCATTAATAAATCAATTAATGTCTTCCTAAATTTATTTACAGCTATTTTTTTTATGTATTCAGGTAGGTGATTACCGCCATGCAGTATACATTTTTGCTGGTAACTTTGTGCCTCTGCATAGGTATACATCACTATCATTATCATTATCATTATCATTATTATCTTACCACCCTTTTATTTCTCTGGGACTAACATTCCGAAGGACCACTATAAAGGTGAATAAATATTATGACCTAACAAATGAACTAACTAAAAATGGCTATGTAGTCAGTCTGTACGCCGTAGAAGTAGGTGCGAGAGGATTACCAGCAAAATCTCTCTATAACTTGCTTAAAGACCTTGGCCTCTCTAGAAGTGCAGCTAGTTCTATATTAGAACGAGTATCCAAAGCTGCTTTAATAGGATCTTACCAAATTTGGCTAGGTAGGGAGAACAACACGAGCAGAGAATGGGGAGTGTTGATCGATCGTCAAGGAATTCCTTAACCCTACATCCTGTAGTCACAAGTCCTGGACTTTGCTTGGTGTTTTTCTCTCTACCACGCGATGGACCCGGCACCCGCACGGTGAATCCATGGAATGCTAAGATATTCGTCTCTGCCTTAATCTCAGACCAATTATTGTATTGGACCTGCCTCACTAGACGTTACTTTTCTTGTCAAAGAATATGATCAACGATCTAATGCGATTACAAAAACTGTCTCTATAGAATCGATGTTAAATAGTTGTAATTGTGTTCGTCGATTAAAGAGCTCTTTAAAAATGTTTTTGTGAAGTTGAAGGAGGTGTAAAAAACGGGCAAAAACTTCTAGTTTAGTATATGATATATACCAAATCGAAGCTCGTTTTCCTCAGAAAATGACAGATAATTTTGCTTGTGACTATGAGTGTGATACAGGTCCTTCTATAATTGGTCTGAGGCCTTAATCCACTTCCTGAGAAACATGGTAGGTACCTACCATTTTTCAGTTGCCAACCGTACTATAATAATTAGTATTGTAGGAAATAGTATAGTCAGAGTCGGTTATGAAATATCGGCGGCAAGCGATGTCGTCGCCGACTGCAATCGTCGGTCGAGTTACCGCTCGTGTAAATGAACCCTAAGTAATAGGTATTCCCCTTACATTATTAAATATACCGAAGTATTTTTATAAAGGGACTAGCGGACCCGGTCAAGCTTCGTTTTGACATAAGTGCACTTATTCTCTATCCCTACTCTACCCTTCTATACCTCTACCCCTATCGCTCGACTCTTAAACGTTTGTATGGGAAATAGAAAAGGGCAGTTTTTAGGGTTTTCCCGGAAATTATTTGATTTTTTCTCACCTTTTAAACCTTCCCTATACCTCCACAAACATTTGAAGACCAAGATAAGATAAATCCGTTAAGCCGTTCTCGAGTTTTAGCGAGACTAACGAACAGCAATTCATTTTTATATATATAGATATCATCATCATCATATCAGCCGATGGACGTCCACTGCAGGACAAAGGCCTTTTGTAGGGACTTCCAAACATCACGATACTGAGCCGCCTGCATCCAGCGAATCCCTGCGACTCGCTTGATGTCGTCAGTCCACCTAATGGGGGGTCGACCAACACTGCGCTTTCTAGTGCGAGGTCGCCATTCCAGCACCTTGGGCTCTTTTTTTTTTTTTTTTTTTCTTTTTTTTTTTTTAAAAAGAATATTTGCCATATCTTTTTTTTTATAATATGACCAATATTCCCATTCCCCTCCAACTAGTCGGGAAAGACTGTGCTAGGAGTGGGTACGACAATAAACCAACGGGGCGGGGATCGAACCACCACCCCTCGGTGATGAGTCCGACCGCTCTTACCGTTGAGCTATTGAGGCTATTTCTTCGAACTATGTTTCGCGACTCTTCAGTTTTGCAACTCGTTGAGCTATGTCGGTGATTGGTTCTTCTGCGGATCTCCTCATTTCTGATTCGATCACGCAGAGATACTCCTAACATAGCTCGTTCCATCGCCCGCTGTGTGACTCTGAGCCTTATGAGACCCATATAGACCCATTCAAAGTGTTTATTAAACGCAAGCTTTTAATAGTCTTATTATAGTGTTAATGAGTATTGAAATTATAAAAAGCTTGTTGTTAAACTGTATTATACGACTGTGTGCTTAGTTTTAAATAAGTTTGTAAAATGGTGATAAATAAAAAAAATAAACCTTGGCTGAGTTTGTTGTGGGCTCTTTTTTTTTTTTTTTATTCGTTACAAGTTAGCCCTTGACTACAATCTCACCTGATGGTAAGTGATGATGCAGTCTAAGATGGAAGCGGGCTAACTTGTTAGGAGGAGGATGAAAATCCACACCCCTTTCGGCTTCTACACGGCATCGTACCGGAACGCTAAATCGCTTGGCGGTACGTCTTTGCCGGTAGGGTGGTAACTAGCCACGGCCGAAGCCTCCCACCAGCCAGACCTGGACAAATTAAGAAAATCTCAATCTGCCCAGCCGGGGATCGAACCCAGGACCTCCGTCTTGTAAATCCACCGCGCATACCACTGCGCCACGGAGGCCGTCAAAACGTGCTCTTCTCGGACCAAGGCACGTTTGGAACCCTCGTAAATTTAATTTTAAGTTTTCGAATGATTATTATCACCATTATCTTAAGTTTAATAACTGACGTTTCGAAAGAGCTTGTAAACTAAGACTATTTTGAAATAAATGAATTTTGACTTTTGACTTTTGACATAGTTAGCAACCAAGTCTCGGAACCATAGCTAATTGGCAACACGCACTGTTCGAAGACTTTTGTCTTCAAGCACTGAGGAAGGAAATTAATAAAACAAAACAAATAACTTTTGTAGTCATACAAACTTTAAATCTTTATTAAGCCTAACAAATGTATGTACAATAATCATATAAATACATTGAAACTCAGTACCCGCTGTCTGCTTCGCCGTGGTCGAGTAATAACACAATAATTAATAATAATCACAACTAATTAATACTTTGTTGAAAAAATTGCGATCCGATACTACTTATACAGGGTGCTGGGGAGTATTCCCCATAACTATGGGGTTATATATTTTTTACCGAAAAAATTATTAAAAATGTTCACCTTTACCGAAAAATTAATTAAATATAACATATGTTCTAAAATTAATATTTTCGGAGTAAATAATATATATTTCTTTTGTAAAAAGATCTTAAAATGTGTCCCTTAATCCTTATAAAGGAGATGGTCCATAATGGGCATGATGACTAGGTTTGAATATATTAATTTTTATGAAACATTCGGTAAATAAGGTCAATGTTAACTAATTTATATATAAAAAGCAAAGATTGTCTGGATATTTGCAAAATAAATGAGATTATAAAATTTTAAAATCTATTAAAAATCTTTTATCGTAATTAGATGAAAATTCATACAGTTTTAGCTTCCTTACATTAAATGTGACATTTTTTAATATATGAACTATAAACATAAACGCACAAATAACAAAGATATTAGTAATTTTGTCTGTACGCGCATACAAATCTAACGATCATTACATTACCTACGACGTCATTAGTTCGTACCATTTTGTATGGGGCGTTTTTCAGGGATCCTTTAAATCCCTGTAGCTCCGAAAGTAATGATCGCAGATATCCTGTTACTTTTACAAAATTGCTTTACTATTAGCATACTCTTAATTTATATACAATTTAAAAAAACTGTCATCATCCCTACTATGGGGTTATATAAATTAATATTTTCGGAGTAAATAATATTTCTTTTGTAAAAAGATCTTAAAATGTACCCTTAATCCTTATAAAGAAGATGGTCCAAAATTGTATGGAACCCAGAATCAGTCATTGTACCCTGGCGGAAATAAAAGAAAATATTTTTTGACTATTTTTTATTATACAAATCTACGAATTTACTTAAATTTTTCGAAATAATATTCATTATCTCCCAAGAAATGCAACACTAATATGGGTAATAATGGCGAATTTATGACGTTTTCAATGCAGTTATCGATTTGACGTTTGCTGTCAAGTCATGTCATAGTTGCTCTAAGGACGCCATCTTGATATAATTCAAAAACTTGGGTTTTAATTTTATTTATTTCTTTTCATTACGTTAGATTTATTCACTTATTTAGATTTTAATAAAATCCTTGTATTTTTAAAATTTTAATGATGGGGTACAAGAGTGGACCTAAAATGGACCATCTTCTTTGACGTATTTTAAAATGCAAGGATAGATAAAGGCTTCCATCTTAGACTGCATCATCACTTACCATCAGGTGAGATTGTAGTCAAGGGCTAACTTGTAAAAAAATAAAAAATAAAATAAAAAAAAAGGCATGTGTTATACGAATAGTCGGAATTATTTGAATTACTTTGTATGAAATCTTAAATAGGCTTTTATTTTTTTAGTTGAAAATATATTAGTTTTGTAGTTTGGCTCCTATAAGTGGCAACACCTTGAAGTTATGGGAAATACTCCCGAGCATCCTGTATATTTTTTCCTATAATAACTAATGTCATTTGGAATCCATCCATAATTTATCGTCATTATCTATCTAACCCCGCCAATCCACACTGTAGCAGCATGGTGGATTCTCAAACTTTCGGCTCCACAAACCCTTGTTCAAATTTTCAAAATTTCACCACCAGAAAGCCATGTTATTTGCGAGTGTCATAGACTATATTTTATCCTATTTATATGGCCTTTAATAACTATGAAAATAGTGATGATTCTCCACGAGGTAACCCTTTGGAAATATCAGAGAATAATCAATGACTCCAGGCGCAACCGAAGGCACCTACGCAGCGGAATGGTAAAGTGTAAAATAAAAAAAAAATACATATTCATCAGTCTTTTGTTTTTTTTTGGAAACTACAAACGTCACGTGGAGAAAGTTCGAGGCATGTATCTGGAAAGAAAAAATAATAAATAAAATAAAATAAATATATATAAAAGGGGAGAGAGGGGTTAGTAACAACAGAGTAAAACGGGGTTAGTAAAGTATGAATGAGTAGGAAGGGATCCCGGGAAACGTGAGGTTCATTAAAGTGAAGGGGAGGAAGGGGATTTTGATAACCTCCGTGGCGCAGTGGTATGTCGGAGGACCTGGGTTCGATCCCTGGCTGGACCGATTGAGGTTTTCTTAATTGGTCCATGTCTGGCTGGTGGGAGGCTTCGGCCGTGTGTGTTCGCTAGTTACCAATCTAACGACAAAGATAACGCAAAGCGATTTAGCGTTCCAGTACGATGTCGTGTAGAAACCGAATCATCACTTACCATCAGGTGAGTTTGTAGTCAAGGGCTAACTTGTAAAGAATAAAAAAAGGACTTTACTAGTGTGATAGGGGAGGTGAGGTAAATTGAAAGTAAAGGGGATGAAGGGGAATATAGCGTATGTGGCGGAATTAACTAGTTCGAGGTAAATTGTATGGACAGTGTTACGGGGGAGGCAGGGGACAAAATATGCGAAAGACTGGAGCGTAACGGGAGATTATAATATTAGAATATCAAGGGGCAGGGTGAGTAGAATTGGATATGAAGGGGAGGTAGGGGATGAATGTAGTGGGACACTAGGTATTAACTAGACTGCGACGGGATAACGTATTAGAATATCGAGGGGAGGATGAAGTGAATTGGACGTAAAAGGGAGGTAGAGAATCAATGTAGTGAAACATTAGGCATTTAGTAGACTGACGGGATAACGCATTAGAATATCAAAGGGGAGAATGAGGTGAATTGAATGTAATGGGGAGATAGGGCATGAATGTAATGGAACAGTAGGTATTTACTAGACTGTGACGGGATAACGTATTAGAATATCAAGGGGGAAGTATGAGGTGAATTGGACGTAAAGGGGAGGTAGGGTATCAATGTCAAATCAATGAACAGTAGGGCGTTTACTAAAGCGTAACGGGAGATTGTATTTGAATATCAAGAGGGAGAATGAGGTGAATTGGATGTAAATGGGAGGTAGGGGATCAATGTGGTGGAACAGTAGGGTGTTTACTAAAGCGTAACGGGAGATTGTATTTGAATATCAAGAGGGAGAATGAGGTGAACTGGATGTAAAGGGGAGGTAGGGGATCAATGTACACATTTACTAGTGACTACAGTACAGACATTTACTACAGTAGATATTTATTATTGTGACGGGAGAATATATGAGAATATCAAATGGGCAGGATGTGGTGGATTGGATGTATAGGGGAGGTAGGGGATCAATGTAGCGGAACAGTATTCATTTACTAGAGCGTGACATGAACGTATTACGAAATCAAGGAGAAGGATGAGGAAAATTAGATGTGAAGGGGAGGTAGGGGATCAATGGTGTAAAGGGATCACTCACTGCACGCCGACGTCGTATATCCTGAAGACGGTGTAGTGCTCGTTCTTGAACACGGGGTAGAAGTGCTCCACCGGCTCAGTGAGCAGCACGTGGCACAGTTTGGGGTTCGATTTCAGCGCCGGCACCTCTACGTCCCATATGTACTCGAACGAGCACCCCTTACTAGAAAAAAAAACGTTAAAACTACGAATTCTATAAAAAGAAAATACCTATTCATAAAATCTATATTTTTAGCAGAAGCTTCACAAGGGGATTAAATAAAAAAAAAATGTCGAACAAAGGTTATGATTCACAACACTTGTCAGGACAACTTAATTAACAAATCAAACTGTAACCAAAATAAAAGCCTAGAATGGCGGAGAATGACCTTGAGTGAAGTCACGAACTTGTGAACGATGTGTGTAGGGTTAATATACTATGCACAAAAATTAAGGGAGCAGAAAAAAAAATCCAAATTTTTGGGGGATTTTCAACAGGTTGTAACTTATACAAAAATGGTCGTACAGCAAAAAAATAAAAAGCAAATTGTAGCTCTAAGTGTTTAGTTTTTGGATCTGAGTTTGAAAATTTATTTTTGAAAATATTTTTCGAGTAATCATAAGAAAACCACCGAAAAAAAAATTTTCGAAATTTTTTTGGGTTTTTTTTTTAATCTACGGACGTGGAAAAAATTTTTTCGACTCAACCTCCATATGGACCTGATAGCTTGTTTATTCAGATTTAATTTCGTTTTTTTTAAATCTCGATACGAGCATTTCTCGCTGAGATATCGATGTTTGAATGGAAAAAGTTCATTTTGTCTTTGATTACGAAAATTAAGAATTTCGCTCTGAAAATGTCATAATTTTTATCAAAAATGAAAAAATTTTTTTTTTTTAATTTTTCTCTCAATTCTTAGTGACTTGAAAAATTAAAGAAAAAAAAAATTATGACATTTTCAGAGCGAAATTCTTGCTCCTTTAATTTTTTAAAAAATTCGATCAAGTGGGAAAAAAAAACGGTTGGCTGGATTGAATTGAAACTTTGTAGGGTTTTTGTGGGTATATTGAACAGTAAAAGGCACACTTAACGTCAGTAGTTTCCGCAATATTTTTGATTGGGCGCTTGATTTTCCAAAAAACGACAAAAAGCCCTTTTTTGGATGCTTTTTCAAATTCATGTAATGATTGAAAAAAAATATTTTTTTCAAAATTCAATTGCCAATCCTTGTAGAGAATTTATTCAAATTTTTAAAACCAACCTCAAAATTTCTGTGTGATTATTGGTTGCTGAGATATTGGTAATCAAAGACAAAATGATCTTTTTCCATTCAAACATCGATATCTCAGCGAGAAATGCTCGTATCGAGATTTAAAAAAAACGAAATTAAATCTGAATAAACAAGCTATCAGGTCCATATGGAGGTTGAGTCGAAAAAATTTTTTCCACGTCCGTAGATTAAAAAAAAACCCAAAAAAATTTCGAAAATTTTTTTTCGGTGGTTTTCTTATGATTACTCGAAAAATATTTTCAAAAATAAATTTTCAAACTCAGATCCAAAAACTAAACACTTAGAGCTACAATTTGCTTTTTATTTTTTTGCTGTACGACCATTTTTGTATAAGTTACAACCTGTTGAAAATCCCCCAAAAATTTGGATTTTTTTTCTGCTCCCTTAATTTTTGTGCATAGTATATCCTTTGATAGTTAGCTAATACTCTCCTTTTTCAATTTCTTTTTGCTGTGATTATGTAAACACGTAACATATAGAATATCGTTGGCTTTTAGGCTAATCCCACAGAGTAAAGAAAGCCGGTGAAACCGGTAAAAAAACAAATGTCACGCGTCTCCTTGACATTCGCAAACATACAAACTTTTTTCATAATTTATATGTCAAAATTGAACACTAACAACAATTACTAATATCAATAAAAAAAAAAATACTTCATCTCATTTTTTTAGTTTTGTAATCAATTTTTAAAATATTAAAAAAATTCCATTTTTCTTGAATAATATTGAAAATTACTGATGCGACACTTCGTGTCGTATTGACTCAAGTATGTATTCGTTTTTGAATTTTGTATTTCGAGTGGCTACGACACCGTCGTGTTCCGTACGCTCCATCTGCCTATTATTGATTAATCTGTGGCTAATCCGTAAACTCACCCGCTCTTGCCGTAGCAGTACTTGTGAACTCACCCGCTCCTGCCGTAGCAGTACTTGTGAACTCACCCGCTCTTGCCGTAGCAGTACTTGTGAACTCACCCGCTCTTGCCGTAGCAGTACTTGTGAACTCACCCGCTCTTGCCGTAGCAGTACTTGTGAACTCACCCGCTCTTGCCGTAGCAGTACTTGTGAACTCACCCACTTTTGCCGTAGCAGTACTTGTGAACTCACCCGCTCTTGCCGTAGCAGTACTTGGGCTCCAGGATGAGGTGCGTGGCCTTGAGGCGCGTCATCTCTTGGTAGTAGTGCTGAGACGAGAACTTGCCGTAAACCTTGTACACGGCATACGCGCGCTGTCTGCAACAATACGGTTTTGACCACTTGACTCCTAAATCTTACGAAGCATGGCTGAGAAAGTAATGTATACGTGTCTTATAACTGTCACCCAACCAAATTCAGCAATTGTTACATTTAAAAGCACATGCATGCTTTTTTCGTACAAATTCATGTGGCATGAATGGTGGCCGGGTTTTTAATCGACACTACTCATTATATTGAAAAAAATGGGACCACCCTGGAAGTAAACCCTACAAAACAAAAAAAGAATTTTCAAAATCGGTCCATAATTGACGGAATTATCGCTGGATACTACATAAAAAAAAAAAAACATACATACAGCCGAACGTAGAACCTCCTCCTTTTTGGAAGTCGGTTAAAAAGTAATAACTAAAAACAGTATTTAATGCATGAATATGTATGTATTAATTTAATATGATAATTATTTATTTTATTAGTGTTATTTTTATTATTGCAGTATAAGGAAATTGTAAAATTTTTAGTAAACAAGTTTGTATATAATATAACCTACATGAGGAATCATCGAACCTGTATAACTTGGTTCAGAGCCACCTGACAACTTTTAAGCCATATTAGCTATTGCTCCAACCAAATGGCTAATTCTAACGAGTCGTGCCATTTTTATTTTGTTGGCCGGCATTTTTAAAAAAGAGCCCAGAAATGTATAGAGCGTGAATGATCTCCTTTAATATAAACAATATTAATTTCGTGTAATTATATTAATAATATTAGCTATTAATTCAAATGATTAGTTCTAACGATTCGTGCCATTTTTTTTTCGTTGGCCGGCACCTTCAAAAAGGGCCCAAAATAAATAAATAAATAATAAATAAATAAATAAATATACTTAAACAACACACATCACCATCTAGCCCCAAAGTAAGCATACAGAGTAGCTTGTGTTATGGGTGCTAAGATATTTGATATTACAATATTAATATACATTTATATACTACATATAAATACTTATATAATGTATAAATATACACAGACACTGGAAACACCCATGCTCATCACACAAATATTTTCCAGTTGTGGGAATCGAACCCACAACTGGAAATGAATGATCTCCTTTGATATGAGTCAACTGCCCTATTAAAACGGGCGATGCGTGCTGCCATCTACAGGCATAAAGCAACACTGTTTGTTATTTTAAACTACCAATAGATGGCGCTGTACAGAACTTTGAAACAAAACCTTTGATACTACGCAGTTACGCCTGCAACTCACAGATGGCGCTGTTTTAAAATTTTTAACAGACTAAAAAGGAGAAAGTTTTAAATTCGTCGGATTCTTTTTTTTAATAAAACTTCAGTGTTGTGGACTATAGAGTATTTTTTTTTATTCTTTACAAGTTAGCCCTTGACTACAATCTCACCTGATGGTAAGTGATGATGCAGTCTAAGATGGAAGCGGGCTAACTTGTTAGGAGGAGGATGAAAATCCACACTCCTTTCGGTTTCTACACGGCATCGTACCGGAACGCTAAATCGCTTGGCGGTACGTCTTTGCCGGTAGGGTGGTAACTAGCCACCGCTGAATTCTCACCTCGCGTCGTCGTGCTCGTAGTGGGGGTGCGCGACCACGGGCCGGCGCGTGGTCAGCAGGACAGTGGCCAGCACGGGCATCGAACCCGCGAACGCGCCCACCGCTGACTCCTTGGAGATCCACTCCAACAATTCCTCTTGAGGGAAGTCGCTGAATTCACCTGAAATTCATAAGTGAACATCATTGAGAGCCGTGATAGCCCAGTGGATATGACCTTTGCCTCCGATTCCGGAGGGTGTGGGTTCGAATCCGGTCCGGGGCATGCACGTGACCTCGTACTAAAACAATCAGTGATGCGATACGGGGTCAATCGACCTCGTACCTCTTGAAGACGTGATAGTTACCTACGAGGTCAATTGACCTCGTCCCACAGTGAACTGTTAAGAAACTAAATATCACATATGAGTTTCACCGGCTTCACTACGCTGGTTTTAAAGGCTCATTCTGGATCATGTTTATTCTGTGATTAGTATAGATACTTACCAACATGCGACATTTCTTGCTTAACATTTTCCGCGAGTTGCATCAGAATCGGTACAATGACTATCGCGTACACCCACAGAACGTTTATGTATTTCGATATACATTTTGGAACTCTGAAAAACGTTAATATATTATATCAATCAATACATTCTGGACGGCCTCCGTGGCCTGGGTTCGATCTCCGGCTGGGCCGTTTGAAGTTTTCTTAATTGGTCCAGGTCTGGCTGGTGGGAGGCTTTGGCCGAGGCTAGTTACCACCCTACCGACAAAGACGTACCGCCAAGCGATTTAGCGTTCCAGTACGATGTTGTGTAGAAACCGAAAGGGGTGTGTATTTTGATCCTCCTCCTAACAAGTTAGCCCGCTTCCATCTTAGATTACATTATCACTTACCATCAGGTGAGATTGTAGTCAAGGGCTAACTTGTAAATAATAATGGAAAAAAATGCAGACTGTTTGTGACTTACAAAAAAACTTTGCATCATATTTATTTTTTGAAAATCCAGATGAATTTGAATTCTTTTCGCAGTTTTCAAGGTAGGAAGCTAAAAATCGTTGCACAGAGATAGAGGTAGGGTAGGGGTAGTGTAGGGTTAGGGTAGGGTAAGCGTAGTATAGAGGTAAGGTAGGGTTAGGGTAGGGTAGCGGTAAGATAGAGGTAGGATAGGGGTAGGGTAGGGTAGGCGTAGGATAGAGGTAATTTAGGGTTAGGGTAGGGTAGGGGTAGGATAGAGGTAGGGTAGGGGTAGGATAGAGATAGGGTAGGGGTAGGATAGCGGTAAGGTATGAGTAGGATAGAGGTACCTGGGGTAGGAGTAGGATAGGGGTAGGATAGAGGTAGGGTAGGCGTAGGGTAGGCTTAGTATAGAGGAAGGGTAGGGTTAGGGTAGGGTAGGGGTAAGATAGAGGTAGGGTAGGGGTAGGGGTAGGGTACGGTAGGCGTAGGATAGAGGTAGGGTAGGGGTAGGATAGGGGTAGGATAGAGGTAGGGTAGGGGTAGGATAGGGTAAGGGTAGGATAGAGGTAGGGTATGGGTAGGGTAGGGTAGGGTAGGGAATAAGCGTACTTTAGTCAAAGCGAAGCTTGACCGCTAGTGTTACTATAATATAATAAAAGTATAAAATAATAATAACTCACATATGAAAACGACTAGTCATAACAAGCGAAGAAACAATACACATTTGCGTCGAAAACAACAGCTTCAATCTCATGACGAGAGCGGCCATCACACCATAGACAACCATTTGGCACAGATTATAGAACAACGCCGGTTCTATTTTCAAACTTCTCATATACAACACGAAGACGTCTACATTCTCTATGCTCTTTTTCTTATCATCTCTGACAGCTTCTGTGTTCTCTATGCCGCTGTCTTCATCATCTTTTTCCTTTTTACTGACAATATTCATTACCTCCTTCTCACAACGGTTGTAAGCATCGTCCATCCAAAAATTTATAACATTAAAAAAAACTATCACCACAAAAGGTACAAGCAATGTCTTTGACATATTAACTATCGAAGACACAGGTAAAAAATCAAACACCTCAGAGCAAGTATATATCAACGTATGAAAACTTTTATAATCTGTGAACTTCGAATACAATATATCCCACACATGAGCATCCTGCAACTCATTGGTGTCCCCAAAAACGTTTCTCAAGTAAAAAGCTGCGAGTATTGTAATACATAGTCTGAGAACGACCAAAAAGCTCTCCGTGTAAAAGTTCACACGATTCTCAACCTTAATGCGTGTGTAACTCCCAATCAAACAGTATACAGTTATAACGAAGAAGTAGCAAGTGTGTAAGGACGATTTTAGCATGTCGTTCCCTTGTAACAAAATGGCTGCCGAGTGGAGGCTACAGAAATGGTTGTGTATGAATACGAAGAGAAACTTTGCATCGATGATTTTCAATTGTTCCATTACGAAGAAAATGGCTGTTTGTGTGAGGAATATGAACGGTGTGAATTGCCAGAATAAAAGGCTGATGGAATTTAAGAGCAATATTGGTAGCTGAAACAAAGAAAAAAATATCATTTAAATTGATAATAATAATATATTGTTCATTATCATTATACTAAATTTAAAAAAAAAAACCAAAACCGGCCTGTCGGCCATGACAGTGTATATTTTAACTGTTTCATGACGTCACTATAACAAATCCCTTACAAACGGAGCATTTGACAAAAATGAAGTTCTATAAGAAATCCTTAACTTTTATTAATTAATATCGATATATTCCCTCATTCCATGTACTACACAAAATTAATATTGTTTTTATTTTTATTTGTTATATATAAATTGTTAAATCAAACTAATTTTGTTGTGCTTGCAAACGCAGTTGTGCGTGCCATTAGTGGAACACAGCGTTCCATAATTGGAATACAGTGTGCCATAAATGGGACACAGTATGCGATAAATGCAGATGAAAGGCAGTTGTGCGTGCCATTAGTGGAACACAATGTTCCATAAGTGGAATACAGTGTGCCATAAATGGGACACAGTATGCGATAAATGCAGATGAAAGGCAGTTGTGCGTGCCATTAGTGGAACACAGCGTTCCATAATTGGAATACAGTGTGCCATAAATGGGACACAGTATGCGATAAACGCAGATGGAAGGCAGCTGTGCGTGCTATTAGTGGAACACAACGTTCCATAAGTGGAATACAGTGTGCTATAAATGGGACACAGTATGCCATAAGTGCAGATGGAAGGCAGTTGTGCGTGCCATTAGTGGAACACAACTTCCATAAGTGGAATACAGTGTGCCATAAATGGGACACAGTATGCCATAAGTGCAGATGGAAGGCAGTTGGGCATGGTGCGATACCTGCAGATGGAAGGCGGTCCGGCGCGCGCGCAGCTGCAGCGTCTGCAGCCATCCCTGCAGCAGGAGGAAGGGCAGCGCGAAGTTCTCGCGCTCGTTGGGCGCCCACTGCACGCGCGTGCACTCCGCGTGGTTGGCGAAGTACTGCAGCACTGCCAGCGCGCCGCCCAGGATGCTGGTGCTGGAAACATGAATGATGGACTTCATCATCATCAGCACTTTCAACTGTCCACTGCAGTCTTTGTCTTTTCTATCGGCGGCTACGACACCGTCGTGTTCAGTGTACTCTATCTGCCTATTATTGTTTATATCTGTGTAGTATATGTATAATACCTATATATATAATAATATTTCATAGCTGACATAAGACACCACTAGCCCCAGGTTATACAAAGTATTTAGAAGGACAATAAGAATAAGACAGAGGAAGTAATAGACGCCTTCCTAGCATCCGTCACATTCCCTCAATAAAGAAAACAACTTATGCTTGAACTCTATAAAATTAGAAGTAGAAGGCAAGGCAATACAATATCCGGTGCTGTGACGCAAGGTCTTTTTGCAGAATTTGACGTCGTCTGACAAGTTGTCAAAAGATAATTCAGGGTAGTGTTATATTGTGACAATCACGTCAAAATCAATATCAAATTCGCATATACTATTATGACGGACACACTGTGTTCCACTTATGGCGCGCCGTGTTCCATTTATAGCACGCTCTGTTCCACTTATGGCACGCTCTGTTCCATTTATGACACACTGTTCCACTAATGGCACGCTGTGTTCCACTTATGGCACGTTGTGTTCCATTTATGGCACGCTCTATTCCACTTATGACACGCTGTGTTCCACTTATAGCACGCTATGTTCTACTTATAGCACGCAGTGTTCCACTTATAGCAGGCAGTGTTCCATTTATGGCACATTGTGTTCCACTTATGGCACGCTGTGTTCCACTAACGGCACGCGGTTTTCCATTTACACTACATTCAGAAATAATAACCTTGATTTGTGTAGCACTTACCTAAGTACAGTGGCATGTAAGAACAGAGCCGCAACGGTGACTCCAGCCAAGCCCCAGATAGCTTCCAAATAGAATATCACCGGCACGCCAACCCCCACACAGCTCTTCACTGGGGTGCGACCCTCCCCCCTGTCCACCATGTGACACTCTTTGTGGTTAGTGGTTAGCCACTGCTCAAAATATCTGTATACCGAACCAATTAACACCTGAAATATTTTTGTTTTATTGATTAAACAAAATATCTAAATGATTTAGTGAAAGGACATGTCCCAAAATGGTCCTTTATTATTTACAATTTATAAGCAGGTTGATAGTATTTTTTACGGATAGAAGATACAAATCGCTGTTGAGAAAATAATTTTCAGAATTTTTAGAACACACATTAATTCCATAAATATTTTTTTCAGTAAAAGTGTTCAAACAGCCAATAAAAATACTTGGTACACGTCATCAACCCATATTCGGCTCACTGCTGAGCTCGAGTCTCCTCTCAGAATGAGAGGGGTATTGGGCCAGCGTGGTGGACTAATGAGGGGGGGTGGGAATGAGGGGGGGGATTGGGCCAGCGTGGTGGACTAATAGCCATAGTCCACCACGCTGGCCCAATGCGGATTGGCAGACTTCACACACGCAGAGAATTAAGATAATTCTCTGGTATGCAGGTTTCCTCACGATGTTTTCCTTCACCGATTGAGACACGTGATATTTAATTTCTTAAAATGCACTTAACACATTAACTTGGTACACACTAATATATAAAGCTGAAGAGTTTGTTTGTTTGATTGAACGCACTAATCTCAGTAACTACTGGTCAGATTTGAAAAATTCTTTCAGTGTTAGATAGCCCATTTATCGAGGAAGGCTATAGGCTATGTATTATCCCCGTATTCCTACGGGAACGAGAACCAATCGGGTGAAACCAAGCGGCGTCAGCTAGTGCTAAGACAGTTGAATACTACAAAAAAATTTAACTTACCTCTGGATGTATGTTGAATCTATTGAAAGCATTCACCTCTTTTGGATATTCAACTAATTTATCATAAAAAAGTTTATATATTCCAGCTATATACGGTTTTTCTTGTACTATTGTCTTATAGTACGAATAGTAGAAGCCCATTTCTGTCCGTAGAGACATTTCTCTCTCCAAATCCGACAGATGTGAGAAGTTCCGGTCGTTCTCAAACAGCTGTGAGACATATACATAGTGGATGCTCCCCAAAGCTATAGCTGAAAAGAAATATACATTTTTTAATGTAAATTATCTTTAAAAATCTTGTATAGGTCTGTTAACTTTATAACTATTTGTCATATTACTACATAGTGTAAAACAAAGTCACTTTCTCTGACCCTTCCTTCTTATCAACCCATATTCAGATCAGCTCTCTGCTGAACTCAAGTCTCCTCTAAGAATGAGAGTGGTTAGGCCAATAGACCAATGCGGATTGGCAGACTTCACAATGTTTTTCCTTCACCGTTTGAGACTCGTGATATTTAACTGAAACTTGCAGGTGCATGCTCCAGATCCAATTGGAATCTATGCCCTCCGGAATCAGAGACAGAGCTCATATCCACTGGGCTATCAAAGCTCTCTGTACTCTATCATATTATAATCTAAAGCCATACAGACTTCACAGAATAGATTAACTATATAACACATGTTCCCATGTGTCTTATTCATACAAATATCATATCTTTGATCAAATTTCAAGTACTAGTACTAGTAGTAAGTAATTTGGCTATCAAGTAACAGTATCACAAGGCCAGTCTGTCTGTGTCAGTTTACATTTTAATTAACCTACTTTATAAAATAGGTTATGCTATTTAACAGTCATTTTAGTTTTACACAGGCATTCTCGAATGCACTCCATAGATGAAAAATACACAGCATACCCTTTAGGCGAACAATGGGCCCACAAAATGTCTTTTTATTGTGTTGAAATCTCTCCAGTAAGTGTCTCAATGAAATTTAGAATGTAGAACTATTACTTTTTATTATTAAACAACAAGTTTTTTTTTCTTTACAAGTCAGCCCTTGACAAGAATCACACCTGGTGGTATGTGATGATTCAGTCTAGAATTAAACCAGGCTAACTTAACTAAACTAAGAAAATTACCTACTGGAAAGGTCCACTTGGTAAAAGGAAAGTAGGAAGGCCTATAGGAAGGTGGGTAGACGACATTACAGCAGTGGCTGGCCAAGGTTGGATGGAACTCACAAAAGAAAGGGACAAATGGAAAAAGATGGAGGAGGCTTATACCCAAAGGGGCCCATTATTAACTAGTACATAAATTAATTATTTAGATAAATATATAGATTAGTTAGAATAGTTTTAAGATATTGTTAAGTACTATCTAAATGGGAAAAATAAAGCTTGTTATAAAGCTTATTATAATTTAACTAAAAATCCACACATCTTTCGGTTTCTACATGACATTCCAACCCAGCCAGCACTAGATCAGACCTGAACCTGAAATCTTAAACAGACCTGAACACGGTTTCAGCACTACCAACTGTGCTAGAGTGGTCGTGAAAATTTATAAAACAAAAGTGAGTAATCGTACACTGTGAACTCAATAGACACACGTTTAATCTTAAACTCCGGGACACAGATCTGTGCAGACTCGTGTCTAGAGGCAGAGGAAACACCTATGCACATTTTATGCAATTGCCCAGCTCCAAGACATAAACGCAACCTCCACCTATGGCATTTCATAGTAAACCCGGAGGAGAAATGTAGTCAGTGGCGATCTCAGCGGTCAACGACCTGCAGAGCCGCTACACCACGAAGAAGAAAAAGAGTAAGTTCTACTGAGACTTACTTCTTAGAGTCTAAACCAGTAAACATACTACGATTTTTAACTTTGACAACACTATTTAAGACTGGACTAACTACCACTAGTCTCCACACACAGGCACCTCGTGAAGACCTGCAGAGCCGCTTCATCACGAAGAAGATGAGTAAGTTCTACTGAGACTTACTTCTCAGAGTCTAGACCAGTAAACATGCCACGATTTTTAACTTTGACAACACTTTTTAAAACCGGACTAACTATCACTATTATGCATAATACATACTCGTGATATTTTTTAATTAAAACAGTTAAAAACAACTTACCAAGCAACAGTATAATACACCCGTAAAATATCCTCGAATTAAGCGAACGCTTTGTCGTAATTATAGGAGCTTCAGTCGTGTTTTCCTCCATTTTTAACCTATTGATAATTGAATTTTATTTCGTTCATTATTATTTATGCAGACCTTGAAAATAATTGAGTACAAAAATTCCAACTTCAAATTCAGATTTCAAAAATAAAGAAGGTTATTTTCATTTCATAAAGTGACATTGACATTAGCCATAGCCACAGATTAATACTACGTATTAGCCTTTGGCCATAGCCAACATAAATCATAGACCCATAGAATATTGTCGGAGGAGTTACTTGAAATTTCTCCGAGGGATTGGTCGTTGACGGGAAAATCGTAGGAATCGTATAGCTCCCGTTTTATATTCATATATTTGCTGCATTTTACAGCTACATTGCATAAATAGAATGCGTTTTATCTATACTAATACTAGCGGACGCCCGCGACTTCGTCCGCGTGAAAGTCGATGTAAACTTTTAACTACGCCTACCCTAGCCCCACCCTACCCTATCCCTACCCTACCCATACAATACCCCTACCCTACCCTAATCTAAAAATGAATAATTAAAATTAAATGTTTAATTTTAAAAATCATTTATTTACTTAAAAAATTGATAAAGCTATACTACTTAGCATTCATTATAATAACCTAGCATTCGTTGTACGTATAGGTTGGCTAGTGAAAATAGAGACTGAAATCACCTCACCCGGTTTTAAATTAAATTCGGAAGGCATTACCAAAATTATAGTGCAAATATTGGAACAACTCAGTTTGATACTTGCATTTTTCTATAATATAGGTAGCATTCTATACTTATAATAAATCTGTAGAGAGGTTCATTCTGTACATGAAATATATATTATAACGATCGATACTGATCCCAAAAATGCAATCAGTAAAATTTTCATGTCTGTCTATATGTTCGATATTACAAACAAAAACTACTCGACGGATTTTAACGAAACTTGGTACAGTTATTGTTCATACTCCTGAACAGGTTATAGTATACTTTTCATCATGCTACGATCAATAGGAGCAGAGCAGTAAAGGGAAATGTTGGGAAAACGGGAGAAGTTACTCCATTTTTACAGCGATACTACTGTAAGGGCTGGATTAAAGAGGTTTAAGTGCAGACGAAGTCGCGGGCGTCCGCTAGTATTTTAAGTAAAATCCTTGGTTATAAATTTTCCCCTCTTTTTAACAAACATTAGTAGATTTTTTTTTGCTAGGAGTTAACAGGATCTAATTTCAGTAGCCAAAAGTTACATATCTATATTTTTTCAACTTCAAATTTACTTAACAAAATTCATTTTATCCTGCTATAAAAATATCAGTCTTTTATTTACATTAAATATACCTTACTATTTTTTTTATTGATAGACATGTATTAACAATCTTTTTCTTTATGGACTTCACTATAAAATTTTATATAGTGAAGTCGGTTAAAAATTAATAGATATATGGAAATACATGCTTTTAGACGATTTTGAAACACTATTAATTATACAGAGTTCCAACTTCGTGATTTACGCGTAGGTGATGAGTCCACTCATCCACGTTTTGGAACATCTGAAAAGAAAAAATCTATATACCCAACAAATCATCATTATCAGTCTATTTAAACGGTTCATTACAGAGCTAAACCTCCTTCCTTATTGGAGAGAGAATATGGTTGTTAAAATCACCACGCTGCTCAAATGTGGGTTGGCGGGTGGAGGCTGATAGTGTGATACACTATCATCTGATAGGGAATCACACTATCCGATGATAAAGAAAATGACTGAAATCGACGACTTAACTTGCTCCCCAGATGTGATTCTGCTATTTACTACTAGAGTTTGATACTGTAGGTGGAGAATGAAATCGCCCGGCAAATACAAAAAACATTCAGAGGACATTCAAAATTATAGTGCAAATTTTGGCACAAATCAGTTTGATACTTGCAAATTAATTTTTGAAGTTATAACTTCTTTAACACGGGTAAACCACATCGTAACGTAACACGTTACGGCGCCACTCTGTCTGGCTTCCCTTTCTCTCACTGATCACAGGTTTAAGTTATCACTTTTGTCGAGCATCCCGAGACGCATACGTTTTTTTATAAAGGTAGTAATGTATTAACACATGCGTTTTTAACGAAAATGTACGATTTTTTTTCATTTTTTTGGGCGTTTTTTTATAGATACACACATTTTTTCACATAGGTAATAATATTTTCACATAATATATGCGTTTTTAACTAAAAAATATGACTTTTTTAAATTTGTCGGGTGTTTTCAGTTACCAAACTTTAAACAAACTATTGTGTATAATCTATGTAGGATTGGTATAGCCTATGAGTTACCTGCTCTCCAGTTTTACCAACTCTCCAAAATATTTATCCCTAAAGTTTGTGTCAAAAACCCCTTAAATCGCCATGAGGAGGACAACTCAATAATTAATTATTGAGTTGTCCTCCTAGATTCTAGGAGGACAACTCAATAATTAAATTTATTCATTGTCAACATGTATATATTTTCTAGGACCTAGAAAATATATACATGTTGACAATGAATAAATTTAACAATTTTTTTTATTCGATGAAAATTGCCGCCAGTTGCCTCAGAGTGGTTGTAGAATAACGTATTAGATGTCGTTAAATGTTACTAAGTCAAGAAAGAAATGTTAAAATTATCATCAATTTAAAAATATTAAAGAGTCAAAAAATCCCTGAAAATACCCCTAAAAAAATCCCATTTCACTTATTTGCCCCCTAAATTTGGGGGGAAAATCTCTAAGTTGGGAACCCTGGTTACCTGAGAGCAATATTCGCATTTGATCAACTCCCGGCCGTGCGCGGCGACGTGCGCCTGCAGCCGGTCCGCGGGCAGCGTCAGTCCGCACGTGTCGCACACTAGCTGCTGCTCGCTCACACTTTCCCCCACTTCACTCACTGACGTGGATGGCGCCGGTGTCTTACGTTTCGGCACGCGCGGTTCGTAATATGGGCACGCTGAAATTTTCTTAGGTATATACCTAACTTTCATGTTTTTGACATGACAACGTCTTATAATTCAATGGAGCCGGCACATTCGAAAAAAGATGACGTCATGCGTCGCTCCCTCTCTCTAGGGTTGCCATAAGAAATAAAGTATTTTTTTTTTATTCTTTACAAGTTAGCCCTTGACTACAATCTCACCTGATGGTAAGTGATGATGCAGTCTAAGATGGAAGCGGGCTAACTTGTTAGGAGGAGGATGAAAATCCACACCCCTTTCGGTTTCTACACGACATCGTACCGGAACGCTAAATCGCTTGGCGGTACGTCTTTGCCGGTAGGGTGGTAACTAGCCACGGACGAAGCCAGACCTGGACAAATTAAAAAATTAAAAAGTATATTCTGGTCTATGAAGATTATTATTAGAACAGTATTTTAGAAAAACGATCATTTTCTTTTGAAAAATGCAACCGTTCCATCAGTATTTTCTTAGGACGTTGTCACGTTCAACTATCGTCAGTAAACCGACTTTAAGGGCAACCGATTTTTTAAAACTATATTTTTGGAGTTTACACATTAAGAATCGATTTTTATATATAGCCCCGGTATGAAAAATATGGGCAGTAAAATTCGATGAGCGAATGACAGCGTTACGTTTTTTGTGCGCAACCTATTCTGCGCACCTTTCACCGTGCGCTGCCACTATCCCTAAGCCTAAGTTGGCTGGTGGGAGGCTTCGGCCGTGGCTAGTTACCACCCTACCGGCAAAGACGTACCGCCAAGCGATTTAGCGTTCCGGTACGATGCCGTGTAGAAACCGAAAGGGGTGTGGATTTTCATCCTCCACCTAACAAGTTAGCCCGCTTCCATCTTAGACTGCATCATCACTTACCATCAGGTGAGATTGTAGTCAAAGGCTAACTTGTAAAGAATAAAAAAAAAAAATAAAAAAAAAAAAGCCAAAGCCTTAGCGCGCCCGCACGCATGTGCACGCTGTTGGCGGACGCGCACGCCGCGGCCTCGTGCTCCTCGGTTGCGCACCTTTAACTTTTCAAGCGTAAGTATCGAGAATTACATCGTGTATGCTGCGGGGCAACACCTATTTAGGAAGTCAATCTGAAAGAGTAAACTCCATTCGTGCGTCGGAGTTGACACACACTTGTTTTTACAAGTTAGCTCTTGACTACAATCTCACATGATGATAAGTCCGGCTAACTTGTTAGGAGTAGGATGAAACCCACACCCCTCTCGGTTTCTACACCAAAACGCTGTAGAAACGTGATTCCAATATTTGCACTATAATTTTGTTTTGTAAAAAAAAAAAATTGCCGGGCGATTTTCGGTTACGTTTTTTAGGCAAATCTAAATTCATCTTTTCAATTTTTATGCTGGTACATAATCGTGATTTTAAAGAACTCTAGTGCTCTATGGCATTTTAAATTCTTAGTGTCTGACGGCCTACACAGTGGAAAACACTTTTTCAGGTGTGTTCCTAGTCCCTATAAATTATTACTCTGTATGTAGACAATGGTTTTCTTAGCCTATTCTAGATGGGCTACCTTCTTCGTCCGTTTTGCGATAAAAAAAGTTCTCACTGCCGTGTCCAACGTGCGTCATGTAGAAGGTGACGTGCACCTTGTCCAGCGTCTCCGTCACGATCATGTGCGCCGGGCACGCCTTGCCCGTCTTGTAGATCTGACGCTCGGGCGCCAACCGCTTGCCTTTGCCCTGACACAGACAAAGGTTTTATAGCTTGGCAACTTCGTTCGTAACACTGCCGATGGACCGCGCGGGCCGGGGAGCGTGTAGCGATGAATGAAAAACCCACGGCTGAACCTCACTTCCCCGCACGCACGATTTCACACCCGCGCAGTCTTTTCCCCCGTCGTCCGCATATCAGGGGGTGTCATCAACGAACTTGTCAGAGTATAGAAGATTTGTGACCTATTTCCGATGATGTATAAAACAGTAGGACAGGTAAAAATAATTGTTGTTAGAGAAAAATAAATATTTTTGTAATTTGATATAAATATTTGTATATAAATATTAGACAACACAGAATAGAGTTTGGCTATTAAAAATAGACACTAAATTCACCCAGAAAATTAAAAAAAAAACTACATCATAAACAAGCAAGTATCAAACTGGAGTATTGAAATATTTGCACTATAATTTTTACGACTTTTTTTTTGACGGGCGAATTCAGTCTCTAGTTCTCTACTTTCATTAGCCAAACTGTAGTTGATGTAAAAAAAACATTTAGAAACTATCTCATTTTCCCATTGCGCAATTAGTATCTGTGGCCAAGCAAAAACTCTGTCGCGTGACTTATATATCACACGTTCCAAAAATAAGCTCAATGACTTAGACTAACTACATAATATGGACCTGTCTCGCAAGACGTTATTTTTCTGTCAAAGTATATGATCAACGATCTAATGCGATTATAAAAACCGTCTCTATAGAATCGATGTGTCGGTTAAAGAGCTCCGTAAAAGTACCTTTTTGTGTAGGAATGTTGTAAAAAACAGTCAAAACTTCTAGTTTCTGATATAATATATAATCTAAGCTCGTTCAAATCAAAAAATGACAGTCAATTTTGTTTGTGAATTTGAGTGCGATACTAGTCCTTATGTAATTAGTCTGAGGATGTTAGGACAGTGTATAGCCTACATTGATGGTGAATTTGTTAGGTTTTCTCCTATAGAAGTGGGAGATTGGGTAGATACGAGTTGGTGACTCACCTGGTACACATAAATGCCAGACTGGCTGCACATGTAGTGCGAGCGTATGCCCTCAATGGTCTGCTTGCTGGCGGTGGTTTTGCGGAACCTGAACTTTGTCTCCTCTTGGATTTCGCTTTTGTACAGCATAAAGTCTGTGAAACACTTTCATCTATACTATACCAATATTACAAAGAGGTAAAATTTATGGTGTTGTAGTAGATCTACTAAACCGATTTTCAAAATGGTCCTTCGAGCCAGATAATTACATAGAGTCAAACTTATTATATAATTTAAAAGTTAATACGGCACTGAAGGAAACCTGCATACAAAAGAATTTTCTTGATTCTCTGCGGTTGTGACGTTTTCCAATCCGCATGGGGCCAGCGTGGTGGATTATTGGCCTAACCCCTCTCATTCTAAGAGGAGACTCGAGCTCAGCAGTGAACCGAATATGGGTTGATAATGATGATGAGGGCATTCAAATAACCGTAACTTAGTTAAACACACTTGGTTGAAATACACGTCTTCCGGCGTCTGTGTTTCTTGCCACCAACAATACGGCAAGCTTGTTCCATCCAAGACCTCATCATTACTTTCCATTAAGCATAATTATAGTCACACGCAAGCATTTTAATCATAAACAAAAATACAAAATGTTCTTTTGAACCGGATAGTGTGACAATTACAGTGTCGAACTCAAGTTGCTGCACTTCCTCAATAACGTGATGACTTTGAAGCATGTGCGTACTGATGTTAGTTCCATAACTTAGTCAAGATCACACAGTTGGTGGAAGCATGCAAAATGGTCCTTCGAGCCGGATAGAGCAATACTTACCAACCATAGTGTCAAACTCGAGTTGCTGCACTTCCTCAGTAACGTGGTGACTTTAAAGCAAGTGGTCACTGAAGTAAGCACCGTAACTTAGTCAAAATCACACAGCGGGTGGAAGCACGCAATATGGTTCTTCGAGCCGGATAGAGCAATACTTACCAACCATAGTGTCAAACTCGAGTTGCTGCACTTCCTCAGTAACGTGGTGACTTTAAAGCAAGTGGTCACTGAAGTAAGCACCGTAACTTAGTCAAAATCACACAGCGGGTGGAAGCACGCAATATGGTCCTTCGAGCCGGATAGAGCAATACTTACCAACCATAGTGTCAAACTCGAGTTGCTGCACTTCCTCAGTAACGTGGTGACTTTAAAGCAAGTGGTCACTGAAGTAAGCACCGTAACTTAGTCAAAATCACACAGCGGGTGGAAGCATGCAAAATGGTCCTTCGAGCCGGATAGAGCAATACTTACCGTCCATAATGTCGAACTAGAGTCGCTGCACTTCCTCAGTAACATCATTTTGAAGAAAGTGGTCACTAAAGTAAGCACCGTAACTTAGTCAAGATCACACAGTGGGTGGAAGCACGCAGTATGGTCCTTCGAGCCGGACAGAGCAATACTTACCGTCCATAGTGTCAAACTCGAGTTGCTGCACTTCCTCAATAACGTAGTGACTTTGAAGCAAGTGGTCACTGAAGTAAGCACCGTAACTTAGTCAATATCACACAGTGGGTGGAAGCACGCAATATGGTTCTTCGAGCCGGATAGAGCAATACTTACCGTCCATAGTGTCGAACTCGAGTTGCTGCACTTCCTCAGTGACGTGGTGACTTTGAAGCAAGTGGTTACTGAAGAAAGCACCGTAACTTAGTCAAGGTTACATAGAAGGTGGAAGCACGCAATATGGTCCTTCGAGCCGGATAGAGCAATACTTACCGTCCATAGTGTCGAACTCGAGTTGCTGCACTTCCTCAGTGACGTGGTGACGCTGCAGCAAGTGCGCACTGAAGTTAGCGCCATAGCTCACACGATCAGAACAGAGAGGACAAAAGAACGCCTTGCGTTTTTCCACCTGGTTAGTTGATAAAGTTAAAATAATTTTAGTGCCGAAACCAGTGTCTTTCTTGCATAACACTAGAAAGTTAGTTTTTGTTCACTGAGTAAGAGAAAATGTTTTGAGTTTAGAACATTCTGTTTTGAATTTAAGTAAAACAGGAAGAAGTTTTTTGTGTGCGCCAATTTTATATCATGTACACTATAATTTGTTTTTAACTAAAATATGTACTAACGACAAAAGTTTTTGTTTACCGAAGATATATACTTTGAAACGGATTTTTGGTTTACCTTATTATCTGTAAATACACAGAACAATCAGCTGTAAGGTCAACGCACGGCAACGTTTGAAAAATAGTGTGTCCATTATTTTGTTATTTTTATTGTCAGGAATTTTAAAAAAAATACTTGTCCTATAAAATACAGACCACTACTGAAAACTAAAAGTACTTTGCGTACTACTAAAAGTATCTTCCTGTGTTGTGTGTTTACAAACAAAAGTGTTAGCGACGTTTGTCTTTGTTTACGGAACCCTAATTAAGCGAGACTTACCTCGAACCCATGCGCTTTCCACAGATGGTTGTTCAGTATTTGCTTCTGGCTAAAGTCACGGCTGCAAAGGTGGCATTTCTTGCGGTCTTGAGATGAATACTTCGGTATATGGTCGTTGCATAGTTTTACTAAAAAATAATTATTATTTTGACAAAAATTTAATAATGCTCAAGACACATTAAGAATGAAAATCATGGGTGGAGGCCACAGATATAAGAGGTAACCAGATTTATAAAGTGTCAATTCTTTGTATTGAAACCAGCGTACCCAGGGGCGTGGCCTAAATGGCTGTTTAATATTTAGAGAAAAATGAAATATGTCACCCTTACTTTAGAGTTTAATATTATTTATTCCTTTTGTCACAGAACAAAACAAGACTGCTAGTACATGCGCGGACACGCTTGCGATGTTCCGCACACCCGGGTGTACGCGGGCCACGCCCCCTTGCTACTTCTATTGCTAAAAGCGTTAGCTTTTAGTGTTGTCTATTCTGTGGTGGAGGCAATACCATCTTTACCATAAAGGCACACGAGGCCCGTACCCAGGACCCTCATTCTCAAGGGGCCCCAATGGACTGAATTACTTAATATCCTTCAAAATATTGACTTTAAGGATATAGCTAATAGAAGATTTTGCTCAACAGAAAGTCCAAAAGAAACCGTTACCGTAATCGTAACAAAAAAAACAGCATTTTAAAATCAATAATGACTATCATACTGTATTTGATTACCTTAAATAGTCTTACTCAGTATAAAAAAATTTAATATAATTCGCTTTTTACTTTCCAAAAGGGCCCCCAAATTTTTGTGTGCCCAAGGGCCTAGTTTAAGACGGCGGTGGGTGAAGGTGGTCACAACCCTCATATATGAGGAACACGACTGAAGGAGGAGGAAATAAGGCTCTTTGAACTCTCAGACCAAATTACCTTTGGACTTGTATTGCACTCAAAATTCTCCAAAAAATTTGTCCGTTGTTTTTTGAGCGGGTCGAGATAAACTCACGCCATCGAAAATATTTAACACCAATAAAATATATCCCGTGTATATCCTTACACTACACACAACTATAAATTGAAAAACGCAATACACACACGTGTAATTTTAACACAATGAAACATCGACGCAGGTCAGGTTTAGCGAGGCAGGTCTATGGTAATTGGTCTGAGTTCGAACTAGATGATGACAGATGATAGAGTTTGGCTAGTGAAAGTAAAGACTAAAATCGCCCGCCAAATTTAATAAATCATTTAAAGACATTAAAAAAAACATGCATTTTCATAATTTGTCTAAATTATTTTTTTTTTGAAGTATTAAACACAGTTATTCCAATATTTGCACTAGAATTTTGAGACTTTACTCTGATTTTTTTTAATTTGGTGGGCGATTTCAGTCTCTACTTTCATTAGCCAAACTGTACCTACTAATAGTATAAAGAGGTAAAGTTTGTGGCATTGTTGGGGGTAATCTCTGGATCTACTGAACCGATCTCGAAAATTCTTTTACCACTAGAAAACCACGAGTCTATGATTGTCATATGCTATATTTTAAACTCGCATTTTTAGGGGAACGGGAACTACACTAGTCTATAACACATAGATAGAGATCTTACGTCCATGCTTCATCCGCAGATGCGTGAAGCAAGCCTTCTTGCTGTTGTACACGTTGTCACAAAAGTGGCACGCATAGTCGCGGCTGTCTTTGTCAGTCGTGCTGTGGCATCTGAATAACGGTTTTTTTTTAATAATAAAATTAATTAAACAGTTTTTCAGGTAGCATGGGTACGGGAGTCACAGGTATCTTTCTCATGCTAGTATCGTGTAAACAGAGAGATAAAGGTGAACTCGCAACTGCGAGTTTCGAATTCATACAAAATCCTAAATCAAAAAATCAAAATCAAAAATCATTTATTTCAAGTAGGCTCAGTTTACAAGCACTTTTGACACGTCAGTTGACTATTTGTAAAGATTCTACCACCGGTTCGGAAGGCAGGTTCTGCTGAGAAGATACCGGCAAGAAACTCAACAGTTGCTCTTTTGAAAAAGTCATACAGTATTTTAATTTACAATTGATAACAATTACTGTTTACATTTCTTATACTTTTACTTTCTGTGTGAAGGTGGAAGCTGATCCAACGGCCTCCAAGCATCTTTATCATTGAGGAACTCATCAATGTTGTAGTACCCTCGACTAAGTAAATGTTTTTTAACACATTGCGTAAAGCTATGCATTGGCAGGTCCATCACAGTCCTATTTATTAAACACATCCTACAACGACTATTCCCGTATCTGGGGCTCGATGATGGACAGGCATATGAGTATATGCCTGCCAATAATTATTACCCACCTTAAACTTAAACTTAAACCAGATAAAACATATATCTTACTAATGCAATATGATGTCAAAAATAAGCAGGCAAGTAGGTATCATCCTATCTTATACTCTATAACAAAAATCCAAATATTATAATATTAAAAATTTCATATTTCTTATCTATTACATGCAATAAATCTATAGAGAGGTCAATTCTGTACATGAAATATATTTCCAAAATAAGTATCAGTTCGTTTCACCCATGAAAGTTTGCCGCGATTCACGATAATAGTACGTATTATGAACGTCATAAGGCAACTGTCAGTGCACCCATCTGAAAAACACTTTATTTTATTTTGAAGATTGTTAGACGGAGATAGTGTATGTGAAAAATTTCAAGTTCTGAAGACCAACCACAAAAGTGATTTCAATCTATTTTACTTTTTAAAGATCCACTCACAGGAACTAAAAAGGAAAACTCCCCATTCCGTATGAGACTAGACCACATGTCATGGACCTGGTTTACAAATTGTGAAGTCCAATTTTTTCTGCTATGCCAATATAGATCACAGCGTGTCCCCTTGTGGTAGACTCTTGAGGGTCAACCTGGACCGTGGACTACATTGGCAATCGATGATCTAGGCCATCACTGGCAACACGTATGGTTCAAAGAGTCTCCTTTTAGAGATTCATCATTAACAACACGTCATATGCGTCTCAATGTAGAAGTACAGGTCCTTTCTCAGAAATAGAGGGGTTAAGCTCCACCACTCGAACCTGGGCCGCCTGCATCCGGGGAATCCCTGCGACTCTCTTGATGTCGTCAGACCACCTGGTGGGGGTCGACCAACACTGCGCTTTCTAGTGCGGGGTCCGCATTCCAGCACTTTGGGACCCCGACGTCCATCGGCTCTTCGAACTGTGCCCCGCCCATTGTCACTTCAGCTTAGCGACTCGTTAAGCTAAGCCGGCTTTAAGAAATTGCCCAAGTACCTACTTAGACCAGTTACCTTTGGAATTGTATCTCTGTATATCTGTATTTTTTGAGGGGCACGAGGTAAACTCACACATTGAAAATATTTAACACCAACAATTATATCCTGTGTCCTCACATAAGACACGACTATTTTGAATCGTAATTTTAACACAATGAAACATCGATTCTATAGACACAGTTTGTATAAACAAATAAGATCGTGATCATATACTTTTAACAGAGGGGTAACGTCTAGCGAGGCAGGTCCTATGGTAATTGGTCTGAGCCCAAGTACAGAGGGTATACCTATTGAGGTGGTCCTCCAAGTTGCCCAGCGAGGCTCCGTACAGGTGGCACTAATAACTAATAACACGCGGCGGCCGGTACGCGGCTCCCGGCCGTGCGCCTTTTACACGTGGTGGCGCACCTCCTCTGCGCTGCCTTTACTTTTGACACAGAGTACATCTAGCGAAGTAGGTCCTGTGGTAATTGGTCTGAGCCCAAGTACAGAGGGTATACCTATTGAGGTGGTCCTCCAAGTTGCCAACGATGCATCACACAAGTGGCATTTGGTAACGCGGTGGTCGGTGCGCGGCTTCCGGCCGTGCGCCATTCACACGTGGTGGCGCACCTCCTCCGCGCTGCCTTTACTTTTGACACAGAGTACATCTAGCGAAGTAGGTCCTATGGTAATTGGTCTGAGCCCAAGTACAGAGGGTATACCTATTGAGGTGGTCCTCCAAGTTGCCCAGCGAGGCTCCGCATAGATGGCACTCGGTGACGCGGCGCCCGGTGCGCGGCTCCCGGCCGTGCGCCAGGCGCACGTGGTGCCGCACCTCCTCTGCGCTGCCCAGCTGGACAGCGCAGTATATACACTGGCTCTCGTCCAGCGCTTCTATCTCGTGCTCTTCTGCACAAACCACATAGAGGTTTTATATGTTTGGTACTTTTACAACAGCAGGGTAAGTAACAGTCTCCAATTCCAGGCTCCTCACCTACTTACCCTCTTTAAAAAATTAATTAATATTAAATAAGGGAAGGAAAGGTTTTGAGGTCCCAATAAATTAATTTTATTTATTTCTACTCTATATTATATTTCTCACTGAAAACTCACTGAGTGGTGACCATTTTGGTACCACACACATCATTTTTTATATATTTTTTTTGGATTTAATTTAGTTTAATATCTCTAAAATTATTAGTTTACTATATTTTTAAAATTACTTTCTTTAGTTTTAAAGTATTTGTTGTCTTTTGTGTATTATGTGTGTGTGTGTGTGTCCAAATAAAATAATTTTCTTTCTTTCTTTGGTATATTGATATAAAGGAATGAGGCGATGTTGTAAAAACACTTACACGTACATACAAACTAGATACTAAACTAGAAGTTGTTGACCGTTTTTACACAATTCAACTACACAAAAAGGTATTTCTATGGAGATCTTTAACCGACGAACACGGTTACAACTATAGAGACAGTTTTTATAATTGCATTAGATCGTTGATCATATATCTACTTTGAAAGAAAACTAACCGTCTAGCGGGGCAGGTCCCTATGAAATCAGTCTCAGAATGAAAATGATGATGTGTTGCCGCCTATTGTCTATAGTTCACCCTATTTAACCACTCACCTTCGTCCTCTTCATATTTAAGGTCTTCCTTAATCCCAGCATCCATTACCTTACGGAGATTAGCCCTAGAAGGGTTGTCAGCTTCTTCCAGCATTGTCTCGTCGAGATATTCTTCATCTATGGAAAATACGTTACAAATTGCTAGCAGACGCTGGTTTCACCTGTGTAGTTCCCGTTCCCATGGGAATATTGAGATAAAACATATCTTATGACACAGATAAAGTGGCGTTCTATTAGTCTAATCTATTCATTGACCTCTTATAATAATAGGACGCACAAACATGTAGAAAATTCCACTTAAAAACCGCCAATTTTGCTTTGACAGTTGTAGGATTATTGGTATAGAAAATTATACTTAAAGGCCTTTAGTTAAAGTCCAATATTCAATAGAATCCCAAATTCAGTGCAAATTCAACCTTTAGGATTGATTTTTAAATTAAATTGGCAAATGCCATTTGAATGTCACTCAAAAAGTTCAAAGTGTTTATTAAACGCAAGCTTTTAGTAAAGTCTTATTATAGTATTAATGTGTATTTAAATGATAAAAAAGCTTGGCGTTAAACTGTATTATACGACTGTGTGCTTAGTTTTTAATAAGTTTGTAAAATGGTGATAAATAAAAAAAAAATAAACCTTGGCTGAGTTTGTTGTGGGCTCTTCTCGGACCAAGGCGCGTTCGGAGCCCTCGTAACTTTAATTTTAAGTTTTCGAATGATTATTATCATCATTATCTTTTATAAGCCTATTTGAAATAAATGAATTTTGGCTTTTAATGCGACTACTTGAAATGAGTGCCAAGAAGTTGTGTTTGGCACTCATTGAGTGGGGACGTTTTTTGGTCGCTGATTGTGCATCCACTTTTTAATAGGATATCGATGATTCTATTGATTCTATTCGTTATATTATTAATTTTAAAAATCGTATGCGTAAATTCAAAAATTACCCCCTTTAACCTCACAAAGTCTTTTACCTCTTTATAATTTTTGTTGGTAGCAGTAGCGAAGACTGAAAATTTCTAGTAAGTAAACCGGTATTGTCTTTAGTCTGAATGTGTTTTTGTCTGAGTACTTTAAATTATTTACGTCCGTAAAACTAGTGGACTAAAAGGTAACCCGATAGGAATCGGGTTATTAGGAACCATCGCCCCTGGTACGTAGAAAGTAGGACAATTCCAAAATCCTGTACTTATAGAGTGCATAGTGGTGTCATGGTGGGTTTAGGCTCCATATCCTCTTAAGGAGGCCTAGCCCTGTAACCCGTTAAAATAGGCTATATCGAAGATATCAAGCGGGTTGCAGGGAGCCGCTGGATGCTGGCGGCTCGAGATCGTTGTGCTTGGAGGTCCATACAAGAGGCCTATGTCCAGCAGTGGACGTCTATCGGCTGATACCTTTTAAAAATCCATACATTCATATTCATTATGTAATGTATTTTATACACTCGTAATATGTATATTATAATATTACAACATCATTTCTACAAGTAGTAAGAGGGAGAAGTAGAAATCGTTAACAACTTATATTCGGCTCACTGCTGAGCTCGAGTCTCCTCTCAGAATGAGAGGGATTAGGCCTTAGTCCACCACGCTGGCCCAATGCGGATTGGCAGACTTCACACACGCAGAGAATTAAGACAATATTCTGGTATGCAGGTTTCCTCACGATGTTTTGCTTCACCGTTTGAGACACGTGATATTTAATTTCTTAAAATGCACACAACTGAAAAGTTGGAGGTGCATGCCCCGGACCGGATTCGAACCCACAACCTCCGGAATCGGAGGCAGAAGTCATATCCACTGGGCTATCACGGCTTATACTACAGTACAGTAGAAGTACGTATGTGAAACTAGCTTGGTCATTCAGACTAAAAAATACATGAACGGGTTACTTACTAGAAAATTTCAGCCTTCGCTACTGTAAGGTAGGTATGATCAATCATACCTTTTAAATCTTGGAGCATGTCCATATTCTTCAGAGTCTGCGTCTTGAATGAGAGACTATTCTCCAACTTCTCCACACAATTTGCGCAAATATACTTGTGGTCATTTGTAACCTGTAACAACCAGTACCAGAATAACAATGCCGAGGGAGAACTGAAAGAAGCGAGCTATTATAAAATACACAGTAAAAAAATAACATATAGTATATAGGTATAGTCGCCTATACAGCATACCCTATGTACGTCTCAATACACCCACAGCTAAATTAGAAAGTTGCGCACTAAAGGTGCGCACCAAAAACGTGACACTTTTTCGTTAGTTCAGTTGGTTTTACCCCTCGGATTTTTCTCATACCGGGCGCCTTATATATAAAAAATCGATTCTTAAGGAGTAAACTCCAAAAAAAACATCTGTAGTAACAACTTTTGGTCAACTCTCCCCAACTTGTATCAATATGTATCAACACGATTGTTTATCTCTTATTCTGAGAGGAGACTCGTGCTCAGCAGTGAGCCGAATATGGGTTGATAACGACGACACGTTAAGTAGGCGTCGTACTTATGCGAAAGCAACTTTATTTGTTTGTTACGTTTTGACACATACACATACGTTTAAAATTGGTTTAAAAACTCTTTCCATCAATGGGATGATGGGAAGCCACATTATCAGCGAGTAACATACGTAAACCCACTGGGTCGGGATATGCAGACTTCACACACGCAGAGAATTAAGAAAATTTTCTGGTATGCAGCACACAACTGAAAAGTTGGAGGTGCATGCCCCGGACCAGATTCGAACCCACGCCCTTCGGAATCGGAGGCAGAGGTCATATCCACTGGGCTATCACGGCTTACAACGTGTAACTATGGATATTATTTACGTGATTAAAAAGTCGAGAGAATAAAACATTAATACTTTCACATTATATTTTAATACAATAAAATATGACCATTTATTCTTGATTCCTTGAGAATTTAAAGCACTACAAAAATTTCTTAGTAAATAATTATGTATTGGCAAAGCGCCTTGGGATTGGGAAATGAAAATTATTTTATTTAGAAAAAATTAAAAAGCTGACCTTAATATCGAAACAGGTTTTAAGCATCTGCGCGAAAGTTTCTTCGTTATTCGCATAAGTTTCAAATAGGTCGCATAAATCGTTTGTACTCATGCAACTAATGCAACCTACAAAGTCCTCTTCGTCCTCCATATTTAGCCTTTTCACAAAACAATGTCATTAGAATAATGATATTTCCATCAATTTTCTTGTAATTCGAATATCCCGCGTTTCTTTTGTTTAAAAAAAGAAGATCAGCTTCGTTTGGAAATTCGTTAACTTTGATTGTATTTTGTTTATTTCAATCTTTTAAAAACAAACAATGAATATGATTTTATTTTCTTAATTAAGTATAATAAAAAATAAAAAAATAATAATTTTTTTATACTAATTTATTATACGAATTATTTTTTATCTTTTGCTCTAGGTTATTTGAAATCTGTGGTCTAGGCTTTGTGTATTTAAGGTTGCTATTCAACAACGTCGGTACCCACATTTAGGTAAGTTAACGTAGGTACAAATTATACTATTAGAGTTTTTTTATAAATGCTCTACGTTAGATACAATGCTATCATGAACACGATAGTCAAATAAAAAAAATAATTATACCTAAATACAAACGCAAAAGAAATTGTTAATTAAGCCTCAATAGCTCAACGGTAAGAGCGGACGGACTCATCACCAAGGTGGTGGTTCGATCACCTATATTGTAGTGGTCTCTAATTGTCATAACCGATCCTAATACAGTCTTTCCTGACTGGTTGGAGAGGAATATTGGCCACATTTAAAAGTTATTATGGCAAATATTCTTTTCAAAAAAAAAATTAAATTCTGCAATACAAATAGTACTCTTGTATTTGATAAAAATCCAAAAATATAGTTTACTAGCGGACGCCCGCGACTTCGTCCGCGTGGAACTCGATGTAAACTTTCAACTACTCCTACCCAACTCTACCCCTACCCCTACCTTACCCCTACCCTACCCTACCCCTACCCTACCCTACCCTTACCCCTACCCTACCCCTACCTTTTCCTGAATTTTCTTTGCTATAAACCTCACGGAGCCCGAGACCTTTCCAACGAATGCAAAACCGTGGAAATCGGTTCGTGCTTTCTGGAGTTATAGCGTCAGGAAGGAAAACCCGACTTATTTTTATATAGTAGTAAAAGATAATCAAAAATGTCTTCAGATTTTTGAATCATAAAACATAGGTTTTATTTTATTCCCGTATAATTATGGGAGTTTCCGACTTCCGTTCCCGTAATAATACGGGAGTGAAACCGCGGGGGTCCGTTAGTTTAAAAATAAATGGAAAGTTTTATAATTTTTATAGTAACACTGGAATGTCAATATCTAAAGTCAATGTCAAACGTCAATTGTTTTGACTTTTGAATTTGACGACTTTTGATAACGTCGGATCGGATCAAATGTAAACAATAATATTATTATTGTTTAAATTATTCTGCTGCAGGCATATCAATTCTGTAGTAGATTAGAAAGTGGTCCGTTCAGTGCGCCACTCGCCAGCACAGAGATATTTTATGGGGTTAACAACCTTCGCCAGTTTTAAAAATATGTTTGCTCAGCTTTCGTTATATAAATAATCTATTTTTCGTAGTGTTGTGAACAGTGATTGCGTATTAAAATGAAGTTCAAGATCGACAGGGGACTTCTGCCTGTGAAAATACATTTCTTTTTCTTCTTCGCTGGTGAGTTGATAATTTTATCGCGGTTCAAACTCCGGAATGCAATGCATAATTTAATTACGTTCTTTGTCTGTAAAAACGAAGAAAGTAGGTACTATTAATAAACGATTATTACTATTTGCTGTATTATATTTTTTTAGACACTTAATTTTTTTTTTTACTGAATTTGTTATCCAAGTATTATTTTACTAAAATATAATTTTTATTATATTTTAGTAAAATAATTTAAGTAAAAAAAAACTTTATTAAAATATATCTGAAATAAGTGTATAATTTTTTTTTACTTAAAGAATATTTGTCATATCTTTTACATATATGACCATTTCCATATCAATACACACAACACTACAATAAACCACCGGGCGTAGGTCCGACCACCACCTCTGTGTGATGAGTCAGACCGCTCTTACCATTGAGGCTTAAGCATATTCTCTTTTCCTGCTACACCTTCTTTAAACACCTTCAAGATAGATAGTAAAAGGGAATGCCATTCCATGGCCGAGGCCTACCCTAACCACCCGGCAACCCGGTATATCTGCCGCGTGGCGCAGTGGGTAGTGACCCTGCTTTCTGCATCCACGGCCGTGGGTTCGATTCCCACTACTGGAAAATATTTGTGTGATGAGCATGAGTGTTTTCCAGTGTCTGTGTGTATTTATACATTATATAAGTATTTATATGTAGTATATAATTGTGTATTAATATTATAATATCAACTATCTTAGCACCCATAACACAAGCTACTCTGTATGCTTACTTTGGGGCTAGATAGTGATGTGTATTGTTTAAGTATATTTAAGTATATATATTTATATCTAAAAAAATTTGATAATTGACCTCCGCTATCGGTTGTCGCTCAGCAAAAGGCGCTCAACTGAAGTCTCATTGTGAAACTCATCATCAATCATCAATTGTCAAATCTCTTACCATTAAAATGAGTAATGTGATAAGTAGTGCTTCCACCTTTGATGAGACATTATTAAATGAATGAATGAATGAATAAATGACATTCATTCATTCATTCATTCATGAATGATATTTTATTCATGAAAATGTAGGTTTAACATGATGGGACATTTCTAGAATTGAGCCTTTATACATTTTACCATAACTGGTGTATGATTGAAAGCACCACTCCGGTATATAGATTGTATGTAAACTTTAGAATCGGCAAGCATCGCTTCTACCACTGATGCGATGCTATTGAAAGACCTCAATAAATTGTAGTATTATAGAAACAATAAATAAATTACTTTACAATCTATAAGTTGTCCATAAAGGGGACAAGCTTGATTCAAGATTGTTGACCATACAGCCTGTGTTTTACGATATTTATGAAGATTTTTTTTTTTATTCTTTACAAGTTAGCCCTTGACTACAATCTCACCTGATGGTAAGTGATGATGCAGTCTAAGATCACGGCCGAAGCTTCCCACCAGCAAGACCTGGACAAATTAAGAAAATTGCAATTTGCCCAGCCGGGGTTTGAACCCAAGACCTCCGTTTTGTAAATCCACCGCGCATACCACTGCGTCACGAAGGCCGTCAAAATTGGTTTGTTTGTTTGTTATTGTTGATAACAGGAAAAAATAATACAGCTTCAAATGCTACCTTGCCTCTTCGGTGTCAGCGAACATTTTTCCCTAGAAGAGTGATAAAAAAATGTATTCTTCTTCATGAAACATACTTTTATTAAACCAAATTTTTATTTGAACACCATATTATCATCTCCATATACTTTTATGGTGTATACCCGGGTTACCTGGGCCAATGTTGTATAGGCCAGTGGGTATTACTTTTAAGCATTTTTAGACAAGAGCAACCCATCTTAGACGTCACGGTTAATGCTTTCTATCAGATAACCTGTAGTCAAGCTCAGGCTTATATACTATAGAATAAATTCATTTATTATTGGTTTTTACCCTAGCAATGGGTACAATCATAGCTTACTATCAATATTAACGTATATTATTGTGTAAAAATATGTGTGTTGAAAGGAGTGATAGCCTAGTGGATATGAACTCTGTCTCAGATTCAGGAGGGTGTGGGTTTGGATGTTCTGCTGAGCTTGAGTCTCCTCTCAGAATAAGAGGGGTTAGGCCTATAGTCCACAACGCTGGCCCAATGCGGAGTGGTAGACTTCACACATGCAGAGAATTTTCTTAATTCTCTGGTGTTCAGGTTTCCTTACAAAGTTTTCATTCACTGTTTTTTTACTAACTAAAAATGGCTATGTAGTTAGTCTGTACGCCATAGTAGAAGTAGGTGTGAGAGGATTACCACCAAAATCTCTCTCTAACTTGCTTAAAGACCTTGGCCTCTCTAGAAGTGCAGCTAGTTCTATATTAGAACGAGTATCCAAAGCTGCTCTAATAGGATCTTACCAAATTTGGATAGGTAGGGAGAACAACACGAGCAGAGAAGGGGAGTGTTGATTGATCTTCAAGGAATTCTTTAACCCTACATCTAATAGTCACAAGTCCTGGACTTTGCTTGGTGTTTTTCTCTCTACCACGCGATGGACCCAGCACCCGCACGGTGAATCCATGAAATGCTAAGATATTCGTCTCCCCCTCTCACACAATAGAAAAGTAGGAGATGCATTCCCTGGATCGGATTCGAACCTACGGCCATATCCACTAGGCTATCACGGCTCGTGATTTGTTGCTAGTGAATTTTAATTCTACTTTTACTGTTGACATTTGTAAAGGAATTATTATTGAAAAAAATAAGAACATTAAGGTGTTATAATTATTTAACACAGTTCGACAACCCTATTGGTCTCACAGCAATCAATTCCACAGTTAGGCAGAGGTCGTGACACCTACTTGTCATTAAGTTCACATGTCAAGGTCCCTAATGGCCCCCCACATCAATTTAGGAGTAACCGTTCACCACTGTCAACCTATCGTACAGTTGGATTAGTCAGTTAGTACTTAGTTAGTAGTAGTCAGTAGTTCAACCTTTGACTTTTTATTTTATTTGTACATAAATACAATGATGTTAAATACTGTTAGATGTGTTACTAGGTCATAAAAATTGAGGCGCTCAAAAGAGGAAATTTCCACATCTCAATGTTAGTTGTGTCCGAAAACGTTATTTAAACAAATAATACCTAAATATCGTCTACAATGTCGAGTTGTGTGTTCAGGATGTGTAAAAACTATATATACATAAATAAATAATGGAATTAAAGACAAAATTGTGCATGTGTGCGCTCAGTTTTGTAGCATATTCGGATTACTTTTTGCGGTGATTTTGTAGGGATGTAACCGATCTATACCTAGTATAACATTGCATAAATATAATAAAATAAGTAGTTAAGTTAAGAAGCTAAAACTTTACAAACCAGACTTAAGAATACTTAGTTATACGAAAGAAAAAACGAATTCCACGTGCATTAACTCGTTTGCGAAACTTCGATCTCATGCTTAGAAAAAAAGCAATAACATGGTATCGGGTGAACTTAGAGTTCAATTTAGTTTACATGACACCATAGTAGAGTTTCTACATGGCAACAGTAGCTTATAATTCGCGCCAATTCAAATTTTCTGTACCTATCACGCTGTCTTTCGTTTCGTTCCAAAAGAGATAACAATATAATTGTCTCAACATTCAGCTCTTTTTTCATCCTATTCCAACAAAACAGTAATATGCTATGCAGTGACGAAAGAGAGAGCTATATAGAAGAATGTTTGAATAGAAATGTCCTTCTATTTCCGGTTAGATTCCCAGCTTGGGGCAATTTAGGATTTTATATTTTTCACAAGATGTCATGAAATAGACACTACATCTGATATTTGGGCAAATCACTGGATTTTGCACCGAATACGCCTTAATATAAATACTTAAAATCCAGCAGAATGTCTCACGACAGATTCCAGAAATAATGAGAGACTAAAAAAAATATTTCCCAAATTGGCTCAAGTCTCTGGTCTGGTGGTAGGCATTGGCTGTTTCAATCTACACTAATATTATAAAGCTGAAGAGTTAGTAGGCTATAGGCTATTAAGTGAAACCGCGCGGCGTCATCTAGTAAATAACATCTCGTTATTTGACGCGTATCTTAGTCGGACGATAAATCGGTTGACGGTTAGTTGGTGCTTGGTATTTTTCAATCATCGCCCCTACTGTATGATAGCCATACAGTGGTATTACTAAATTGCCGTGTATTCTCTGGATGATTTGAATGCATTTCAATACGCGTTCTCGAGATCTTTATATCAGAAAAAGGTCTGGGTTTGATTTCCCTGGTCTTGACAGACAGACGAAAAAGTAATCCTATTTATATTTAGGTTAGGTTAGGTTTAGGTTCCTTTTAAATATCTATTTTAACATTTGTTAAAAAAACAGAAATCGACATTTACACAAGATCATCATCATCATCATTGACAACTCATATTCGGCGCACTGTTGAGCACGAGTCTCCTCTCAGTGTGAGAGGAGTTAGGTTAATAGTCCACCACTCTAGCCCACTGCGGATTGGCAGACTTCACATACAAAGAGAATTTAGAAAATTCTCTGGTATGCAAGTTTCCTCATAATGATTTTCCTCCACCGTTCGAACGTGATATTTAATTTCTTAAAATGCACATAACTGAAAAGTTACAGGTGCAAGCTCCGGACCGGATTCGAACCTACGCCCTCCGAATCCACTGGGTTATCACGGCTCTAAGTTTCATCATTATCATCATATCAGCCGATGCACGTCCACTGCAGGACATAGGCCTTTTGTAGGGACTTCCAAACATCACTTTGGCTGGTGGGAGGCTTCGGCCGTGGCTAGTTACCACCCTACTGGCAAAGACGTACCGCCAAGCGATTTAGCGTTCCGGTACGATGCCGTGTAGAAACCGAAAGGGGTGTGGATTTTCATCCTCCTCCTAACAAGTTAGCCCGCTTCCATCTTAGACTGCATCATCACTTACCATCAGGTGAGATTGTAGTCAAGGGATAACTTGTAAAGAATAAAAAAAAAAAAAAAAAAATCACGATACTGAGCCACCTGCATCCAGCGAATCCCTGCGACTCGCTTGATGTCGTCAGTCCACCTGGTGGGGGGTCGACCAACACTGTGTTTTCTAGTGTGGGGTCGCCATTCCAGCACCCTGGGACCCCAACGTCCATCGGCTCTTCGCACTATGTGCTCCGCCCATTGCCATTTCATATTCGCGACTATTTGAGCTACGTCGGTGACTTTGGTTCTTCTGCGGATCTCCTCATATCTGATTCGATCACGCAGAGATACTCCTAACATAGCTCGTTCCATCGCCCGCTGTGTGACTCTGAGCCTTCTTATGAGGCTCATAGTTAGCGACCAAGTCTCGGACCAGGATGGTCGCTAGAACGACCTCCTTGGCGCAGTGGTATGCGCGGTGGATATACAAGACGGAGTTCCTGGGTCGATCCCCAGCTGGACTGATTGAGGTTTTCTTAATTGGTCCAAGACTGGCTGGTGGACGCCTTCTGCCGTGGCTAGTTCCCACCTTACCGACAAAGACGTACCGCCAAGCGATTTAGCGTTCCAGTACGATGTTGTGTAGAAACCGAATAGGGTGTGGATTTTCATCCTCCTCCTAACAAGTTACCCCACTTCTATCTTACATTGCATCATCACTTACCATCAGGTGAGATTGTAGTCAAAGGCTAAATTGTAAAGATTTAAAAAAAAAGAAAACCCGACTCTTCGTATATATAATATCGTATTTAAGGGTTTGTTCCTTATATACTGTAAGTATTTTTTGCGTAGGATGTTTATTATTTTTTTAAATTTTAAATTGCTTTTAAACACGAGCATGGATGTTTTCCAGTGTCTGTGTGTATTTATACATTATAAAAGTATTTATATGTAGTATATAAATGTATATGATTCTTATAATATCAACTATCTTAGCGACCATAACACAAGCTACTCTGTATGCTTACTTTGGGGCTAGATAGTGATGTGTATTGTTTAAGTATATTTATAAAAAACACCTACTTCCAGTCTGTTTAAAAAAACAGAAATCATAATTTACATAATAACTTAAAACTGAGATAATACTAGGGCATTATTGTTATCAGAATAATAGATTACAGATAAGTCCTTTACGTAGACATAAAGACAGATAAAACGATTTTACTGTTATGATTATCTCACAGTAATACAAGTATACCTCTCTGGCGCAATTGGTAGCCTTCAACAGAGGTCCTGAGTTCGATGCCCAGCACGGCTCAGTTATAATCAATTTAGAATTTTTAACCAACTTCAAAAAAAGGAAGAGGGTCTCAGTACGACGCATATGTTTCTTTTTTAACCGACTTCCAAAAAGGAGGAGGTTCTACGTTCGGCTGTATGTATGTTTATTTTTTAATTAAATGTATGTTTATTACCCGACTACAAGATGGGTTATATTTTTCGCGCGTATCTTGTATGCAGTGCCGGCTTTAGCACTACCAGCGCCCCTGGGCGAGAATTTTACGGCGCCCCTCTCCCATTGAAACCCATTCGAACAAAAAAAGAACATACATACAGCCTAACGTAGAACCTCCTCCTTTTTGGAAGTCGATTAAAAAATGGATTTAATTATTACTAGCGGACCCGGTCAAGCTTCGTTTTGACATTATTGCACTTATTCTCTATCCCTACTCTACCCTTCTATACCTCTACCCCTACCCTACCCCTACCCTACCCTACCCCTACCCTACCCCTACCGCTTGACTCTTAAACGTTTGTATGGGAAATAGAAAAGGGCAGTTTTTAGGGTTTTCCCGGAAATTATTTGATTTTTTCTCACCTTTTAAACCTTCCCTATACCTCCACGAACATTTCAAGACCAAGATAAGATAAATCCGTTATGCCGTTCTCGAGTTTTAGCGAGACTAACGAACAGCAATTCATTTTTATATATATAGATTAGACGCCCGTGACTTTATCAGCGTAAAATTCACAAGTTTCGCGGCTCCGTGCAACTCGCTTGATGTCCTCGGTCCATTTAGTGGGGGATCGCCATTCCAGCACGTTGGGACCCCATCGTTCATCGGCCCTTCGAGCTATGTGCCCTGCCCATTGTCACTTCAACTTCGCGAATCGTTGACTTTAGTTCTTCTGGCAATTATCCTTGTTTCTGTTCTGGCGCCCATCGCACCTGGCGCCCCTGGGCGGTCGCCCAACCGCGCCCTACCCTAAAGCCGCTCCTGCTTGTATGCATGTATGTTTGTATGTATGTAATATTCTTTATTACCTCATATCTTCCAAACTGTTGAACGGATTTATGTAATTAAGATATCTCTTAATAACCCGAGTGTTATTAAGACGAAAAAGTTGGCGGCGCATGCCCCGGACCGGATTCGAACCCATCACAATTCGGAATCGCAGGCAGAGGTCATATCCACTGGGCTATCGCGGCTCTCAAGATAGGCTGCAGTATAGTTAAATTTTTAATTTGTTTGCAAGCCATTCTATGATTTTACAACAAGGTTTATAGTTGGTTTTCCTCAAGCCGGGATGTAGTAAAATACAATTAACAAATGAATGTTTTATTGCAGTAATTGTACGCGACACGAGATAATAATAACTTGTTGTTCTATCAGTTGTCGTTCACGTGATGCGGTTGTTCTAGTTGCGGCCTGTGGTTTCGCTTGCGTTTCATTTTTTTTTTTATTCTTTACAAGTTAGCCCTTGACTACAATCTCACCTGATGGTAAGTGATGATGTAATCTAAGATGGAAGCGGGCTAACTTGTTAGGAGGAGGAAGAAAATCCACACTCCTTTCGGTTTCTACACGACATCGTACCGGAACGCTAAATCGCTTGGCGGTACGTCTTTGTCGGTAGGGTGGTAACTAGCCACAGCCGAAGCCTTCCATCAGCTAGACCTGGACCAATTAAGAAAACCTCAATCGGCCCAGCCGGGGATCGAACCCAGGTCCTCCGTCATTAAATCCACCGCGCATACCACTGCGCCACGGAGGCCGTGCGTTGTGTAATAATAATATTATATTCATCATGGTCGCAGAAAAAGTATTGTAAGCCACTGCACGTAATTAGCGATTGTAACAATCGTGCTATTACCTGACAGTGACATAAATAACTACCACTAGAAAGCCACTGAGTGTAATTTATACTAATATTATAAAGCTGAAAAGTATGTTTGTTTGAACGCGCTAATCTCAGGAACTACTGGTCCGATTTGAAAAATTCTTTCAGTGTTAGATAGCCCATTTATCGAAGAGGCTGTAGACTATATTATCCCCGTTTTCCAATGGGAACGGGAACCACGCGGTTAAAACCGCGCGGCGTCATGAAATACTCCCGAGCACCCTGTATCATCATTATCAACCCATATTCGGCTCACTGCTGAGCTCGAATCTCCTCTCAGAATGAAAAGGGTTAGGCCAGTAGTCCACCACGCTGGCCCAATGCGGATTGGCAGACTTCACACACGCAGAGAATTAAGAAAATTCTCTGGTATGCAGGTTTCCTCACGATGTTTTCCTTCACCGTTTGAGACACGTGATATTTAATTTCTTAAAATACACACATTTGAAAAGTTGGAGGTGCATGCCCCGGACCGGATTCGAACCCACACCCACCGGAATCGGAGGCAGAGGTCATATCCACTGGGCTATCACGGCTCTGAGCACCCTGTATATATGTTATAGCCGACGCCCGCGACTTCGTCCGAGTGAAACTCGATGTAAACTTTCAATTACCCCTAGCCTACCCTACCCCTACCCTACTCCTACCTACCCCCACCATACTTTTCTGGTTGATTTTTTACACCTTGTGTCCGAAAAACCCAAATATCTTACGGCACCCTATTTATTTCCAAAATAAAAAAATAATTTAGCCTATGTTACTTGTGGATAATGTAGCTTTCGAATGGTGAAAGAATTTTTAAAATCGGTCCAGTAGTTTTTGAGCCTATTCATTACAAACAAACATACAAATTCATTTCCTCTTTATAATATTAGTATAGATAAATGTATGCTATTTTTTTCAGCGCTGGGGCCATTGCTGCCGCAGATCAATGTATTCGGCAAGCAGTTGGGGGTGTCGCCCGCCGTTATGGGACTGGTGACCGCCGTGCTGCCCCTGCTGTGGGCGGCGGCGAAACCGCTGTTCGGATACATTGTGGACTATTGGCCGGTGAGTGTTCGACTAAAGCTTGGCAAGTACGTTGACACTTCCATGATTCGAGGGCGACGGGGGGGAAAGGACTGCGCGGGGAGCAGAGAGAAGGACTGCGGGGGTATGAAGTCGTGCTGGCGGAGCATCGCTACCCCCCTCCCTTATCAGTAACTTTCAACATTATTCAAGTTTTAGACTTAAGTTTTTAAATATTTTAAAAACTTCACAAAAACTACTTACACAAATAAGATGTTGTTTTTTTTTATTGATTATTTATTGTTGATTATCTATATTATTTTACGTAACTGATGTTAGTTAGTAATGCGGTAAATTTTGAAATACAAATTAATGAAAAAGTTAGTATATGCGGCTGTCAAGGAGACGCGCGACTTTTGGGGCTTTTATGGGTTTCACTTGCTTCACCACGCTGCTTATAAAGACTCACTCTGTATCATCTTGATGATTTACTCTGTGTATAGATTAGTTATCGTTTGATGCGATGCGTCCGATGCGTCCGATGCGTACGATGCGTATCTGTGGACGCCTGCAATAATGGTGAAAGTATTTTCAAATCAGTTCAGAGCCTCTTCAATGCAAACTAACAAAAAATCAAAACCATTCTCTTTATAATATTAGTATAGAAAAGCTTTATTATAGTGTAGGAAATAGTAGCCTGAGATGGATATGACGTCAGGTGGCACGAATTTTCGTAAAGAGTGGGGAGTTAGAGTGGGGTACCGATCGGTGGCGGAACGACTTGCGATAGTGTGATATAATATATGAAAATAAACCTTGGCTGAGTTTGTTGTAGGCTCTTCTCGGACCAAGGCGCGTTTGGAACCTTCGTATTTTTAATTTTAAGTTTTCGAATGATTATTATCACTATTATCTTAAGTTTAATATTACCAGACGTTTTGAAAGAGCTTGTAAACTAAGCCTATTTGAAATAAATGAATTTTGTTTTTTGACTTTGATATAAGGCGCTCGTCGTGCAGTCGGCTTCAGTATACTCGTGGCGTTCGAGCCGTCCACATTTCTTGTTGTGTAATTCTTTATGGGTTACTTGGGATAGGCGGGGAGAGTGACTTGAGTGGACAAGAGGAGAGTTTGTTAACAGTTAAGGACGCCCTTAACCCTTCACACAACGTTCACAAGTGCGTGACTCCACCAGTCTCTGCTCTGCACCATTCTAGGATCTTATTTTGGTTACAGTTTGATTTGTTGATTAAGTTCGACATTAGTTTTCTTATTGTTTGTAAACCACTTTTGAGTCTGCTAAAAAAAAATATAATAAATAATATTAATTTTCATTTAAAAAAAAATTTTTTTTTTACTTGCTTTTATTGTTTCAGAGTAGAAGAAAATTCGTCTTCATGATGCTCATACTAATAATGTCCGGGTCCTACTGTTGTCTATGGTTTTTACCAATGCCGGAGGAACCGGAAACACCGGAACCACTATTAGAATCGGTGTACCAACTCAACGACACAGTTTACATAAAAAAATACAACACAAGCGAAGTGGCCATCTTGGAAAAGTACACTTGTCATTGGAACTGCACCACAGACGATAACTTCCAAGTTTACTTGACAAACACAACATTCATAAACACTGTGTACGTTGATAATAAAAATATATCTTGCTCGCTCTTACACATGGATTTTGACGATATGCGCGAGGGAGAGATGACGTGTACTCCGATAAAGGATTGCAACTTGTTATGCTACGATGAGTCGTTAATAGATGTTGATGTTTATAATAGGAGTAAAAGAGAGATAGGAGACTCGAATGCTAATAAAGTGGGTGTGTTGGAGAAGGATGGAGATAGGATTCAAATCGCAGATGAAGAGGATGGAGGTAGTTTGTATATGACATGCACTTTTTGGGCATTTGTCATTTTGATGTGTATTGGTACAGTTGCGTTTAATGTTGCCAATTGTATTGGAGATGCCGTTTGTTTTGATGTTTTGGGTAAGTTAATCAAATAATAAGATATATTTTGTATATAAACTTAATCTTTAAATTTAATAATATTTGTAGGCCCAGAGCGGGGGTCCAAGTACGGGGCACAGCGGGCGTGGGGCACAGCGGGGTATGGGGTCACAGCTCTGCTAGGCGGCTGGCTCATTGACGTGGTGTCGGGGGCATCGCGCACCAAGGACTTCACGCCTGCCTTCATAGTGGCCATCGTAGCCACTGCCGTCGACTTGGGGGCGTGCAGGAAGCTGAATGTAAGTGAGGATTGAGTGGGGTACAGCGGATGTGGGGCACAGTGGATGTAGGGCACAGCCGATGTGGGGCACAGCGGAGTACGGGGGGGGGAGGGTCACGCACCAAAGACTTCACGCCTAAGCAGCCTAGCAGAATCTAAGTTAGGATAGAGTGGGGCACAGTGGGGTACGGGGTCACGGTACTAAGGACTTCAGCCTGCCTTAATAGTGGCCATCGTAGCCACTGCCGTCGACTTGGGGGCGTGCAGGAAGCTGAATGTGAGTGAGGATCGAATGGGGTAAAGCGGGGTACGGGGTCATAACACCAAGGGCTGCACGCCTAATTTCATAGTGACCATCGTAGCTACTGCCGTCGACTTGGGGGCGTGCAGGAAGCTGATTGTAAGTAAGGATCGAATGGGGTACAGCGGGGTACGGGGTCATAACACCAAGGTCTGCACGCCTAATTTCATAGTGACCATCGTAGCCACTGCCGTCGACTTGGGGGCGTGCAGGAAGCTGAATGTAAGTGAGGATCAAATGGGGTACTGTAGGTATGGGGCAAAGCGGGGTGCGGGGTTACAGCTCTGCTGGGCGGCTTATTGTTCAGTGGTTTACAAGATATGATGCAATAAAGTATGTTACATAAATACATATAAGATAAAACATAACCCTCATGCAGTCTGTTAAAAATAAGGCCACTTTAAGATTGGCCTAAGAAAGTCATTTTATTTTTAGAGTTACAGTTTTAAAAATTTCTTCATAAATCATAAAAAAACGAAATATAACGAGATTCAAGAATTTTTAAAATTCATCCCCTAAAGTGGTGAAATAGGAGTTGAAATTACTACGTGGACGTTGGACATTAATTACCACGTGTACGAAGTCGCGAGCGTCCGCTTATATCTAAACAGGTATACATAAATCTTTGTATTTGAGTGTGTTTGTCTCGTGTGTGTGTGTATTCCTGCATACATACAGTTATTACAATGGTTAATGGGGATGATGACTAGGTTTGAATATATTAATGTTTATAATAAATTCGGGTAAACAAGGTCAATGATAATTAATTTATACATAAAAAGCAAAGATTGACTGGATATTTGCAAAATAAATAAGATTATAAAATTTCAAAATCTATTAAAAATCTTTTCTCGTAATTAGATGAAAATTCATACAGTTTTAGCTTCCTTACATTAAATGTGACATTTTTTAACATATCAACTATAAACATAAACTCAGAAATAACAAAGATATTAGAAATTTTGTTTAAACGCTCATATAAATCTAACGATCATTAAGTGCCTACGACGTCATTATTTCGTACCATTTTGTATGGGGCAGTGCCGCAAATCTGACCCTTTAAATCCCTGTAGCTCTGAAAGTAATGATCGCAGATACCCTGTTGCTTTACTATTAGCATACTCTTATTTTATATACAATTTAAAAAACTGTCATCATTCCTATTGCTTTCATTCAATCTTAATTATTTGGTTTCCCCAGCTGCCGTCCCTGTCGAGTCCGGACGACTCGGGCAAGGCTCTGCGAGACGTGCTGCGTATCCCGCGGGTGCTGGTGTTCATCAGCTTCGCGGTGGTGGTCGGCGTGTTCGACAGCTTTATCATCTACTACATGTTCTGGTACACACCATCGTGTGATGAACATCTTAGCATTCCATGGATTCACCGTGCAGGTGCCGGGTCCATCGCGTGGTAGAGAGAAAAATTCGAGCATGATCCCGGACTTGTGACCAATGGACGTAGGGTTAAGGGGATGATGACTAGGTTTGAATGTATTGATTTTTATGATACGTTCGGGTAAATAAAGTCAATGTTAACTAATTTATACATAAAAAGCAAAGATTGACTGGATATTTGCAAAATAATGATCGTTAGATTCGTTCAAACAAAATTTCATATGTTGAGAAATGTCATATATTTAATGTAAGGACACTAAAACTGAATTTTCATCTAATTACAATAAAAAAAAAATAATTTTGAATTCTTAAAATCCTATCTATTTTGCAAATGTCCAGGCAATCTTTGCTTTTTAAGTATAAATTAGTTAACATTGATCTTATTGACCCGAATGCATCATAAAAATCAATATATTCAAACCTAGTCATCATCCCTATTTATAAAATACCCTCATTCCAGGTTTTTAGAAGAGCTGGCAGAGACAACCGGCTCTATGGAACAGATCAAACTGATCGAGGGCGTGGTCGTCGCCGCGCAGAGTTTCATCGGAGAACTGCTGTTTTTCTTCTTTTCTGGTGAGAATGAAAGTTAACCAGTTGGCCCTAAAAGTTCAAATTCAAATTTAAAATTCATTTATTTCAAGTAGGCTCAGTTTACAAGCACTTTTGACACGTCAGTTGACTATTTGTAAAGATTCTACCACCGGTTCGGAAGGCAGGTTCTGCTGAGAAGATACCGGCAAGAAACTCAACAGTTGCTCTTTTGAAATGAAAAAGTCATACAGTATTATAATTTACAATTGATAACAATTACAATTTCTTATAGTTTTACTTCCTGTGTGAAGGTGGAAGCTGATCCAATGGCCTCCAAACACCTTTATCGTTAAGGAACTCATCAATAGTGTAGTAATCTCGACTAAGTAAATGTTTTTTGACCCATTGCTTAAAGTTGTGCATTGGCAGGTCCATCACAGTCTTGGGGATCTTGTTATAGAAGAGTACACCCAAACCTACAAATATTTTTTAAGTTTTGTTGATCACAGTATACTCAGGTTGATTGATGTGTCTCAAACTTTGTTCAGGCCTAGCTAAAGTTACACTTGGTTCTAGACTCCGAGCCACGAAAGAAATCCCGCGGGTAAACCTGAACTAAAATTGACATCGCCTTACACAAATGACAATAAGACCGCCATTACCAAATGACAAAGACCATTACGACATTATGAGACTTTTTTCGTGGTGCGGAGTCTATGTATAAGTTGACGTTGTGTCCCTAAAATTTTATCAATGTACCCCTAACCTTTTTTGAAGTGACGCTAACATCACACTTGACCATATATGTTGTTTGTGATGTTCCCAAAATAATAAAATTGATAAATATACATCGAGATTTAGTGATTCATAATATAACACAAGTCAGTAATTAGAAAATCCGACTGATCCGGCTCGCTCCTAAATTTTGTATAGCGATTAAGATAAAAAATATTCGAAAAAAAAAATGTTTTTTTCTTTCGCCTGGAGTCTATGGCGTCTCACAGTATTTTTATTTCACCTCTTAATTACGTAAATCCGGTATGGAAGATATGAAGTAATAAAGAATATTACATACATACAAGATTCGCGGAAAAAGCATAATCCTTTGCATTCAGGTAAAAATGAGTGGTTTTATTGTATTTTTTTGGTATTATCAGGTAAAATAATAAAGCGTTGGGGATACGGCACGACTCTCACGTTCTGTCTGTTCTGCTATGGGGTTCGCCTGGCGCTCATCTCGCTCATACAGCATCCCTGGCATCTCGTCTTTATTGAGGTACAAGATCATCATCATTATCATCCCAAATTCGGCTCACGGCAGAGCTTGAGTCTCTTCTCAGAATGACAGGGCAGGGAATAGTCCACCACGCTGGCCCAACACGCAGAGAATGGAGAATGTTCACTAAAATAACTGTAAACTGAGAAAAAATCTCGTGAAAGAAATTAGTCCTCAAGATATGGAATTTTAAAGTGTGCGCGCGGCGACAGCCCGTTCTTGTGCCTTGCCTACTGTCGAACTGTGGCGATGCATTAATAACTCTTTAAGCTGCATTGTACAAAACCCACGCAACATTCCTTTGTGTTAGAATTACGTAACGTCGATGGAATGTCAACCCTTGTTAAGTGCTTCACACTTAGCCAATAACAGTTTCGACGTATAGGCGCCAGTTCGATTCTCCAATGACAGCCGTTATATTTCGGGATACAATAATCCTTTGTTTGTAAAGTATTATAAATACTTAATCTTGGCCCCACTAGGGGATTCGCCGCTCGGCCGCCGTCGCGAGCACTCGCTTCGGTTGTTGCTCCGGCGCTCGGGTCCCGCGAAGTTCGTATATTATACATTGTGAATGCCTGTTTCGAGCTTCTTGCGACTAACGAAGGCTATCAGACTCACACTCCGCTCCGTCTGGAACCCGCCCCGGTCTGCCACCCGCGGCACGCCCCGGGGCCGGGCTGGTTCGTGGGCCGGAGTGCTGGTACCGTCGTTTTGGACCGCGCCATAAGGCAGGCCGTCACTATATTGCAACTGATTACGCGTTCCGCGATACTTTACCCTCGTAACTACCCGCCGCCGTCGCCATGCCGTCGCCGTTTAAGCCGCACCCGGCTAAACGTCGCCCGACCAGACCTCGGCTGCTTCATCGAGTTCCCACGGAGTTGACCGGCGACCGCTTATCCGCCTGGCTCGACTTTGTTTTCTCAGACGCCCTAGAAGGCTCAGTAAGGCGCCGGATAAATACTCCTGTGAGGCTTCAAGCACCCACATCCGATGTCGACATGAAGGAGACCCGACAGGCCTCCTCTCAACATGAAACGACACGCGCCGCCTCGTCACGCACCTCGGCCGAACGCGCCACTACCATGCCCTCCGCCGCCACACCCGCGCATGCAGCGCCGCGAACCTCCGCACCCGCGCCGCCGCGTTCTGTGCGCGATCCGTCCACCGCGCCGGCTCCGCCACGCTCCGAGCGCGTAGTGCCCGCTCCGTCACGAACCGCGCGCGAACCGCTCGCCGCGTCCGCTCAGACGCGACCCGCGCGCGACGCAGCCGTTCCACCAAGTTCGGCGCGCGACGCGCCCCCGACGCCGCGTGCTGCGCGCGACGCTCCGCGCGCCTCACCTAGTGCCTCGCGCGTTACGCAACGCCCCACTTCGCAACTCACGCCGCCTTTCGATGCGGCCGCGCCCTCGCATACGTTTTTGCGTCCTGCCGTACTACCCGCACTGTCGCGCTCCGCGCACGATCACCGCACTTAAAGCACCTTGCCCTGCTCCTGGTTCATCGCGCGCTGCCTTTTCCCACGCCGTGCCAGCGCTGTCGTCAGCGGCGCCTGCACTCAAGGCGCCCACGCCGAGCTCACAACAAAAACCTTCTATGCGCTCTCCGCGCTTTCCTGCACCACAACCAAACCCACCGATTCCAGTTGGCCGCTTTCCCTCTCCGCCCCAGCGAGCGGAGAAACGGAACATGCCGTCAATATCGCCAGGTTCACCGATGGACACGGCGCATACCGCGCCAGTTGCTCCGACCTACGCGCACACAGTGCGCACGCCACCAGGCTCCACCTCCACCTCTGCTACCACTGCAGTTACCTCTGGGGTATCCCCGATTGCTGCTGCTGAGCCGACTAATACGTCAACCGCGGCCACACACACAGAAATTCCCGCTCCAGCTCCGACGCTGCCAAAAACACCGAGCCGCTATCCACCACTCATCGTGGAAGCATTGCCGGACTGGACGACGCACTTCAAGGAGCTGAAGCGCTTACTCGGTCACACGCCAAACGGACGCCCCTTTGGCAAAGGCGTCCGCTTCCTTCCGAGATCCGACGAAGAGTTCCGCACCATCCAAAGATACCTTACGCAACTAGAAAGCGAAAACGGAATCTCTTGGTTTTGCTACTCACTTCCTGCAGAACGCAGCATAAAAGTAGCCATCCGGGGCCTGCCAGCAAACACAGAACCGGCACTAGTCGAGCAGGAGCTGCGTGAGCTCGGGTATGTCCCGGAGCACGTGCGAACGATTCCCCCCCGCGCGGGCAGACCGGGGTGCCTCATGTTCGCACAGCTTCAACGAACTCCTGGACTTATCCCTGGCATCTACGAGGTGCGCGAGTTACTCTGCATGCCGGGGATCATCGTAGAATCATGGCGTGGTCGCAAAGGCCCAGCGCAATGTCACCGCTGCCAGCAGTTCAGACATTCTTCACATAACTGCCACAGGCCCATCGCCTGCGTACGCTGCGGAGAGAACCACCCAGCTCGCGAATGCCAACGCCCACTAGAAGACCCCCCGACGTGTGCCAACTGTGGTGGCGCACACACGGCGAACAACGCTGCATGCCCTGTTTTTAAACGGGAAAGCCGCAACCGCCGTGCGGGTACTGTAGCACGCACTTCCACAACGATGCGTGCTACTACATTTACTACCCATACAGCCGCAACAGAGGCTGACGCACCCGGCTCGCTTATGGCTGCTGCCAACCAGCCAGGGCAACAACCGGGTGGGAAACGCCGCCGCAAGCGGGGCAAGCGTGCCGGGGCACGCAAAGACGAGCCATCCCAGGCACCCTCCACCGCACCTTATGAAACTGCTGGCAGATGCTCTACAGCGCCGCCCGGACAGTCCAAACCCACCGTGGTCGCCGCCCCTGAGAGGGGGACGAAGGCGAAGCGAGTGGCACCGCAGTCGGCACCTCAACCGGAAAGCGGCCACTTGGACCCTAGATTTGCCGCAGTCATCAGCACCCTAAATCAGGTGCTGGTGGCACTACAGGAAAAGCGTGATCCCATCCCGCTACTCCTGCAATGCATCACGGAGATCTGTCAAAATAATGGCTGATCTCCGCATTATTTATTGGAACGCCGACGGGCTGTCTTCTGTAAAAACCCGTCTTCTCAAGTCCTTGCTCTCACAGCGTCGCGTGGACATCGGCCTGATCAACGAAACCCACCTCAAACCAGTAGACAAATTGAAGGTTCCTGGATACCATGTCTACCGGGAGGACCACATTTCGCCGAACGGGATTGCCTACCGGGGATTAGCAGTCCTGGTTCGTCGAAATGTCATTCACCAAGTGCTGCCAGTACCACAACTTCAGACATCGTACGCTCTGGGCGTGGAAGTCTGCATCGACGGCCAGCCCACCCGCCTGTTCGCCTTTTACAAACCCCCGCAGCATCGGATTGCAGTGGTTGACGTCCACGCACTGCTGGACTCGCCACTGCCGACGATAGTCGCCGGGGACTTCAACGCGAAACATACGGCGTGGAATTCTAATACCGTATGTCCGGATGGCAGACGCCTTCTAGACGACGCAGACCGCCACAGCTACAAAGTGTTAGGACCAGAGGTCCCGACACACTATCCGTATTGTGCAGCCCACACTCCAGACGTCATCGACTTAGCTGTCGTCCGCGGCCTGACTGCCGCACCGTCGCTTGATGTTATGGATGACCACCTTGTTTCCAATCACCAGGCCGTCCTCTTAACGCTAGAGAGCATACCTACGACGATGATACCACCTTCTCCGAAGCATCGCCAGGACTGGCGAGTCTTTGCCGCTCATATGGCAGAACATTCGCCGTCCTACAGAGTAGAGACTTCAACAGACGTCGACCGGCTCGCATCGGACTTCAGCACATCCTTGTCCACTGCGCTCCGAGAATCGAGACTCGACGCTGAGCCCTCCCGTAGACCACCCCAACTCCGGCCCTATCTTCAGGCGATGATAGAGGAGAAAAGGAAACTGCGCAGGAAATGGCAAACCCGACGATGCCCGATCATGAGGTCACAGCTTAACGCTCTGGCGGCTAAGATCTCGGAAGCGCTCGAAACCGACGCTACCGAGTCTTGGTACGTGACCATTGAGCAAGCTAGCGACGACTGGTCCGGCATACACCGCCTCTGTCGCCGCCTCTCAGGGAAACGCGCTCCGATTAGGCCCCTCTTGGCACCTGATGGAACCCCCCGTTATCGAGCCGAGGACCGAGCGGAGATCTTCGCAAACCATCTAGAGACGCAATTCCAACCGAATCTTACCACCGATATGCAGCACGAAGAAACCATTGAGCTACACTTGAAGACATACTTCGAGGCACCGATAGCACCGACAGAGGACCCCGTCGTTTTCTCCCCAGGACAAGTCCAAAGGATGATTCGACGAACTAAACTGCGCAAAGCACCTGGCCCCGATCGAGTCACCAACGAAGCCCTGCGACACCTTCCCCCGCGAGCAATCGCGACGCTGACGCGGCTCTTCAACGGAATCCTCCGCACTGGGTACTTCCCCTCAGCGTGGAAGCTCGGCCGAGTCATCCTTCTCCCCAAGCAGGGGAAGAATATACTGCTGCCGGAGAGCTATCGTCCTATCACGTTGCTATCAACCACCTCGAAGATCTTCGAGAAGTTGCTTCTGCTGCACATCATGCCCCATCTACAGCCACGCGACGAACAGTTTGGTTTCCGCGCCGAACACTCCACTACGCTTCAAGCGACGAGGGTACTGCACCACCTCGCTGCCGCCCACAACAAGCGAGAACACTCCATTGCAGTATTCCTTGACATGGAGAAAGCGTTTGATCGCGTCTGGCACACCGGACTGGTATACAAACTGTCCATGTCTACTACTCCTCGCCGAGTAGTTAAGACTGTGAACAGCTTTCTACAAGACAGACGTTTTCAAGTGGCGGTTGAAGACGCCCTGTCCACGGAACGACCCATCCGTGCCGGTGTGCCCCAGGGAAGCTGCTTGTCACCCGTCTGCTACAGCAGATACACGGACGACATCCCAGTTGCGAACGGCGCCATGCTCGCGCTGTACGCCGACGACGCTGCAATTATCACCACATCGCTGTCGGGCCCACACGCGGCGGTTAAAATGCAGCGCGCACTGGACGCCCTTCCCCATTGGCTGGAGACCTGGAGACTCAAGGTCAACGTGGCGAAGACTCAGGCGATCTACATTGGGCGGTCTAGAAACCCACCGCCCCCGGTGTCGCTAAAAGGAGAGACTGTCACGTGGTCCCCGACGGCTAAATATCTCGGGGTAACCATAGACAGGAGACTCTCCATGAGACCTCACGTGAAGAACGTGGTCGCGCAGACTCGCGCCGCACGGTCCCTTCTATATCCTGTGCTGGCGTCTCACCTGCCGCTCCGTGCGAAACTGGGCGTCTACAAGGCGTACATCCGCACGCGCCTCACTTACGCAGCCCCGGCGTGGTACGCTTTGGTTAGCGAGTCAGGCCGCAAAACGCTGCAGGCACAACAATCGCTGACGCCTCGAATCTCCATGGCGCAACATAGAACTGCCGCGTTTCGGGGCTCTTTTAAGTTTTCGGCTAGCAAGATATGGAACGATATTCCTCCCCCGGTACGTACTCTTAAATCCAGCATTGCATTTAAAAAGACAGTAAAAAAATATTTCCTAGAAAAACAAAAAAAATCACAATAAAGGCCGAAACAAAAAAAAAAAAAAAAAAAACCGGTGACTACAATAAAAAAATGGGGATGTATGTCATAATAATGAGACTGTTTCGTTATCCTTACTGCTATGCTTAGCTTTCAAATTTTAATGAAATGTACCTAAAAAATTCATTTACTGCAAGTTAAAGAGTAGGTATATGTTTTTTATGGAAATTAGGATTTGGTTGTTTACAATTTATTCCTTTTGATTTTCTTTCTTTTCATTTATTTTTGTTATATTTCCTATCCAGTTATATATTTTAAGTTACTGTATTATATTATTTAATTTAGTCAAATTGGTATCCAACCGTTATCCTATCGTGTCGTGACGCCACCAAAGGTTGCGCCTGAAAATCAGCGCTGCAGTTGCAAACACTGCAGCATTATGCTGAGGCAGTAACCTTTTTAGCTGATGAAACTTAATGATTATCTGTATAGATTAACATGAATGTAAGTAATGTAGATTTAATAATTGTAACATAAGTGTAATCTAGATATAAGAAGAGACCGCACGCCAGGGAGCAAAGCTCTGCATAGCCACTACCCAAGGTGTGCAGTCACTATTTTGTAAACTTTTGTCTTACTTTAATCATGTGTTAATTTTTTTCATTGTTTTTTTTTTTATTTATTTCATATTGTATGTTTGTGTTGTAATCAGCTAAATAAAACATTTTATTATTATTATTATTATTACTCTCCGCACAATTATCTCTGCCCCACGTTTCGTACGGAACGAGGTGATCTCCAGGGACCTACAAATGGAAAGCCTAGATGACCATGTTCGCCGCCTGAGTATCTCAATGTTCGCTCGCGCTGACGGAGCGCGATCCCAGCACCTACGAGGCATCGCGCCATACCATCGGCGACCGCCGGACTCACGAGGATTGCCACGAGACCTGATCTCCTGAACACACCGGACACGACCACTTCCTCACTGCTGGCTGATGGGCGCTAGTCGGAGTTTCTCCGACGAGCTCGACCTCGCTGAGCAGTGGGCGAAGAATCATCAGGATTTACTCCCCCCCGCCGCTGTTCCGCGGATCGCCCGCGACATCCGCGGGCTCGATCGCAACACGGCGTGGTATCACCGGATCTGACGAACCCGGATTAGACACCACGGACCTAAATAGGCCCCACCCAGCGCCCCGCCTGTCGTTGCAGGCGGCGTTGAACTCCACAGAGAGGGGCCAACGCCCCGATCACTGTTACCCCGTGACCCGTGAGGGTTACCGAGGAAGACCCGGTCGACTAGGGCAGAGTACGTTAAACGGCTTAACCGGCTACCACGCTTACGGCTAAATCGCGGCTCTCATTTCAACGTCATAAATGCGTCGCATACGCATTCGATTCATCTTTGTTATTTAGTTTGTACATTCTATTTTTAGTTCTATTCCGTGTACAAATATTAAATATACCTTTTTATATTAATTATGGGAGTTTAATTCATACACCACACGCACGCTCCCATAGAACTAATGGTTAGCCATTAGTCAAAGAGTAAATTAATATAAGGGCCATTAGTTCGTATATACGAAATTGCCTGAACGGGCCGGGCAAGTGTTGTACGATGACGTCACGTACAATATCACGACTGTTAGCGGGATTCGATATTTATGCGAACTTTGGATGCGTGTAGAATCATAACTATTTTTAAATAAAACAAAAACTAGTGTATTTGTAACATTCTCCATTAAGAAAATTCTTTGCTATGCAGGTTTTCTCACGATGTTTTCCATCACATACATGCTTTTCATTCCAGAAAAGTCTACAGTTTTCGCGGGATTTGTGGAAAACTGGATTCCACGCAGACGTTGTCACGGGCGTACTAATATAATAATAAAAAAAAGTATTTTTGGTGTATGTAAATTTTTCTTAGCTTCAAAATTGCTGGATCGGCCCCTGTTTGAAATGAGACACCTGATGACTCGTATGAGACTTTATTCAAAGAAAAGAAAGAAAATATGTTTATTCATTTTTAGTGTCACAAGCAGTACATTTTGTCTTAGATATTAATGATAATTATGACTGTCTGTGACTAAAAACAGAAAAACCTCTCAGCATTAGCCGTTCTTCGCAATAAAGCAATCCCCGGCGCTGATTTTCAGCTGAGACCCTGGTGACGTCACAGCCAGTTATAATTACAAAACAAAATACTAAATAGATACACATATAGATAAATGCCAACATACACTAACAAATGTAACATACCATCCTTAAAATTAAAGATATATATTTGTATATACCCATATTCCACTCCTAAATCCCACTTCTGACACTACTGTTACTGTGTTTAATATTGAAACCTCTTTAACTAGAACAGAAATAGTACAAAGCTAGTGCCTGGGAGATCTGATTGTAGATATTATTTGCCAAACGATTGTGGACCTTATGCTACTCATAACACGGTCCTCCGTAACAATATGTTTTTGTTTGCAGGCAGTAATGCAAGGGCCTACATACGCGCTCTGCTACGCGGCTATAGTGGGGTACGCGGCGCACGTGGCGCCTGAGGGGTACTCCGCCACAGTGCAGGGCATCGTCGCCGGCATGGACGACGGCGTGGGTGAGTGAGCCTGTAGTGGAGGGAAGAAGTATGTGTATGTGTGTGTGTGTGTGTGTTTTAAAAGATGTCTTTAACCCTACACACAACGGTCACAAGTCCGGGACTTCATTCAATTTATGGAGGGAGATGGGATGTGTGTGTGTGTGTGTGTTTTAAAAGACGTCTTTAACCCTACACACAACGGTCACAAGTCCGGGACTTCATTCAATTTATGGAGGGAGAGGGGATGTGTGTGTGTGTGTGTGTGTTTTAAAAGACGTCTTTAACCCTACACACAACGGTCACAAGTCCGGGACTTCATTCAATTTATGGAGGGAGAGGGGATGTGTGTGTGTGTGTGTGTTTTAAAAGACGTCTTTAACCCTACACACAACGGTCACAAGTCCGGGACTTCATTCAATTTATAGAGGGAGAGGGGATGTGTGTGTGTGTGTGTTTTAAAAGAGGGTTTAACCCTACACACAACGGTCACAAGTCCGGGACTTCATCCAATTTATTATACATGTACCGGTTATTCTCTTGAGTGAACATCTGTCTAGCTTCAGCTAAAGTATAGCATTTTTTATCAATTTAGCAAACGCTGTCTCACATAGCATAGTGTATAATAGAGATAGAATCAGTCATGAGCAGTTAGCAGCTAGTCTACACGCATACGTGTAGTCTGCCGAACTGAAACGACGTCAGACGATGCACGGCTTTCGGAGTGGGGCTGTTAGGTTTATTATCGTTACGGAATTTCTTGATTCGGTCGTTCGCTCAAAGCCCGTGATTAAAGCAATGCAACAGCTTAAAAATATCTACTAGGCCCGCTACTAAATATCTCGTATTGGTCGTATTGTTGATTCATCTTAGACCTTGTAGGTCTATGCCTCAAATTTTTTTTTTTTTTGTAATTCCTTTGTCAGGTTTCGCGCTGGGCTCCCTGGTGGGGGGTCAGCTGTACGCCGGCGCGGGGGGGCGGGGCTCGTTCCGGATATTCGCGGGCATGGCGCTAGTAGCGTCCGGCGCGCACGCGCTACTGTTCGCCGCCGTCACTAGGAGCGACAAGCACGGTGAGTTGTTGGCGCTGGGGAGTTAGGGAGGGGTAGCGATCAGTTGGCTGGAACGAATTGTGATATAAGGCGCTCGTCGCCCGGTTGCCTTCAGTATACTCGTGGCGTTGGAGCCGTTCACATTACTTGTTGTGTAATTCTTTATGGGTTGCTTGGGATAGGCTGGGGGGACTTGAGTGGAAAAGGGGAGTGTTTGTTAACTATCAAAGACGTATTTAACCCTACACACATCGGTCACAAGTGCGTGACTCCACTCAAGGTTATGGTATAGTATATGTTAATTAATTTGTCCTGACAAATGTTGTAAAACTTTTGTTCGACATTGGTTTTCTCATTTTTGTAATCCACTTCTGAGTCTGCTAAGAATAGTGTAGTGTGAGGGTAAAGCTAAAAAACAATCATCTCTATAAAAAGTCCTGTAAAAAAAAGGATAAAAACTCAGATTTTATACATCGTCGCGTTTTCCTGCAACCGAATCTGTATACTACGTTTAAAATAATTAATTGGGATGATGACAGTTTTTTAAATTGTATATAAATTAAGAGTACGCTAATAGTAAAGCAATTTTGTAAAAGTAACAGGGTATCTGCGATCATTACTTTCGGAGCTACAGGGATTTAAAGGGTCAGATTTGCGGCGCTGCCGCGGATCCCTGAAAAACGCCCCATACAAAATGGTACGAACTAATGACGTCGTAGGCACTTAATGATCGTTAGATTTGTATGGGCGTTTTAACAAAATTACTAATATCTTTGTTAGTTCTGCGTTTATGTTTATAGTTCACATATTAAAAAAATGTCACATTTAATTTAAGGAAGGTTACTGTATGAATTTTCATCTAATTACGATAAAAGATTTTATAATCTTTTAAATTTTGCAAATATCCAGACAATCTTTGCTTTTTATGTATATTGTATATACATTGACCTTATTTACCCGAATTTATTATAAAAATTTATATGATAGATATGATAAAATGTAGACAATGGGGATGATGACTAGGTTTGAATATATTCAAACCTTTTCATCATCCCCATTGTCAATACGCAATATCAATTTATTTATTTATTTGTAATTTTCAGAACAAAAGCAACCGGAAGCGCAACAACCGGAAGTAGAGAAAATGCTACCGGAAGACGACGGCAACGCCATCTACCGGCCGACGGTTGTGCCGATCACAGACAAACAGAAACATGTAGACAGATAACATACACGTTGCCATTCGACATTTTGTTGACAGATAACATAATAATTTTTGACAACATCAACATATTTTTAAACAATTTTGCGTCATATAATTTTTTTTTTTAAATTTTTATATCTCAAAAGTCTTTTTTGATCATTTATATTATAATAGAATTTTTTTTATATTATGCGTTCATTGACCTCTTATAATAAAACAATCATGTAGAAAATTTCCCTTAAAAACTGGCCAATTTTGCTTTGACAGTTTTAAAATTATATAAAAATTCTACCTAAAGGTCTTTAAATATAGTCCAATATTCAGTAAAATTTCAAATTCAGAGCAAATTCAACCTTAAGCATTGAGTTTAAGGTTGAATTTGCAAATGCGACTACTTGAATTGAGTGCCAAGAAGTTACTTGGCACTCATTGAGTGGAAAAGTTTTTTGGTTGTTAATTGTGCATCCACTTTTTAATAGGCGATTGGTGGTCACATATATTTTTTTTTTTAATTTATGTACCTCAAAAAGCATCTTTTATAATGGGATTTTTATACTATGCGTTTGACAAAAACTTACATTTATTAAATTTACAAAGTAACCTTTATAAAATAATTTAATTTGTTACTAAAAGATTTTTTCAAATCTGACTGGTACTTTCAGAGATTTGCGCTTACAAACGAACTGTAAAGTTTTTCAGTTTTATTATATTATAGAAGGTAAAATGTTTTTCTGTGATGCCATGCGTTGCCATAAAATATATAAAACAGGGTTTAAACTTATAAATGTAATAATTATAACATTTTTGTAATAGTGATATTATCATACGTATTTCACGCTTATGTTTTATTTTAGTAACTTTAGTACAACCAAATTAGCATCAATATAAAATCAAATGGTATGAAAAGTTTACATATTTAATATTTCACTTTATAGTTGATTATAAAGTAAGTTTATGGTTTAGTTATTTTTTTATTGTTTAGAGACGCTAGTACAACTAAATTAGCAACACTATATATCGTTTTTTATGGTATTTTACTGTTTTGCTTAGAAATGGCTTACAACTTTTAACTGACTTCAAAAAAAAAGTAAGAAGGTTTTCAATTTGATATTTTGTTTAAATGTTTGTTACCTCATAACTTCGTCATTTACAATGGAATTCATAGACATAGTAGGGGCACCCCCAGGGGATCATTCAACTGCTGAGTGTCGAATTTAGCCTCTATTTGTTTGAGAATTTGACACTTAGCGGGTGAATGATCCCCTGGGGGTGTCTTAAAACGTCTATGAATTCCACTGTTAATAACCAATTTTGATTTTTTTTTGTTTGAAAGATACTTCCAGATTGGTCCAATTAAATTTTTACGAAAATCAGTTTACCAATTTTGTGTTAACGGTCACTATGCTAGGGCCCACTAAAATAAAGAAAAATAAAATGTTTGTTTTTTAAAACGTACATTAGTAAAAAAGGACAAAATTACATCCTTTCTATTGATCGCTTTGAAGGCGGTGCCAAAAAAACAATAAACTTCAAGAGCCTTGACATATTATATACGATGTTATTTTTCGCTTTTTAGAGTAATGCGCTTTTGAATTTTTTTGTGAAAAAGATTTTATGTATTTTAAAAACTTTTCATTTTTACAATAAAACGTGGCTAAAAATAAAGGTTGAGTAAAAACTAAATAGGCTAAGACATACATTTTTTTTACTTTATACTACGAAAATTAACAGAGCAGATAAAAGTTTTTTCCAACCAAATTATAACTATTGCTTAAGTCACGGTTGGATGAATAGCCTACATATAATTTACCATTTAAATTTTATTGTAAATACTATATACTCTAATATAAAATAAATAAAGTTTAGAGATTCTTAAATAACCAAATTAGCGTCACTACCATTTTTATGGTTAAACGAATAGTTTGCGTAAGACATTTATTTTTATCTTCAAAAGAAGGTTTACAATTCGTTGGAATATTTTGTTTTAATTTAATGTATTAGAAACGCTAGAACAACTAAATTAGCATCACTATATATTTGCATAACTTACCTAAACTGCTTGGTATTTTACATTGTTGTATATATTGTAATACAACCAAATTAGCATTACAGCGAATGGTTGTACGAATACCATTAGGCCATGTGTTGTTTTAAGTTATTGTTTAGAAACACTACAACAACCGAATTCACCTCCGTACAGGGTTTTGGTTTGGTACCTTACTTTTTTGTTTAGAGACGCTAGTATAACCAAATTAGTTACAGGTTGGACGAATAGCCTACATATAATTTACTATATAAAATATTATTTTAAATTGTATAGATTATAAATTATATTACAATCAAATTAGGACCGCTGTATAGCATATTATGATTGTATGCGCTATATCTATTTAACATTGTGGTTTTAGACTTAAAAATATATTCTTTATTGTCATAACATTCGAATAGCCGATGTATTTCTATTTACCTTTTGGTATTTTATTTTATAATTAAGATATTTTAATACAACTTAATTAGTACCATTATAATGGTGCTGATTAGGTTGTATTAAAATCATAATGGTTAATTGTAATTATTATTGAATAAGTTGTGGTTGTAACTTTATTATTTTACTTTAGTATAACCAAAGTAGCACCACTGTACATCATCTATGGTCGTGTTATTTTAAAATTAACAACTTTATGGTTGTATAAAATAGCCTTTTTGGCTTTTTACTTTAATAGTTAGAGATGTTATTACAACCAAATTAGCATTATATGATATATGATTTGGCATATAGTTTTTTTATAATATATGTCGCTCTTATATAAATACCACATCTAAATTCTTTGCGTGGTTGCAGGTTTGATTCCCGGATTGGTAATGTTTTTATATGCGTAAAGTAAGTGCCAAATAAAATGTACTGAATGTGTTATATTAGACTGAATGTGCCATTTATATATTTGTTGATTTTATATTGCGATCCAACCTCTCATTCACACTTAAACGAAAATGACTTCGTGGGAAAGAGATAGACATATCTTATTTGTTTAGAAATAATTATTTAAACATAAATCATATTTCTATAGAATTTATTTCTGTAATTTTAAAATTGTCAGTTCTTTTAGGCGACAATGCGTTAACAAGCTAAAGACTAAAGACCAGGCGCTGTGAGGTGTTGAGTGTGCATAATTCGAGGACCGCATTCTGTTTACAGCAGTGGCGAAGGATCATAACGAAGGTAAGCCGTCTCAAAGAAAAGGTAATTCACACCCACTTGATACAAAATGCGGTTTCTCATACATCCATACATACCTATGTATTAATTAGAATATTGATTATGTATGGATTTTTAAAAGGTAACCCGATAGGAATCGGCGTGTATGGACTCTTCGCCGCTGGTTTACAGTTTTGAACACAGAAAAACATGCAGATTACGATTTGACGACCTCCGTGGCGCAGTGGTATGCGCGGTGGATTTACAAGACGGAGGTTCTGGGTTCGATCCTCGGCTGGGCCGATTGAGGTTTTTTTAATAATAAATAAATAATAATACTGGCTGGTGGCCGGCAAAGACGTACCGCCAAGCGATTTAGCGTTCCGGTACGATGTCGTGTAGAAACCGAAAGGGGTGTGGATTTTCATCCTCCTAACAAGTTAGCCCGCTTCCATTTTAGATTGAAATAGAAGTTTAAAAAAAAAAAGTGCATGTTTGTTGGTGCTCGAATTTTGCACACTCAATAGCTCACAGCGCCTGGTCTTTAAAAACATCTTGTGGTTTCGAAATTAGTCTTCTATATACCGACAATAATTATGTTTTTGCAATGCTAATCGCTTTAAGTCTAGCAAGTCCGTTGATGATACTCCAATGATATGCGGGCGACGGGGGGAAAGACTGCGCGAGTGTAAAAACGTGCGTGCGGGGAAGTGACGTGCATCGGGTTTTTCATTCATCGCTACATGCCTCCCGGCCCGCGCGGATCATCCGGAGTGTTTTGTACGAAGTCGCCAAGTTATATCTCTTACGAACGCCTAAGTGTGAGCGAGACGCTGAATCGCAATTTTTTTATTAATTACTATGAAATTGTTGTTCAAGGATTTTTTTTTTACAAGTTTTTAATGTTTTTATTAATACGTCTGTTTATTGTCTGCAAATATACTCGAGGGGGGTCTTAAACGAAAGCGCACTGACAGAGGATATTGATGACTTCGAGAGTGTAATTATATTTCATGACCTTCGGGGGTTTTTCAAAATTTTCAATAGGGATGATGACTAGGTTTGAATATATTGATTTGTATGATACATTCGGGTAAATAAGGTCAATGTTAACTGATTTATACATAAAAAGCAAAGATTGACTGGATATTTGCAAACTATATAAGATTACTAGCGGACGCTCGCGACTTCGTCCGCGTGAAACACGATGTAAACTTTCAACTTTCCCTACACTACCCTACCCCTACCTTTTCCTGTTTTTTTTTTTGCTATAAACCTCACGGAGCCCGAGACCTTTCCAACGAATGCAAAACCGTGGAAATCTGTTCGTGCGTTCTGGAGTTATAGCGTCAGGAAGGAAAACCCGACTTATTTTTATATAGTAGAGAGAAGAGATAAAATTTCTAAATCTACTAAAAATATTTTATCGTAATTAGATGAAAATTCATACAGTTTCAGCTTTCTTATATTAAATGTGACGTTTTCAATACATGAACTATAAACATAAACGCACAAATAACAAAGATATTAGTAATTTTCTTTGAAAGCCCATACAAATCTAACGATCATTATGTACCTACGACGTCATTAATTGGTACCATTTTGTATGGGGCGTTTTTCAGGGATCCGCGGCAGCGCCGCAAATCTGATCCTTTAAATCCCTGTAGCTCCGAAAGTAATGATCGCAGATACCCTGTTACTTTTACAAAATTGCTTTACTGTTAGCGTACTCTCAATTTATATGCAATTTAAAAAACTGTCATCATCCCTATTTTACGTTATTATTATTACGAAGTTTACCTACGATCTCAGTTTATGTTAGGTGACGATAATCCAATAGTTCAATATGATGAAGTGATTACTATTAAAATTAATTTTCCTTCCGTAAGTAACTTCGTCTTGATGAGACGAGCAATTTATTCCTTTACAACCTAGACCAGGGTTTCTCAAAGTGGGGTACGCGGACCCCTAGGGGTTTGCCATTCGACGGCAGGGGGTTCGCGACAAGATTTACGTAATGGTGGCTTGATAACTGATACTAAGTCAGAATGAAGTCTCCAAAATTACTCCTAACGTTGAATCCATTTGCGACAAGAAACAAGCACACCCATGACATAAATATTACAAAGACATTTCTTTTGGTACTTTATGTGTTGCGTTTTATACAAATAAAAACCGTATTTTCTACAATAGTCTAATTTTTTTTTATCTTTGGGGAGGGGGAGGGGGGGGGGGTCCATTAGTTAGTAAGGGGTTAGCTGTCACTTGGAAATTTTAACAGGTTCGAAAGTTCGAGAAACCCTGACCTAGGCTACTAACTGAAGCTGTTATTGAATCCGGGATGTATCAATTGTAAAGCAAGCAATGATTATTTTTATTAACTTATAATTAAAAAAAAAATATTTTAAAATAAACGTTTTTAGTGTCTTTCTACATCTTCTACTAGAGCATGAAACACTTTTGTGTTTCAAACTGTCAGCTTGGTGTAACTTACTGGCCGGGATATACAGGGTGCTCGGGAGTATTTCCCATAACTTAAGGTGTTACAAGTCCACTTATAGGAGTCGAACTGCATAAGAAATTCTTTTTTAAGCTAAAAAAACACATTTTATGTTTTTATACAAAGTAATTCGCCTTTAGCTATCATTGCATTTTAAAATACATAATCGCAGTGGTAAGACTGTCAGACGGGATATTGCAACTGGCACTCCGTACTTTACTAGTAAGCTACTTCATGATATTTATCACTTTATAGGTTATAAGGATGCGATACATGGGACAGTATTTATGTTCTGTTTACAAAAGAATTTTTACTCTTTAAAATATACGTTTTAGAACACATGTTCCTTAGAAATTTTTAATTCATTTTCTTTATCGATAACCCTAGAGTTATGGGAAATTCTCCCGAGCACCCTGTAGCATACCTATGTTGATTTACTGAAATGTATTGATGATATATACGTATAATACATAAGTAATTTAGTTGTTTATTTTTTTTTTGTATATTAATATTTCTATATTTTGTATTGATGAAATACCTAATAGTAATAAATAAATATTATAAATAAATAATTGTTATTGTTAATTTTGTTTTATTTGACAGATGAATATGTACTTTCGTCATTTCGTTTTTTATTTATTTTAAATTGAATGTTTTATCTTTTGATAGAACTGCATAGAGCAGCGGTTCCCAACCTTGATTAGGTTTCGACCCACCAGACAAAAACTCCCTTAAGTAAGAAAGACCGACTGAGAGTTTGTTTCAAAGTACATATTTTTTTGTTTGTTATTAAATTATTATCACCATAGACAACAATACATTATAATATGTATATATTGTAATTTCATAACTTTAGCCAACACTTAAAAAATAAAAATTTAAAGGTTACCTTTATGACCCGATCTTATGTTACAAGGCCCATTGAATTCGAGTCATACTTCATTGAATTTCCTCCGACCCACTACTGGGTCGCGACGCATACTTAGGGAAATCCTGGCGTAGAGCATCTTTTGTTTATTTAACATCTGCGCCACGCCAGACCACGCCACCTGCTGATGTCCTTAAGTTTTCCTAAACCGAAGGTTGCCTGGAAGAAATCGCTACTTAGCGATAAGGCCGCCTTTTGTATGCTGATCTCTTCTTAATTTGTTTTTTATTTCACTTGTTTTTGTCTTTGTGGTGTGCAAATAAAGTATATTTATTTATTTATTTATTTATCTGTTATTTTATTGTTTATAAAGACTGAAATCACAGGCTATTAGGATAAAACGCAGGATGCCATTGTAATAGTACATTATGATATAAATGCGGTAAGTAGAAAATTACAGCCGAGGCGATAATGCAATAGGTGTAAGTAAGGAAGCAGAGGCTGTTATTATCAAAGCGCAAGTATGTCATACGACGTTTTACAACACATATGCGAGGAAACACACTTTCTGAAAATCAATTTGCATCTTTGCCTGTTTTTCATAAATAAGATGACATTTTGACACGCTTTGGTTGACATTTATTGTCAAAATTATTTTGTTGAAACAATTAATGTTTTTTTTATTATATTTTATCTCACAAAGTTCACAAAAAATATTGGTTGCCTGTAAAGTCGGTATACGGGCGAAAGTTTTACGTGACAACGACTTTGAGTGGTAAAATAATTTTAATGTGAATATTCATAATTTGAACCGGTGTGTATGCCTATCTCTCTCACTCTCTCTCTCTCGCTCTGTCTCTCTCGCTCTTAGGCGGGCTAACTGTGCTCGAGTGGAAGGGACGCGTGCCTTTCACTTTTTATGTCTGTCTCTCTCGCTCTTAGGCGGGCTAACCAAGCCCGAGTGGAAGGGACGCGTGCCTCTCACTCGCTCTCATTGTGAGCGCATAACGTGAGCGGAGCGTAACGCAGTTTCTTGAAGTGTCACTCGGCAAACCAATTTATAAGACGTTGTCACGTCAAAACTCCTTGCCAAGATTTGACAAGTACCGTTCGTTTTTAGACGGATGATAAAGGTTTTATATTACATTACAGCACATGTGCATTTTACTTTACATTACGGCACATGTGTGTAATGAGATGTACACGGCAACCCAAAAATGGGGTTACCCCCAGCACTGGGGTAACAGTAAAAAAATAAAACTAATTTTGCATAAAAAACAACTTTTATTACATAGTTAAGTGTAGAATTTATACGTCATTGAGTCGAGACTGTCTGGCGATGTAGTCGAGCGCGCGCTGTATCTGCGGCGGGACGGGAGGTGGGGTGGGGAGGTGCGCGCCCGTCGGGTGGAACCCCCCCGCGTCCGCCGTGTACAGCAGGTTGATTACCTGGAACAACGCATCTGTATTAGGTTTCCGCTAAGCGATTTTAGCGTTCCGGTACGATGTGTAGAAACCGAAAGAAGTGTGAATTTTCATCCTACTTCTAACAAGTTAGTCTGCTTCCATCTTTCACTTCATACCCACTGCGGGACATAGGCCTTTTGAAGGGACTTCCAAACATCACGATACTGAGCCGCCTGCATCTAGCGAATGTCTGCAACTCGCTTGATGTCGTCAGTTCATCTGGTGGAGGGTCGACCACCACTGCGCTTTCTAGTGCGGGGTTGCCATTGCAGCAACGTCCATCGGACCCCAACGTCCATCGGCTCTTCGAACAATGTGCCCCGCCCATTGCCATTTCAGCTTCGCGACTCGCTGAGCTATGTTAGTGACTTTGGTTTAACTACTTACCATCAGTAAATAATAAAAAAAAAGAAACAAAATAGGATAGAATAGATAATGTAGGGAAAATGTGTGTTCGGCTATTAAACATGGCTTGGTTCTATATTAGAACGGGTATCCAGGGCTCTGGTAGGTATCTTGCCAGGTTTAGTTGGACGGGGAGAACAACTTGAACAAAAAAGTGGAGTGTTAACTTGTTTTAAATTACGTCCTTCACCCTACATACCTCGGTCACAAGTCCGGGACTTCACTCTCTTATGGTATTTTCTGCAATTGAAGGGATTATTGGATTAATTGTTAAACCCAATAGGCTCTAAATCAATAATTGTGTTTTGCCCTTTTAATACCGCTTCTGAAGTCAACCTGTCTCCGATAATATAGTCGTATGTGTGTGTGTGTTCCCTTGCCCTTCACATAGTTACGCCTCTGGATGGACCAACGACATCAAGTAAGTTCAAGTTGCATGACATTTTAATATTGGCATTCTATATCAAATTCGAATACGACGAAGAGAAGTTACGCAAGAAAACTATCGGCGACAAACGGAGTTTTTACTCGCTTATATATAAAAATATTGATGATATGTCAATGTTCACCTGTCCATCGGGCGCCGTGTACTGGTACTGCCCCTCCACCAGCAGGCTGGGCTCCCCCCCTGCTGCCTGCACTGAGCCGCGCTGCTCGTGGTATATACCGCCCTCTGGAAACAAATGCGTTATTTCAAACTTCACCATAGACTCGCAAATCCGCATTGAAGCAACGTTGTGGCTTTAAAGTCTAAACTTCTAATCTTCTTTACTGAATATTATAAAGAGGAAAGATGTAGTTTGTTTGTTTACTTTAAATAGGCTCTGCAACTACTGAACCGATTTGAAAAATTCTTTCACAGTTAGGTAGCTACACTATCCCCGAGTGCTATAGGCTATATTTTATCCCCGTATTCCTTCGGGAACGGGAACCACGCGGGTGAAACCGAGCGGCGTCAGCTAGTCTATTATAAAGAGATAAAAGGGGAATCCTCACCGGCGCATACAACCTCGGCCCAGGGAACCCAGGTATAAAAGTATATGGAGATGATAATATGATGTATAAATAAGGATCTATTTAAATAATTTGTAAAATTTATAAAAGAATGTTTCTTGAATAAAAATATATTTTTGGAGTTTACTCCTTAAGAATCGATTTTTTATATATAAGGTCCGGTATGAGAAAAATCCGAGGGGTAAAACCAACTGAACTAACGAAAAAGTGTCGCGTTTTTGGTGCGCACCTTTAGTGCGCAACTTTCTAATTTAGCTGTGAGTGTATTGAGACGTACATAGGGTATGCTGTATAGGCGACTATACCTATATACTATATGTTATTGGGCTTGTTTGTTTAATGATTATATCATTGTAAGAGTAAAATATATAATGTGAAGTATATTATAAAGTCTATTAGTTATTTTACAATTCTATACATTTAGTCTTCTTTAACATAAGTATTACTAAAGCCCTACTCGATGTGCACTGTTTACCAACAAAAAAAGTGTGTATGTTAAAAAAAAACAAAAAGTTAGCTCGAAGCACGTCTCAATACTCGCGCCTTAAAAGTGAAAGGTGCGCAACCGAGGTGCAGCAGGCCGCGGCGTGCGCACCCGCCTACAGCGTGCACATGGGTGCGATGTGCAAGTTATTGGCGGCACAGCGCACGGTGAAAGGTGCGCAGAATAGGTTGCGCACAAAAAACGTAACGCATGTCATTTCATAACTTATTGGAGTTTACTCCTTAACAATCGATTTTTCATTTATACCCCTCGGTACGTTTTTTGTGCGCAACCTATTCTGCGCACCTTTCACCGTACGTAGCCACCATAGCGTGCACATGCCTAGCGCGTCCGCACGCACGTGCACGCTGTTGGCGGGCGCGCACGCAGCGCTGCACCTCGGTTGCGCACCTTCACTTTTCAGGCGTTGCTACTGAAAAGAGTAAACTCCATTCGTGCGTCGGAGCTGACACACTTTTTTTTTATCACTCTTCTAGGACAAGTTCGCCAGCGTACCAAAGCGGCGAAGTAACATTTGAAGTTGTAGTATATTTTCTTTGTATTATTTTTTGGAAAGTAACAATCAACCCAATCATAAGTCTTCAAAAAAAACTCAGTCAGTATGGTCAACGATGGTTTGTCCTCGTTGTAGACAAAGTAAAGATGATTTAAAAATGTCGCAAAACGTTGTAGCAAACTTTTTTTGATAGTGTAATGATTAAAGAAGAATTATCAAGATTTTTTTGGATATAAGTGTATGGATGGAAGTATAAGAAATGTAAACAGTAATTGTTATCAAATGTAAATTATAATACTGTATGACTTTTTCAAAAGAGCAACTGTTGAGTTTCTTGCCGGTATCTTCTCAGCAGAACCTGCCTTCCGAACCGGTGGTAGAATCTTTACAAATAGTCAACTGACGTGTCAAAAGTGCTTGTAAACTGAGCCTACTTGAAATAAATGATTTTTGATTTTGATTTTGATTTTTGATGCCCGGGATGGTGTTGTAGTAATCTCTGCATCTACTGAACCGATTTTGAAAATTCTTATACCACTAAAAAGCCATGTTATTTGTGAGTGACATACACTATATTTTATCCCCGGATTCCCACAGGAACGGGAACTATGCGGGTGAAACCGTGGGTTGCCAGCTAGTACTAAGTATAGATGCTACCTGTCTGTAATGCCCACTTGTACGACCCGTCGTCATGCGGACCGTCGAAGTCATTCCTGATAATGGCTTCCACATCAGCACAGATAGATGACCGCAGCACTGACAACAGCTGAAAGAATAATAATGGTAAGCCTCAATAAAGCCGTGATAGCCCAGTGGATATGACTTCTGCCTCCGATTCCGGAGGGTGTGGTTTCGAATCCGGTTCCGGGCATGCATCAAAAACTTTTCAGTTGTGTGCATTTTAAGAAATTAAATATCACGCGTGTCAAACGGTGAAAAAAAATGGATTTTTTCGGCATAAAAAGTAGCCTATGTGTCAATCCAGAGTAAAATCTATTTCCATTCCAAAATTCAAAGGTTTCCCGAGATTTGCGAAAACTGGCGATTTTGATGATATAAATGTTTGTTACTCTTTCACGCCTCAACTACAGTGTTGTTGTACATATATTCATAATGATATAGAAATAATATGCTTTAATATGTTTCAAAGGTCTCTATTTAATTTATAAAATATTACGTGTTCATCTGAAGATTCGGATTTTTTTAAATCATACATGTTGATGTTGACATTGAATAAATTTAACATTTTTTTTTTTATAAAAATTTAAGAAAGAAATATTAACATTTTCAAATTAAAAATACATAGACAAGAGTCAAAAAAATCCCTGAAAATACCCCTAAAAATTTCAGACCCCTAAATAAATCCCATTTCACTTATTTAAACCCTAAATCTGGGGGAAATCCTCTAAGTTGGGAACCCTGCTCAACTACGGAACCGAATTAGCTGATTAACACATAGGCTACTTTTCATCCCGGAAAAATCCATGGTTTCCGAGGGATTTGTGAAAAACTAAATTCCACGCGGATGAAGTCCCCGCGATTTCGTCCGCGTGGAATTCCGTCCGCTAGTTTCATATAAAATCGTGTTTACGTTAACGCGATAGCAACAGTATGTAAATATTGAAAACTCCCACTAGGCACACTGGACTAGACAGTCGTAAGGTTTAATTTAAAAATTAAATATTAAATTATTCTAATTCGTAACACGCTTGACATTGGTTTTGTTTGTTTAAAATATTAAACATAAAGCTTCTTTCACATTGAAGGAAAAATTAAAATTTCACAAATCCTGAGTTTTCCTTTTCTGTAATTGGTAAGAACTAAGCGGGATAATTATACAGGATGCTCAGGAGTATTTCGCATAACTCTAGGGTTATATTCTTTATGGAAAATGAATTAAAAATGTCCAAGGAACATGTGTTCTAAAATGAATATTTTCGAGGTAAAAAATATTTCTTTTGTAAATACGCATCTGTACCTATATTATGACCTAGCCAAACTTTTTCATTGATAAATATCATGAAGTAGCTTACTAGGAAGTGCGGAGTACCAGTTGCAATATCTCGTCGATATCGACAGTCTTACCACTACGATTACGTAATTTAAAATGCTTTAAATTTAAGGATAGATAAAGGCGTGTAATACATGGATAGTCAGAATTATTTTATAAGTAGGTACTTTGTATTAAAACATAAAAAAGTTTTTTTATTAATAAAAAAAAAATTGTTATGCAGTTCGGCTCCAATAAGTGGTCTCGTCAACATCATGAAGTTATGGGAAATACTTCCCGAGCACCCTGTATAATTACTTTGCTTGGCTCTACCCAATTACAGAAAAAAAGGATTCAGGATTTGTGACTTTTTAATTTTTCCTACCTCGGTGTACCTACTATAGAATTCTAGATGTGTTAGATATTTATATAAATTATTCTTAAAGCAATTTATGTTCTTTTCTTTCCTAATTTTTTTTTTGGCAAATTATAATAAATTCTAATTCAAGCAGGGTCTACCCTATTTGCAGGAAAACCGCTGAAATTTGGCTCCTTAAGAACGCGGTGTTTGATGGACCTTATATGAGGCCTATGACCAGCAGTGGAAATCCATCGGCTGATAATTACTATTCCCACGAGAACGTAATCTTCGCGAGTAATAACGCAAGGTACTTAGTAAAATATATACTTATCTATTAGTGTAATTTTTGATATATTTAACATTATTTACTTTTATTATACATGTATATCTATTAATAATTATACTTTTATTATAGGTATATGTTTTCCCACTTTTTCTGTTGTACCTATCCATTTCTTTTGTTTACAATCTCTCCCACTGCCAAGGGTCACTGGCAGAGATCTCTTAAAGAGATAAGTGTTTCCTTGTCCACTGTTTTTCTGTTTACTTTTGTTTGTGACTAATATTGGTACTAAATAAAAAAAAATAAAAAATAAACTTTCATTGTGACATCGCCTTTATCTCTGATAGATATTTAATGGTTAAACATTAAACGCAGTTAGTTATTAATTAATATTCAGTACATAATTTTACAGAATAAATAACTACTTATTACATATTCAAAAGATTATTAAAACCGATAACTTAAAACTACTAAAAAGACAATATGCTTGGATTTTTATTGGCTTTGGTTTTATTCAAATTGATATTATCAATTTTTTAACTATCATTTCTTAGTTTTTACAATGGCCATTAAGAATTTATAATAGGTATTTATTAGCTATTTTATGAGCTAGTTCTATCTATGATATACCTATAAAAATATTAGGTTTAATAGGTTTTTCTCAAACATGCTTGGAAAGGATCATTCACGCTCCATACATTTTTGGGCTCTTTTTGAAAGTGCCGGCCAATGAAAAAAATGGCACGAATCGTTAGAACTAGTCATTTGCAGTAATAGCTAATATGGCATGAAAGTTGTAGGAGGGCTCTGAACCAAGTTATACAGGTTTGACGATTCGTTATTTCCATACATTTTGTCAAATGGACAGTTCTAACGATACGTACCAGTTGGCGGGCACTTTTGAAAATTTACAAAATGTATGAAAATAAGGAATCGTCGAACCTGTATAACTTGGTTCAGAGCCCTCCTACAACTTTCATGCCTTATTAACTATTACTCCAAATGACTAGTTCTAACGATTCGTGCCATTTTTTTCATTGGCCGGCACTTTCAAAAAGGGCCCAAAATGAATGATCTCCACTATTTTGACAACCTTCTTCGAGATAAATCGAGCTTGCTGAACTGGTCGAGCAATAGTTGTATGAAAATCCATAACTATCGGCCAAACATATTACTATCTAAAATCATATTTGTCGTGTAATTTAAAAATGGGACGATTTTCTACTCCTTAATAAGCTTTACGGCTCTGGGTTCTAGCCCTTTTGAGATCTTCTACTCCGCAACATGGCGACCAAAGAGGTAACTTAACAAAGGATTAATTTAAATTTCGAACTGGCTTGCACATAGAAAGCTGTTTAGTAAAAAAAAATACTTTGGCGCGTAAAAAAACTACTGTTATTAGTTGCTCGTCAGCTTCGTCATTGGTTATAAAATAGTATACACGTAAAATTAACGAAAGCATCTTATCCCGACCATCGATCTCCCATCAAAACTTTGAAATTCAGAATCACGCCGAAGACACTAGTATACAACAAACTTCAACCTCGTTAGAATTATCTCAAACCCAACATAATTCCCTAAAAATTCAAAATTTTAAGAATTGTACATTCAATAATTGTACTTTTAAATAAAAGTTCTGAACTGTACTACTATATTATTAAAGTAAATACTTGGTAAATAAAAAAAAATCCAGGTATTTTTTATTACTAATTGTTAATTCTTCCTGTACGGTTACAAATATTTATTCCTAAAAAGCGGGTATTAAATTAATTAATAAATTTGGCTGGTGGGAGGCTTCGACCGTGGCTAGTTACCACCCTACCGACAAAGACGTACCGCACAAGCGATTTAGCGTTCCGGTACAATGTCGTGTACAACCGAAAGGGGTGTGAATTTTCATACTCCTCCTAACAAGTTAGCACGCTTCCATCTTAGACTGCATCATCACTTACCATCAGGTGAGATTGTAGTCAAGGGCTAACTTGTAGAGAATAAAAAAAATTCTTGGTGTACGGTTTAATTGTCACATAATGCAAAAATTGTGATATTAATTCTTAAAATTCTTATTAAATTAATTAACACTGACATCCGTACAAACCTGGGTCTCGAACCCTGGACCTTACGACTATTAACCACTGCGCCACAGGTACTACACCAATTAAGCAGTTACTTAATGTATTCGTTATTTGGTTTCATAAACTTAGTTAACCTTTAAATATAATAAGTGTGTGCAAATTATGACATACTTTACATTCACATACTAATTAAACGTATAAGGGCATTTTTACACGACTTTTGGCGTAGAGGTGTGAAAAGTCCTAGATTCGATTCTTGACGAAACAAATCCTACTGATATTATAAACGCGAAAGTTTGTATGGATATGAATTGATTATGAAACACGGCTAAAACTCACATAATATTAGGTCGGAGTATGCCCGACTAGTTTCGCACCCATACGGGGCCCTTAGTCATGAGCTGGTTCTGGCATCGCGGCACGATCTACGAATACGAGAATCCAACACGAAAATGAAATAGTGGACGAGTATGTACGACAGTTGTACATATTAACAGACTCGTGTGAGTATGGAAATTTAAAAGAAGAGTTAATTAGAGACCATAGATCGCACAGAATACAACGGTGTCATAGCCCCGCCAAATACAAAATTCAAAAACGAATACATTCTCGAGTCAGTACGACACGAAGCGTCGCATCAGTAACTTTTAATATTATTCAACAAAAATGGCGTCTTATGTTTTCAAATATTTAGAAATTACTGTTCACAAAACTAAGTATTTTTATTGATTATTATATTAATTTATGTAATTATTGTTAGTGTTAAATTTTGAAATACAAATTATGAAAAAAGTTTGTATATGCGGATGTCAAGGACACTCGTGACGTTCGTTTTTTTAAGGGTTTCAGTGGCTTCACGACGTTGCTTGTAAAGACTCACTCTGCATTATACATATTTACTCTGTGGGCGTGTACTAAGTGGGCGAATTTAGAGAAATAATTTTCTGATAAATTGTTTTTTACTACTTTTTAAACCCAATTTTGATTTCAGATTAGTTTTGGGAGTCCCTCATTATGGGGGGAGAAAAAAAGAGTCATCGCCTTCTCCAAGTGACGATTCGAGTGATTTTGAAAGGGAGAAGGAAAAATGTACTCCCTATAAATCCAGTAATTATATCTGCAAATGCTTTGAAAACACGCAACAATAAATATATTGTATTTTTAACCAGTAAAATAATTCAGAAAAATCCGTAGGGAAAAAAGAAAAACTGGCCATTTCATTTGGGATCAGACAATAATGTGTCAATGGAGTTAAATATTTAAAAACAATTACCTATAAAGTAGGTATAGTATTTGACATTGCAAATAATGCCAATGTCTTTATTCAAAATTTTCAGAAACATTTGAATTTGAAACCTAGTATCCCAGCCATACCGAGGTCACAGGTGTAATTAAGGGGAGTTCCTCTAACACTTTCTTATAAGCAAATATTTAATTTACCAGCTAGTACATGCAACATAATTGAAGTACGAAGAATAATGTCAAGAATTAAGTCATCAGAAGAACCGGGCACCCAACTACCAGATTAAATTCAATTGGATTCTTGAAGACACGAGGTAAGTCCTTATATACCTCCTGTTAACAATGCCTTAAATGCCTAAGACTTGACCACATTGCAAAGAATTGTAAAAATGCAGTATTTACACAGAGAATCAAAATTTCAAGGACTGTACTATAGATAAGACCAATGCTAAATGAAGCTATTGTAGAGGCAACCACATAGTGGTCTATGCAGTGTCCAATAAAAAGGAATAAAATTAACAAAAAATAAATAAAGGCGGAAAATAAAGAACCGGCCACCCAACTACCAGATTAAATTCATTTGGACTCTTGTAGACATAAGGTTATATATCTCCTATTAAGCAATGCCTTAAATGCCTAAGACTTGCAAAGTATTGTAAAAATGCAGTAAAATGCAGTATTTACACAGAGAATCACAATTTCAAGGACTGTACTATAGATAAGACCAATGCTAAATGTAGCAATTGTGGAGACAATCACATTGCGGTTTATGCATATATATATACTTTTTTATAATCCTTTGAAAAAAATTAAGAAAAAATAAAAATAAAGGCGTTCTATAAAAAATTAAAAATTATTTCCATCCGTAGAGAATGACCCAAATAAGCAATTACAATAAGTCCGACAACATTCAGTAAAAAAGCATTTTCCTAAAAATAATGAATTATATTAACATAGTTCAGTGGAATGCTCAGAGCTTGCTATGTTATCAACATATTTTATCACAATTTTTATATGATTGATGATGATGAACATGACATTCACATTGCATTAATATGTAAAACGTGGCTTAAGCCAAAAAAAGCATCGTAAGGAAACCTTGCCTAACCCCTCTCATTCTGAGAGGAGACTCGAGCTCAGCAGTGAGTCGAATATGGGTTGATAATGATGATATTCATGTATCAGATATCCTATCGTAAAATAAACAGAAACCACATGATTCAGTTATTCCCAAAAAGGGGAACGGAGCCCGACCGCGTGACCTTTAATTCTAATATAAAAATCGGAACGTCCCGATATTGACAATTGGGCCAAAATCGGGACGTCTGACAACGCGGGCATCGAGTAACCTTAACCCGGCACTGGCCAATTGCAACAGCAGTAGATATTACTATTCATATTATATGCAGTGATTTGCAATTTATTATGGAGCTATTTATGCCGTATTTTACGATATCCTTGTCATCAACACCCGGTAGGTATATTGTTCCGTGCTTAACCTTTAAGTGATATGTGCTATCCATCACTAGCACATGCTGAGTGGTGACCATTTTGGTACCACACACCTAATTTTTTTTTTTTGGATTTGATTTTATTTTATTAGTTTAATATCTTTAAATAATCTTAAGGACTACTTTTTATCACAGTAATATATTTAGGTATGTAATATCAATTTAAGTAAGTTTATTTTATTGTATATATATATACATATATATTATTAATGTTAATATTGGTATTTATGTATTTTAATTTTCTTAGTTTATGTAAGTATATTTCATTTATTGTTTATTGTACAGTATTTTAAGTCGATATTTGCGCACCAACCACTGCTCTTTGTAAACGTGAATTCCTTATAATAACGGTTGCCTGGAAGATATCACTTTAGAGATAAGGCCGCCGTTACACCATTGTTTGTATTTTACTTGGTTTGTTTTTGTAAAATTTTGTTATTTTGTTTTTGGTGTAATAAAGTGTTTTATTATTATTATTATTATCTTTAAATTATTAGTTCACTGTATTTTTAAAATTACTTTCTTTTGTTTTAAGTATTTGTTGTCTTTTGTGTATTATGTGTGTGTCCAAATAAAATATTTTTTTCTTTTCTGATATCTGTCCGATACGATCTCAAACGCTTCGAAAACTAGAAAAATGTATGGAAATGACAGATCTTGATCACGTGACCTGTCGAGCAAATGTCATTTCCATACATTTTTCTAGTTTTCGAAGCGTTAGCGATCGTAGAAAGAGAATCGACGTGCCACTTAGCTACAGGGGCTGTATTTTAATTTTATACACTAAGTAATGCAAGGATAGATAAAGGCGTGTGTTACACGGATAGTCGAAATTGTTTGAATTACTTTGTATGGTGTTACTTTGGCTGGTGGGAGGCTTCGGCCGTGGCTAGTTACCACCCTACCGACAATGACGTACCGCCAAGCGATTTAGCGTTCCAGTACGATGTCGTGTAGAAACCGAAAGGAGTGTGAGATTTTCATCCTCCTCCTAACAAGTTAGCCCGCTTCCATCTTAGACTGCATCATCACTTACCATCAGGTGAGATTGTAGTCAAGTGCTAACTTGTAGACAATAAAAAAAAAGTATGAAAACATGAGTTTTTATTTTTTAGTTAAAACGATATTAGTTATGCAGTTCGGCTCCTATAAGTGGACTTGTCAACATCTTGAAGTTATGGGAAATACTTCCGACCACCCTGTATATGTATATAAATTGATAAAATCCACAAACCAAAATTGAAGTCCACGAGTTTTTTTTTTTTTTTTTTTTTTTTTTTCGCTGGGAAATGCATTTACGCATCCCTACTCCAGAGGGTATGTGGGACTCGCCGAAACTTCGGAATACCCACTAAAACCCAGCGGATCCGGCTTCGTCCTTTGGTGACATCACAGGATCATTTAGCACATTCTACTGTGATGTCCCGACGTTTGTCTCTATGTGTCGCCGCCTATCCTGTTCGCCCTACATTAAGGTGGGAGTAGGTGCGCATATCGACGCCTCCTTCTACCCTGCCTCCGCCTGCGTATAAGGGGAGCATCGGCAGCTTCTTCCCTCGCTCTCTCTTCAGCCTCTTTCAGACCCATGACAGCCTCACAAAACGACAGCATCACTGACCAGCACGTTTCACTGCCTATCATGGCGTCAACTACGTCGGGCAACGAGACGGCTCTACCAATAGTGTGCACCGAGACCGGGTAAGAGCTGGGCGGAGATATTATTAAATAAAATCCGGTGAGATAAAAATATAATTTGTATTCAATAATTTAATCTAAAATACTAGCTCGCGGTAGGCACACGAAATTTGTAGGGTCGTGGTAGTCCGTATTTTATCTGCTAATCTTTGATGTTGCTGTATGAAGTACTCCCCTGTTGTGATGCCGAGATGTAAGGTGGCACCAGGACGCGGAGAACCCGACGGGATTTGGTTCAGGGCACGTCGGATGCGTAGATACGTGTACACGTAGATGATTCGATTCGTTGATTATCCTGATGTATAATCCGTGCCTCGAAGAATAAGAGCAACGGCGACGACGACGAAGACGACGACGACGGAGGCGTCGAAGGCGACGAACCCTGGAATCGATACAGTACCTAATTAGCGGTAGCTATATCAATTCGTCCTGGTGACCACTGACCGGCGGATGTGCGAAACAGGTTTGTACTTACACATAGAAGAAATGCCGGTGTGGTGGTAACAACCAGAACGAAGTAATATTTAAAACAAAATAGTATATAATAAGCTGAAGGCTAAATGATTCGAATAAATTGAAGATTTATTCGAATTGCGGGTCAGCAAAGAAAAAGTTGTATGAACATTCTAGAATATGTGACTAATAATTAATTTTACCGAATGTTCATGGTTATTGCACTAATATTATGATAAAAAAAGATACAATTCTTCTAGTATAATGTAAGTAAGCTAAAAGTAAGAGAAAAATAAAATACACACACAAAGAAGTAATGAACAAAGAAGCCGTGATGAAGGTGACATTGAGATATTACGTTGCATAAAGTATTTTAATGTGCCATTCAAAACTTACCCTAATGCGGGGAATCGCACTGCACTTACTAAGGAACAATTTGAGTTCACTTTAAAGGTTTTAATTTTTATAATTCGGGGTTTTAATTTTTATAATTCGGAACGTGCGTCCACTCTAATAGCGAGCGACACACTGCTCGTCGTTCGAAATCCGACGGGCATCGAGCCGAGCCCGCGCGGGGAAGGAGGGGATGACGCAATCGCTGCGTTCACGCAGGATTGTAACGTTACTCGCTTCTATGTTATTTACTTGCAATTTTTAAATATGTGGTACCATTTCGGTACATTACCCCGCCGCTCCCTATAAGGGTTTTATTTTAAAAATAAAATCCGTGTTAAATACTAGTATCAATTCTTCACAATTACCTTTCATAATAACCTTTCATACATCACCTTTCATTAAAACGATTTGTAACTAAGCATTCGTTACAAGTCGCTATCTTTCATTTAAAAAGTCACTGCTTATTGCGGCAGCAGTTGACTTATTGGAAGAATGTGTTATGATTTTAATGGGGCGAGTTAATGTAACTAATGTAGGTGTGAGTTGTGTTGTATTCTAAAAAATATAATTATAACTGAGTTAATGAAATGTGCTATATTTAATAATAGTATTTAATTCAAAAATTTGTTAATTATTAAGGATCAATTATGATTTATTTTTAAATCTTTAATATGCCAAGTCCCTAGACTGTTACCCGACATGTCTTCTAAGACATATACAAGTGGCGAGCGTTTTTCTAGAACTCGGCACTTTATATATTTTGGGGCCAACTTTTTACTGAAAAACTTGTCTTTGTCAGACAAGACATAAGTTCTCTTGTACACTATGTCTCCTACCTTGAATTCGTGGGCTTTTCTGCGCAAATTATACCTTCGAATGTTTTTTGCATGGGCATGATATAATGTCTTTTGCACCTCATCAAACAAGCTGCCCAAGCAACCACGATTTTCTGCGTATAAATCTCTTGGCATAAATACGATTTCGTCTCCAACGTCATTGTCGAGATAGTGTGAGCCACAAATAACAACTTCGCGACCGAAAACTAGGAAAGATGGTGTATAACCAGTAGCTTCGTTGATGGAGTTGTTAATCGCGAATTGTACTGCTGGTATAAATGTATCCCAGGTTCGATGATCCTTATCGACGAAGGTAGAGAGACATGTTATAATAGTTTTATTATACCTTTCTACAGTGTTAATTTGAGGGGTATATTTGGGTGTGTAAAATACGTTGGGGACATTATATTTTTTGAAAAAATTGTTAGTGACACTACTAATAAATTGAGGGCCATTGTCCATGAAGACAGTTTGGCAAACCCCGTGAACTAAAAATATTTGTTCTTCTAAAATTTTAACTATAATTTCAGAAGTTGCTTTTTTAAGAGGGAAGATATGACAAAATTTTGAAAAACAACAGGTAATTACAAGAATATAAGAATTTTGTTTTCGGGTAACCGGGAGAGGACCGACAAGGTCGATTGATATCATTTGATAGGGACGGGAACATTGCTTGGGCCGACCCATTTCACCTAGCGTGGCATGATTTTGCACCTTATATTGTAAGCAAGTTTGGCATGAGCTAACGTAACTTGAAACGTCACGAAACATGCCAGGCCAGTAATAACGAAGCGTAATGCGTTTGTACGTTTTAAAAATACCTAAATGACCAGAAGTGGGCTCATTATGATTTTCGCTTATAATAGCTTCTCTGAGTTCTGATGGAACTACTTCTTTCCACGAAAATTCATCAGTTAAGTGGCATTTATTTTTAGTTAACCGAAAGAGAGAATCATTTTTAATTTTATAATTTGGAAAATTTTGTGAATTAGTTATACAATTATTATAAATATTTTTGTACCAATCGTCTGTAGTAGTTGTGACAGATTTGGCAGTAGTAATTGCTGAGATATGGATAGCCCGAGACAAGGCGTCAGGAATAATATTGTCGGCACCACGACGGTGTTTAATTTCAAAATTCAATGCAGATAGACGTAGACCCCAACGTGCAAGACGACCCGTTGGATTGTTGATTGAGAGAAACCATTTTAACGCACTGTGGTCTGTGTAAACGTTAAATGTTTTTCCGTTCTCTACGTAACATCTCCAATGTTCTAATGCTGTCAGTACTGCAAGAGTTTCACGTTCAGTAATGCTGTAGTTCTTTTCTGCTGCCGTCAATGTTCGACTCATATATGCAACCGGGTGTTCTTGGCCATTAATAGTTTGAGTAAGCATGGCGCCAACTCCATAATTACTTGCATCTGTATGCACATCGAATGGTAAATCGTAATTGGGACATGACAAAACTGGAGCGGAAACTAAGCACTCTTTAAGTTTTTTGAAAGCTACGTCAGCCTCGTCTGTCCATAGGAAGGGTGGTGCATTTTTTTTACTAGAAGTTAATTTATTAAGCGGTCCTGCAATAGTACTAAACTGTGGGACAAAACGACGATACCATGTTGCAGTTCCTAAAAAACGTTTCAACTCCTTACGATTTGTAGGAGTTGGGAAATTAAGTATGGCCTCCACTTTATCAGGATCGGTTCGTAATCCGTGAGCATCCACAACATAACCTAAATATTTTAGTTGGCTTCGAAAGAATTCGCACTTCTTCAAATTTATAGTTAAGTTAGCCTTCCGTAATTTTTCTAAAACACGAATTAAAAGAGAGACGTGATCATCAAAAGTTTCACTAACAATAATTATATCGTCTAAATAAACGAAGATACGGTGGTCAACATCACCTAATAAAGCGTCAACTAAGCGTTGTTGCGTGGCCGGAGCGTTGGTTAGTCCGTATGGTGTAGTTTTAAATCGAAACGTGCCACGAGAATTCACGTAAAACGCTGTCTTATCTCTGTGTTCTTCAGCAATAGGAATTTGCCAGAAGGCCTTGGACAAGTCTAAGCTACTTAAAAACCGCGCATCTCGCAAATTATCTAAAATTTCCGATATATATGGAAGGTTGTAGGCGTCGCGTTTGGTAACTGAATTTAATTTCCTACTATCGAGGCAAAATCGAGGCTCTCCGTTTTTTTTATTTACTAAAAGAACTGGCGACTGCCAAGGGCTCTCGCAGGGCTCGATCACATCTAATCCTAACATCTCATCCACCTGCTCAACAAGGATCTTTTGCTTTTCGGGAGAAAGCCTGTAATATCTCTGCCTAATTGGTGGAGAATCACCCGTATCGATGCGATGCGTAATTAAATGTGTTCGTCCTAACCCACGATTTGTAAATGAAATGTCATGAAATTGCTCGATGACATTGTCAGCAATAGCTCTTTGAGTATTATTTAAATTATTATAAGAATTTAGCAATTTTTCCGATGTACACTTAGCACTAGTGTCTGCCAGTGATGCAGTAAAACTAAGCGTACTTAAATATTTAGGACATAAATTAAACGATTTCCAAAAATCAATGCCTAATATAAGTGACAATTGTATTTCGGGAACAACTAAAGCCTCAATTATTTTAAATTGACCCTCAAAACTTATAGGTAAGTTAATACTTCCTATGCTTTTAAAAACGTTTCCGCCAGCAGCAATTATTGAGATATTTGTTCCGTTCTCAACAAGTTTAAGACCACTGAGTATCAATGTATCGTGAGAACCGTTTCCAATAATTGTGACTGTTGCACCAGAGTCTAAAAGTCC